>NC_080670.1:107998277-108063277 GCF_030247195.1 Topomyia yanbarensis | reverse complement strand
TAGTCCCAAATGATAGCTATATTATCTCCATAGATGTCTGTAAAATTTCGCACGGATCGCTTATATGGTTCCGGAAATATAGACTGAAAAGTCCGGTCACATATGAAATTCCCATATAAGCCGGAACTCAAAATTTTTTTCAAAGAGGGGACCCCATGAAATTTCAGAAATCAAATTCGTATTTTTGATGCCAAACATCTTTAAAATTCATTTTTTTTTATAAAAATCGACTTTTTGGGACTTAGCCGACTTCGCACCTTTTTTCAGTTCAATATTACCGTGGCTGTTTTTTCTTTTACAAAATTTTTGAAACTCGAATAATGATTTCTTTTCTTGTATATAGTTGTCATTTCATGTATAATAATAAAATACAATATATGATGAATTAATTAATTTAAACTTTTAATGAATATAAACAACGCAAACATTCTCGTGTTCATGATTGAGAAAGGCACAATTGCACCGCTAGGTGGATTAAAACAGTTTTTTTTATTCAATTCGTTTATTTGATAAGGCACGTTTGCGTTAGCTTGAAGATGCCATTTTTTCTTTGTTTTACATTTTGAATTGCTTAAAACTAGGAGGTTACACATTTAATATAATTTTGTTTTGATATAATGAAACTAAAGGAATTTTACAGCTAACTTATACATATACAAGAGGGGATAATATAATATTCGTAAGATTGGGGGGGGGGTCATTTTGTGTGTTCTTTGTATAGCAATACACTTTATAATTTTTAGAAGGGAGATTGCTGGAGCAATTAAATATTAACTAAGGGAAACATTTTACAAGCTTATTAACTAGGAGTGATTCAATTTTATTAAGATTGGAGGGGATTAATTAGGGCCATTACTGTTGGTACTGTTGGGCATTTCTCAACGAGATTAAATATTGATCAACTTAAACTAGAAGAAAGGGGGAACCTAAATTTTGGGAAGATATTCAAGGGGGAGGGTGAAGTCCTACATCTGTGTATCAGAGACATGGGAGAGAGGGTGGACAAGGCTGACAGAGGGGGGGGGGGGGTTAAATTTGGATATTGATGGTTTTTAGGAACGTGTATACAAGGGAAATGTAGAGGGGATCGCGGCTTGCAAGTACATCTCGAACCGGGACATTGGGTGATCTTCCTCGGGCCCGAAGGGAATCGAATAGTTGAGATCTGGCAGAACAGTACTCGGCGCATGCCCAGAAAATATGATCGATCTCATGATAACCGTTTCCACAAGCGCAGATACCGCTATCCACGAGCCCAATACGCCGGAGATGAGCGTCCAGCGTGTATTGATTGGACATGAGCCGAGACATCACGCGAATAAAATCTCGACCCACATCTATCCCCTTGAACCAAGGTTTCGTTGTTAGCTTAGGGATTATCGAATGTAGCCACCTTCCCAGTTCACCATTGCTCCATGAAGTTTCGAGGGTTCTCTGATGAGTAATATTGAAAAATTGGCAGAAGCTAATTGGTCTTTCATATATATATATATATATATATATATATATATATATATATATATATATATATATATATATATATATATATATATATATATATATATATATATATATATATATATATATATATATATATATATATATATATATATATATATATATATATATATATATATATATATATATATATATATATATATATATATATATATATATATATATATATATATATATATATATCTCCTTGTAAAGCGCCCGCCCTAAAGAGTCCGCTTCTTCATTACCTGGAATGGAGCAATGCGAGGGAACCCAAACTAAGGTAATCTTGTACGATCTTACAGACAAAGCACGCAGGCGCTCCCAGATTTTCCCCAGAAAATATGGAATGTGCTTTCTAGGTTTCATTGAACGGAGAGCCTCGATTGAGCTGAGGCTATCCGAGACAATAAACTAATGATCGGTGGGCAAAGTATCAATGATCCCAAGGGTATCATTGAGTTTGAATGAGGCGGTGAGGTTTTGGTTGAATATACCGAAGCCAGTGGAGCCGTCGAGGTTGGACCCGTCGGTGTAGAACATCTTGTTGCAGTCGACTTCTCGAAATTTACTATGAAAGATGCTTGGGATCACTTGCGGACGTATGTGATCCGAGATTGCACGAATCTCGTCTTTCATGGATGTGTCGAAGAATACAGTTGAATCAGAAGCATGAAAGAGATTGACACGGTTGGGATAATATGAAGAAGGATTGATATTTTGAGCCATGTAATCGAAGTACAAGGACATAAATCGGGTTTGAGAATTAAGCTCGATAAGCCTTTCGAAATTTGCAATTACTAACGGGTTCAAGATATCGCATCGGATGAGCAATCGAAATGAGAGTTCCCAAAATCGATTTTTCATCGGAAGGACTTCTAGACTCATCGTATGTGTCGAGTGCATGCAACCCAAAACAATACGCAAACAACAATGTTGGATTCGCTCTAGTTTGATAAAATGTATGTTTGCAGCGGAGCGGAAACAGACACTCCCGTACTCCATCACCGATAATGTCGTTGTTTGGTACAGCCTGATCAGGTCTCCTGGGTGGGCACCCCACCATGTTCCGTTTATTGTACGGAGAAAGTTGATCCTTTGTTGGCACTTCTGTTTCAGATACCCAATAATGTGACATCCTCAGGTTCCTTTAGAGTCGAACCAGACCCCTAGATATTTGAAAGTTGAAACCTGAGCAATAGTTTGACCCATTAATTGAAGCTGTAGTTGCGCTGGTTCACGCTTCCTTGAAAATACCACAAGCTCAGTTTTCTCCGTGAAGAACTCGATACCAAGCTGGAGGGCCCAAGCAGATAAATTTTCCAAGGTATCTTGCAATGGTCCTTGCAGATCGACGGCTTTGAGCCCTGTAATAGAGACCACACCGTCATCTGCAAGCTGCATTAGCGTGCAGAAATTGACAAGACATTCGTCAATGTCATTCACGTAAAAGTTATAGATAAGGTGGCTTAAACATGAGCCCTGGGGAAGACCCATGTAGCTAATTCTTGATGTCGATAAATCACCATGCGAAAAATGCATATGTTTTTCGGACAGCAAGTTTAGCAAAAAGTTGTTTAGAGTCGGTGAAAGACCATGCTGGTGCAGCTTCTTAGAAAGAATTGTGATAGAAACTGAATCAAAAGCCCCCGTTATATCTAGGAAAACTGATATCATCTGCTCTTTGCTAGCATAAGCCATATAAATTTCTGTTGAGAGCAACACAAGACAGTCGTTCGTGCCTTTGCCTTTGCGGAAACCAAATTGTGTATCTGACAGTCGAGGCGAAACAAGATCATTTTCTCGAACAACTTTCGGATACAGGACAGCATCGCAATCGGTCGATACGAATTGTGGTCGGAGGCTGGTTTTCCTGGTTTTTGAATGGCGATGACCTTCGCTGGCCTCCAGTCATGAGGGACAATATTACCCTCAAGAAACTTATTAAATAAATTCAACAAGCGTCTCTTGGCAGAGTCTGGCAGATTCTTTAACAAGTTAAATTTCATTCTGTCTGGCCCAGGGACTTTATTGTTACATGATAAGAGAGCAAGTGAGAACTCCACCATCGAAAACGGTGTTTCGTTCGCGTTATCGTGAGGGGACGCGGCGCGGTAAATCTTCTGTGTCGGGGCGGAATCCGGACAAACCTTCTTGGCAAAATTGAATATCCAACGGTTTGAATATTCCACGCTCTCGTTAGGACTGTTTCGGTTTCGTAAACGCCCGGCCGTACTCCAAAGAGTGCTCATCGATGTTTCTCTCGTTAGTCCGTCGACGAACCGGCGCTAGTAGCTACGTTTTTTGGCTTTCATCAAACTCTTCATGCGCGTTTCCGCCATCGCGTACTGTCGGTAGCTAGCTGGCAGCCCGTCGCCCCGGAAGGTCTTATACGCAGCGGCCTTCTCCGCGTACACGTCTGAGCACTCTTTGTCCCACCATGGATTGGGAGGACGCCCGCGTGAGTTCGCGTCTGGTACGCGTTTAGTCTGAGCTTGAATCGCGGTATCGAGAATCAAGCCTGCCAGGAACCCGTATTCTTCCTCCGGAGGAAGCTCTTGAGTGATTTTGTCGGATATCGCGGACGCGTAGCTATTCCAATCAATATTTCGTGTGAGGTCATACGAAACATTGATTGTATTCAGTGGCCCTGAACCGTTAGCAATATTAATTACGATTGGCAGATGGTCGCTGCCGTGGGGATCAGAGACTACCTTCCACATGCAATCTAACCGCAGCGATGTCGAGCAGAGAGACAGGGCTAAGGCGCTCGGACGCGCTGGAGGGGCAGAAATCCGTGTCATTTCACCCGTATTCAAAATGGTCATATTGAAGTTGTCGCAAAGCTCATGGAGTAGGGTAGATCGATTATCGTCATGAAGGCAACCCCATGCCGTGCCGTGGGAGTTGAAGTCACCTAAAACTAGCCTCGGCGCGGGGAGAAGTTCTGCAATATCGCAAAGCCGTCGGTGGCTAACTGAGCCTCTAGGTGGAAGCTTTGCCTTTAATTCTAGTTTGGCAAGCGACAACTTCAATGCCTGGTGTCGAGGGGAGGTCGATCCGATTTGATCCCCAAAAGTACTCCTCCGTAAGAGTCTTCTCGATCCAAGCGAATAATATTAAAATCGTGGAAGTGTAGGGTTATTTGTGAAGTGAGCCATATCTCACATAGGGCAAATGCATCACATTTCAAATTATTTAGTAAGATTTTAAACGAATCGATTTTCAGGGCAATGCTTCTGCAATAACACTGTAGAACAGTGATTAAATCCGTGACCTCGTTCGATGAATTAGCCATCGAAGGATACAATCGCTGAAAGGAGGGGCCATTTCGCAGTGAACTGCATCAAGAATGTTTTTACTATGGGGAGAAAGCCTATCAAGATGCTTTTAACGGGGTCAGAAATATTTAGAGCTGTAAGAATCCGGTCCACAATGTCAGAGAAATTTATTAAGCCAGCGCTGTTTTCTTTCTCTGGCTGAGATATGGAAACACTTGAGGTTTTTGATGTTTCTGGAAGTGCTGGGAACTCCTTTTCTGAGCTCAGATTACTGAGACCGGGAGCGACTTGCTTCGGTTTTGCACCAGTACTTCCTGGAGTAGTTATTTTAGGGGGGCCATGAAGAGACACCTTCTGGCTTTTACGACGTAGCTTGGGAGAAGAAATGTTCCTCCTTTTTCTATTGCTTCTAGGCACAGCAGAAGATGTTCCCTCCTGGGGTTTATCACAGTCGCCTTCGTCAGTAGACAAGTTGGTATAGATATTCGTAGAGACAGCTATCTTAAGCATTTCTGCAAAAGATCGCTTAGAGCGTCCCTGAAGGGAACGCTTAAGATTCTCCACGCTCTGTTTGTACGCGGGACATGAAGGGAGATCATGCGGGTTTCCCCCACAGTAGAGACAATTTTCGACATCTCTACCAAAGGAATCCTCCGCATGATTCTCACCGCATTTCCAACAACGGGCTTTATTGCTACAATGGGAGGCTGTGTGTCCCAATTGTTTGCAATTAGTACAGTTCGTGACTCGCGGCACAAAGAGGCGAACGGGTAGACGAACCTTGTCAAAGAGGAGGTAATTGGGTAGGGCAGAGCCGGCGAAGCTCAGCCGATCAGAGTCTGAGTTGACGTATATTTTCTTGCCGTCAGCTGCGACTGATGCTGAATGCAAACGTTTGCATTCCAGTATCCTCACTGCCTTAAGCATGGGGTCTTTGAAACAGCCAGTCCCATATTTTAGCAGGTCCTCGCAATTCAGACTCGAATCGGAAACGACCCCACTGACTTCAACCCTGCTAGCTGGAATATACACCCTGTACTCTTTCGTAAAGGGGCTCGTAGCCAGCAATATCGTTTGCCTGAGTTGAACTGTTAACAACCACCCGAAGCTTATCTGGGCCAATTTTCGATATTTCTGTCACGGCCGAATACTGATCCGTCAGAACTCGAGAAATCTGCAACAGATTCAAACACTTTTTATCTTTGGTTAGGAAGAAGATCACAAATGGCCCGGTGGCCGAGCTCGGATATACTTTGAGTCGGGGAGCCGATTTTGTTTCGACGTCCATCCCACCTTGAGACGAACCGCCGTCAGGGGAAGTTATTTTTGCACGGGCCTATTGCCCAGTGCACGTTATTAAGACAACCAAGAAGGGGTAACGTAAACTGAAACTTAACTTGTGTAGGTAACGGTATCCAGACTTACTAGAAGAACACTGCTTCACTTGTCACTGACCGGCTAACGGTACTCAGTAACAGAAACACAAGAGAAGGGAAAAATACTGAAACCTCAACTAGGCGTAGAGTATGCGAATAACCTTGAACGCGGATTAACACTATTTGTCGCTATAGAGTGTACGGACCGACAACAAAAGACTTCTATCTCGACTGAGTGCTCGATAACGAATGTGCCCTCCTTTTGTGCGATAAATGAAAATATTTTCATTATTCGTTTTGGTGTAGCTTTCGCTTAGTGGTAGAGTTGACTCATTCACTGATTTTCTTGGAAGGATTTGCAAAAACCTGTTATTAAGGTTCAAAATGTACGTAACGCTTTCGCTAATATGCACTACTATCGCTTTCTCGCTTGTTCTCGTGCCGTGCATGAGCCTTTCCTTTCCGTCCGGCTTCTAATGGCATAACCAAAACGAATATGACGGCTTTCCCCCACCAACTACTCTCGTCAAGCAACCTGTTCACAATCGCGGGTATTTCTGGGAGATTTAAACTTCCTTTTAGCAGTATCACTAGAAACAGCTTTAAGCTGAAATTTATTGGGCGTTATAAGCTAGATAACATATATACTAATTTAACTTACATTCAGTTTTTTTTCTCTCTCTCTCTCTCTCAGAAATATCGAAGGAACACGCATCAGTTCTACGCTTCTCAGTAGTAGTTTCTAATAATTAAAAAATATTTCATATAAAATACAATTCAATTGTTATGCAATGTAGATTTTATAATACAGAATTAAATTTATTTATTTACCCTAATGTTCGACCTGAATACTGCCGCTCGTATTTTGTTCGTCGTACCTGTGGATGGGTTTGCCGAGATTCTTTCTTCGGATTTTCGCGCGGTCCGTACGGTTGAAAATTAGCAAACTAACTAGTTTTATCAAGAATCGCTACCAGGATAACTACAGCCGTACACAGCTACCTCGGGGAACACTTGGGCGGATTGTATGCCGAAATAAACCAATAAGTGACGGCTTGCTTAACGCATATCACGCTTGTTTTTCTTTGTATTCCGTACACTTACTCTGTCTTTGCTGTTTTGAATAATGACACTTGTCGCTGTTGGGGAGCCTCCGAAACTTTCGCAGTGTTGGCAGATTGGCGGTTTTCAACATGCCCCCTCCCGTGTAGTTCCGGGACTCCCAGCTTGTCCTTCTGCTTATCGCGAACATCCAACACGGCTAACTTCACCGCCGGTCGTTTAATGATACCATCAGAGGTGCGCACCACTGCGCTCCGGACCTGACCATCCTTGCTATGTATAACCTCCATGACGCGTCTTCGCACCCATCCGTTCCGCTTATTTTCCTCAACAACAATAACCACATCCCCAGGTTCTATCGGCTTCATTAGCTCGAACCACATAGTCCGCCTTGTCAACGTTGGTAGATACTCCCGTACCCAGCGTTTCCAGAATTCATTTGCTAGATGTTGTGCCAGCTTCCAGCTGTCACGCAATGCAGAGCCATCGTCGACTAGCAAAGTTTTTGGTTGCACTACACCACTTGACCCGTACAGCAGAAAGTGATTCGGGGTAAGTGCTTCTTGCTCCACGTCATCCAGTGGAACGTAGGTTAATGGTCGGGAATTTACTATTGACTCTGCTTCCAACAGAACAGTCTCCAGTACCTCGTCACTTGGATGACGAGTATACTCTGAGATCACTCCCATTGCTGCCTTCTCCGAGCGCACCATCCTCTCCCAAGATCCGCCCATATGAGGCGCAGATGGTGGATTGAAATGCCAGCTCGTCCGCGCATTAGTGAACGTCACAGCACATTCATCATGAATAGCATCTATCTGCTCCCTTAACAGGTTGCTAGCTCCTCGAAAACATGTCCCGTTGTCTGTGTATAAATCCGACGGAGATCCTCTGCGAGCAATGAACCTGCGAATCGCCTTGACACAGGATGGAGTTAGGAGTGAGACTTTGTACACTTTCCAGATGCACAGCTCGCGTAGTGAGGCACGTGAAAAGTGCCACCCATCGCTTCGCCAAACTACGACCCTGCTTCACTTGTATTGGGCCAAAGTAGTCAATGCCAGTGTAGCTGAATGCCCATACATGTGGCGTCAAGTGAACTCTCGGTAGCGGGGCCATCATCGGTGGTCTTGGTGTTGCTTTTCGGACTTTGCAATACTGACAACTTCCGGCCACACTTTGTATCAAAGGACGCAACTTTGGTATTCGAAACAACTGACGGATCTCGTTAAATACTGTTTCACGATTCTGGTGCTTGAAACGTCGGTGACAATTGTCGACGAGTAGAGCCGTAAGTTTGTGTTCTTTCGGTAACAAAATAGGAAATTTTGCTCCGAATGAGACAGTTGGTGCAGCACCGATCCTGCTGTTTATTCTTATCACGCCCTCATCGTCCATATACGGAGACAGCCCGTAGAGTGGGTTACACTTCTCGATTTGCTTTTTTTCCTTATCTGGGTTTGACTTGTAGAATCCCAGCAGACAGTACTCATCAGGAAAGGCTTCAAACTGAACCTGCCGCCACAAGAAGCTGCAGCTCATCGCTCGTCAGTGGCCCAGATTGACCCCCTCTCCGAAACAGCTTAACTGCTCTTAGCAAGTACGATGTCGTTCGCAAAGGACGGTTCCAGTTCGAGAACCTGTTCACGTTGATCAATGGTGGCGGAATTTGTTGATGGTGCTGGAACACAACACGCAGTTCTTCTTCCGTCATCCATTGCTTTGTCGGTTGCTCGGGCCATTCTTTCTCTGGGAGGTATAGAAACTTCTGGCAAATATACCAGCGGTTACTCGGATTGAAGCTGGGCCCAACACCCCACTTTGTAGCATCATCGGCCACGTTTTGCTTGGACGGGACGTAATGCCACTCATTTACGGAGGAGGCATTCAGAATCTCGCCGTCGCGAAACCCTACGTACGGGTGATATCGCCGACTATCCGATCGAACCCAAGATAGAACTGTTCTGGAGTCTGTCCACATGAAACGCTTTTCGATGGGAAGATCCAAAGAAAAACATATATTCACCATCAACCGGCAACCTATTAGTCCTGCCTGTAGCTCTAGGCGAGGGATGGAGCACGGCTTTAGTGGCGCCACCTTTGTCTTTGCCGCAACAAGGACACATCGCACGTTTCCCTCTTGCACGATCCGCAGATATGCAACACAGGCATACGCTAACTCGCTTGCATCAACGAACACGTGGAGTTGTATCCCACTATGCTGCTTACTGCTCGTCTCACCAAAGAAATAGCGAGGAACTTCCACGTCGCTCAACCGTTTCAAAAGTCGCGTCCAGTCGTCCTACAGATCGTGCAGACCGTCCGAAATCTTTTCATCCCAGTCCGTGACAGATCTCCAGATATGGTGCATGAGAATCTTGCCATAAACAATGAAATGAGCGATGAACCCGTACGGATCAAATAGTGACATAACGAGTCTCAACACTTGCCGTTTCGTGGGCGTGACTCCATCCGCCAACAGCAACGATAAATCGTCCATCAAGGTAATATCAAATGTGAAAACGTCTGCCGCGGGTTTCCACACCATACCAAGAACACGCTTCGATTCCACGGTCTTATCCAATATCATCGATTTCTCGTGTATCTGCCTGATCTCACCTAGACGTCGCAGTACCTCAGATGAATTGGACGAGAAGTGCCGAATGGCAAACCATGCTCTGGCATGCACGTATTTCACTTCCTCTATTATTTGAATCGCTTTTTCAATCGTGTCCACGCTGTCCAAGTAGTCGTCAACATAATGGGCTTTAATGATCGCTTTGGCAGCTTTCGGGAATAGTGACTTGAAGTTATGCGCGTTCGTGTTCTTTATGTACTGTGCAGAACACGGTGAGCACGTCGCGCCAAAGGTTGCCACGTCCATGACGAAGACCTGCGGTGGTTGATCAAGTTGCTCCCGATAAATGAACCTTTGGGACTGTTTATCCTGTGATATTATCCGTATTAGGTGGAACATCTCACGGATGTCTCCACACACTGCAACTGGTCTTTGACGAAATCTCAGCAGAACTGTAAATAGTGAAGTCAGCATATCTGGCCCCTTCAGGAGCATATCGTTCAGCGATACACCATTAACCCGCGCTGCAGCATCCCAAATCAGACGAATCTTCTTGGGCTTCTTCGAGTTTCTTACAATTCCAAGCGGTAGGTACCACTCGCGACCCGCATCCGTCGACTCCATCTCCCTTTGTGTTATTCTGTGTGCATACCCTTTCGACTCATACTCTGTTATTAGTACGTTTACTCGCTCCCGAAGACCTGGTTCCTTGGCAAGTCGCTTCTCTAACGACTGCATTCTGCGTACGGCCATCGGATAGCTATTTGGGAACGATGGTTTGTCATACTTCCACAGGAGCCCGGTTTCGAAACCACCTTTTACTCTTCGCGTAGTATTCGCCAGAATAATTCGGGCTCGTTTGTCGTCCTCCGACTCTAACGGCGTAGCGACTGCTGCCTCCTCGACATTGTAATACTGCCTCATTAACTCGTGTAGCTCCCGGTTTTCGATGTCCTCCGAGTGAACATGCAACCGCGTAACAGCACTGCTACCATTAACCTGCTTACCGTACACGCACCAGCCTAGTCGCGTTTTCGCTGCAACGGGTTCGTTGGTTTTACCTTCTCGCACTTTCAATGTAGTAAGCAATTGCGCGTGCTCGATACCAATAATCATTCTCGGTACTGCGTTAGAGTAGCTGTTTAGTGGAAGTCCTCTGAGGTGTGGATAGATCTTTTGGAGCTCGCTGTACTGGAAGGACTGTCCTTGGAACTTCAACTTCTGCACCGTACGCACATTGTTCAGCTGAAATTTACTCTTGAGCCCGGCTCCGGAGATGGCCACCGAAATCCGTTGTGAACCCTTCTCTTCTCGTGATATATTTCCGGTCCAAGCGAGACAGAGGGATTCCTCCGGGCCATTGATATTCAGCTCTGCTGCAAGTCAGGCTTCCATCAGTGTAGACTCACATCCGTCGTCTAAAAATGCGAAGGTGTCTACTTTCTTTCCGTTGCCTTCGAGTGGTATGGGTAGATAGCGAAACAGAGACAAATTGGTCCCAAAATGATGATTCCGGCGCGCGATATTTTTTTGGATATTATTTGATGATTTCAAAAAAAGGTTGTTCCCTTGTTGATGGGTTTTTTCAATCTGCTTTATTTCGTTTAAAAATCTTACGAGCTAACCTAGCTAACCTGACTTAAACTATTCTATGTACATCGAAATGGGAGGAGTCAGTTACAATTTCAAAATACATAATTATGTACGGGTAGCGTAAAAAAAGGGAAAACAAATCAATGAATAAGTATGGGTGCCTTGGTTGCTATCGGTGCTTTTATTTGAATACACTGTTTATTTGTCGCCTCTGCAAAATAATGACCTAGTGAGAATGTTGCTATAACAAGTGGTGCGACCCAGAATGGTTTAACTGGAATGCGCCCATATGGTTATGCAAGTTGGATTTGAAAACGATCGTTCAAGTAATTTACGATCTGTGTGAAAATATGAGTGTGGCCTCGTTTCAAGTGGCCTGACTAAAGGAATTGTAAATTTGGTTTTTATGACCTGTGACCTGAGAAGGATTCACATTGGTGCATGTAGGGATTGGTTTTGTGGGAATAATTTGTGATGCTAGAAAGTAAGTCCGTTACATCATCCCCTTTTTGGTTGAATAATGTAGCGAAGTGAAATTATTCATGTGAAAGAACTGACTCCCTTACAATTCTAATGGATATTACAAATATTAGTTAGTATTGTGCTTTGTTGCTAGAGTAGTCTAAATAAAATTGCTTTGCTTTTTTTTTATTCTCCTTTAATAAGTCTGTTTTTGTGTACAATGTTTCTTTGTTTAGTGTTTTTGTTTTCTATTTCACAATTTGTATCTAGTATTTTTATAATGGTGTAGGGACCTATATAGAATGGGTCTAATTTTTTTCTATTTTCGTTTTTTAAATATACTATATCTCCTATGTTGATTATTAATGGGTTTGTTGGTATGTGTATAAATTCTTGTCTTGATTGTTTATCCTTTTCTAATCTTTGTTTCGCTATTGCGTTTGATTTTTCTAACTTGTATTTTAGTTCTGTGCTATATAAGTCTAAATTGTACATTGGTGTTATTGTTGTTGGGTAATTTTCTTGTGGTAATTTTGCTTTGTTGCCAAAAATTAGTTCATATGGAGTGAATTTATGTTCTGAGTGTGGGGTAGTGTTATAAGTAAATGCGTAATATGGTATCCATTCGTCCCAATCGGAATGGTGTTCATTTACGAATGATCGTAGATATTCGTTTAAACATCTATGATTTCTCTCCAATGATCCGATTGTTTGGGGGTGGTATGCTGTAGCGAATGTTTGTTTTATTTGTAGGTATTTACAAATCTGTTCAAGTACTTCGTTTTTATATTCGGTTCCTTGATCTGATTTGAGTTCCAGAAATTTTCCGTATATTAATATGAATTTCTCTACTAGATTTTTGCATTTCTTATAAAAGAAATGTATAGAAGTCGCTCAAACTTTCAAGATTTTTTCCGAGGCCCGGAGGGCCGAGTCTTATATACCAATCGACTTAGCTCGACGATTTGGGACAATGTCTGTGTGTGTGTGTGTCTGTGTGTGTGTGTGTGTATGTAACGGACAAATTCTCATTCGTGTTTCTCAGCAATGGCTGAACCGATCTTATCCAAACCAATTTTAAATGAAAGAACTAAAAAACAGTATGAACGCAATTAATTTGTTTTTGATTCTGATGTTTAGTTTCCAAGATATGAATGCTTGAATGCGTAAAAATGGCGTTTTTTTTCAGTTTTTTGAAATTATCTGCCGAAATTGACAAAATAGATTAACAATTTATATGTTTTTAGACAGCTTTAACGAATACCTTTCGAACAAGCTATGGATTGTATAAATCGGACTATTATCAAAAGAGATATTTAACATTAAATGCGGACGAAAGATTTTTATCATTTCCCATTGCCAGAAATATGACCAAAAACATGTAATCTATTATTAACGCCAAAACGGCTTATTTTAGGTCAATAGTATCTTCGGAGAATTTAATGGAGGTAATATGGCCTTTCTTCTGGAATTGTGCTTTTGCTGATTAATCCCCCTATGAGTGAGATATTTTCACAAATTTTCTTGGAAGTGATTATATCGAAATGATGTCTTCAGCAAATTTGTAGCTCTTACTTTTGCGAATAACTTTACTAAAGACTTTAAATATCTATTTTGAATACTTTAAAAGTTATGGCTTGTTGTTTGTTGATTACTCTTTGTCGCCCATTTATTGTTCAATATAGTAATAATCCAATGAAATAAGCTATACATTATTTCAATAAAACGACTTTTGTATTTCATTTTACTATCTACAACCGCTAGAACTAATCACCGAACACTTCCAAGTTGTCTGGAAGGAACTTGATACCTTATCAGTACAAAAATGCTCATTTGTGCGAACCTTCTCACTGCAATTTTTCTAACTTATAACCATCGGATCGATCTGAAACATATCGGAAAATGAAAAGCGAAATAAATAACTCCAAGCAACGGCGTAGCCAAGAGAAGGTTTTGGGGTTTAACACCGTACAACACCCCCCCCCCCCCCCCCCACAACACCCAAAAAAAAATTTGGATTGAAGCTGAAAATTTATTGATGCAGACTGATTTAATTCAATATTACAATAACAATTATCTGATCCGTGGATTGATAACCTGTTGTTGTTAACATCATTAGGACTTTTGATAAATTGTCGGAATGGGGTCCTGATATTGGTCTTGATTTCACAGTTGTCTAATTGCATCAATATCAAATTCCTGCCTGAAAACATTCCAATAGAAAATTCCAGAGTTCTGTAATCAATCATAATCCTCAGATTTATTTTCAAATTGATCTAGTTTTTGTAGAAATGTATTGTAATAAGAGTCTTTATTTAATAGGAAGCGAAGTTAAAATTGATTTAATGTCTATGAAACATAGAACTGCTCACCAAAAAAATGCATAACTTTCAACATTTGCTAAAAATGTTTTTGCCTTTCTCATTCACTCTAAAATTCGTCAATCTAATCCCGACCCGGAGGACCGAGTGTCATATGCCAATCGACTGAGTTCGTCGAGATCGGAAAATGTCTGTGTGTGTATGTATGTGTGTATGTGGAAAAAAATGTGACCTCAGTTTCTCAGAGATGGCTGGACCGATTTACACAAAGTTAGTCTCAAATGAAAGGTACAACCTTCCCATCGGCTGCTATTGAATTTTTTATTGATTGGACTTCCGGTTCCGGAGTTACGAGTTAAAGAGTGCAATCACACAGCAAATTCTCATATAAACTGAAATGAAAAATTTTCAAAATCAAATTTGTATTTTTGATGCCAAATGACTTTAAAATGCATGAAACATTAAGATGCTTGACAAAAATTGACTTTTTTGGACTTTGGTACATTTTTGCCTTTCTCGTATAGAAAGGTTATGCAATCACTCTGAAAATCGTCAATCATACCGGCCCGGAGGGAATATGCAGTGAGGTGTTGCTACTTTAAAATTAAAACTAATTTAAAATTTCTTAACAAGTTGAAAATTTTCGGCAGGACCTGGACTTCCCGGATCTTTCTCCATGATCCGCCGCTGGCTTCAAGCGATGTTTCAGTATCACATAGTATCTCAAGATCGTGGCTGTCGATCCATTGTATGTATGTGCAAATCGTACTGAACATGTAATATTCATTCCCACCATTGTATTGAACATAACCAGCCATGGAATCGTAGTCTGGACGAATGAGACAAGCACAATTGCACCACTAGATGGATTAAAACAGGTTTATATTTTGGGAATGCGTCGAGTTGAGACGAAAACGTAATATGATTAATAACGAGGATAACACTTTCCGAATGTAGAGAGAAATTTATGAAAAATGACGATTTCCATTCGACTCTAGCAGGTTCTGATCGATTTTGATGAGCATTTGATTTTTGTTGTATGACCAATTGTATGTATAGGTCAAATGTTTAAAAACAGTAATTTAAGGTCAAGATAACATCATTTTGAAACCGCCAATTTCGGAGGTTTAGTATCTTCGATGAGTTTTACAAACGTTAAACAGCGCATCATTTGATAAAACAATTTTGACGGTATATCGTCCAAGAAGTATTTATGGTGAATTTTCTCAGATTAATATTCATGACTACAATAAAGTCGCAACAAATTCGCTAAAGACACGAACCTTGTTACTATTTTCTGGAAAATAATTCTGCATAATTTTAAAACTTCAAAAATTATGGTTTCGGAATTATGCCGTTTGGACAGTAAGATCGATTTTCACCAAACCCCCGCCAAACCGAATTTCTGGCTACGCCGCTGACTTCAAGTAAGTAGAAACAAAGTCGTTCTACACTCGTTCACAAGAAACTTCTTCGAATGCTGAATATCTATTATAATACATTGACACCTCAATTGTATCAGCCAAATATGAATTGCCAAATATGATTTTTTATTGCATCGAACTACAACAATTTTTAGGTAGCTTTCAAGAGGTTATTTTATAGACTTCTTCCAAAATTTGGCGATCCTATTCCAATTCGTATACCAATTAATTGGTATACTTAAGGGTTTATATGTTGCAGGTAGAGAAAATACTGAAATTTTCAGCTTTTTTCCTACACAATATTACGAAAGCTTATTAAACAATTTTTCCTAATAAGTTTGTGAAAATTATAAACTATTTGAAATTTTTTAATAGTTTAATTTTTTATTTAACCGTGCTTTTTTAATAAATAGTGACCATCGCTTCACAACGTAGTCTATTTTTCATGGCTTGCGGTGATCTCTCGAATTGCTGAACTGAAAATTATGGAATGGAAAATAATTTTTAGTGTTCTTTACAGATTTAACTCGCCGCGCAGATAGCTCTGAATTAGACCCGCTGGTGCCCTAAGACGATTTCGCTAGATTTTCGGAGCACTGTGCACCCAGTGCATTAACGCATGTGACGGAAGGCTATCGAAAAGTTTCGTGAAAATGAAAATTCCAGTAATGATGCTGATTTCCCCAAACGGTTCGTTTTCGAGAGGTTTTTATTTGTTTTTGGCATTAGGATTAGCGGTAATAATTCAAATCAAGGATACTACTGGGAAGTCACCTTTAGAAAAAGTCGATGTCGAAGTAAAATTTGGAACTATGCACGCATGCACTTCAGAGAAAACGTGATATCAGGAGCTGCGATTTCATTTCAACGCTTTTTTTGTGAAAAGGGCGATACTCACAAATGTAAACATAAGGCTTTTTTCATACATGCTAATGATAAATAAATAACCCCTTTAGGAAAATTCAGTTTTCCCACCACAATTTGGATATTTTATTAACAGAGCATTAACAATAATTTGTTGGAATGTCTATTTTATGGGCCATTTTTTCGCTTTCCCATTGATTTGGTTTGAGATTTCTAGCACTGATGTTGTCCTATGCTGATTTGAGCGATTCTCTGAGTCCTGCCACTATCCCATGTAGTATGTGTTATCAAAAACATCGCGAAGCATCAAGTTCTAAATGCTCTCAAACGATATAATATCCGAAGAGAGTGATAAGAGTTATAAGAAATGTCTCATCACACTGTTAGGTGGATTAAAAGCGTTTTTGCTATTATGTTTGCTTCTTTGGTTGGTGTGGGTATTACTACGATGTATTTAGTTAATTCACATTGTATCGTTATTGCGTAACGATTATTGTTGATTGTTTTTGGTAATGGACCTATTGTATCTATGGATATTATTTCGAATGGTTTTGATGGTGTATTGGTTATTATTTGTTTTTCTTTGGTATGTTTTATTGTTTTGTTCTTTTTGCACGATTCACAGGCCTTTATGAATCGAGAAATAGATCCTTTCATGTCCTTCCAATTGTAATATTCTCTTATTTTCAGGTACAGTCGATGCTGTCCTATGTGTCCTCCTGTAGGGGTTTTATGGTGGTTTTTTAATATGTACTGTATCTCGCCAGGATCACTAATGAACTTGGGTGGTTGATACATTATTATCTGTATATTTTTAATTGTTTGTTTCGCTAGCGCTTTAAATGTTTCTATGGGTACCTCTTTAAATATTGTTTCGTTGTTTGCTATAGCGATTTTCTTTATTTGCATCTTATTCATTTCTTTTTCCAATGCTGAAAGTGTGAACTCTAGAGTTCTTCTTCCACTTATATATTATATATGTTGTGATTCTGTTTATCATTTTTTTCATTTGCGCGTCTTTGTATATATTGAATATTAAATAGTTATTTTCTACCGTTATTCTTAGTTTAGGTAAGTTTCTTGTTTCGGTCGGGTTTTCAGTCGTATAGATAGTGAGGTGATCAGTCTCTCTACCTTTCGTCTTTTGTCAATTGTCGTTAAGTAATTTATAGTTGTTGTTCATATTATTATTGTTGTTAATATTATTCTTTACATTATCGTTAATATTATTATTATTATAGGTATTACTATAATTGTTGATGTTAATATTATCATTAATATTATTATTATTAATATTGGAATTATTATTATTGCTATTGCTATTATTTTTTTTGTCATGGACCTAGTATTGAGAGTAAGTACGTTTAAGGCTTTCAATTCGTCTGAGGTTGCAACAATTCTGGATAAGGCATCCGCTGTAGCGTTGCTTTTACTAGGAATGTATTCTATATTAAAGTCGAATTCTTCTAAATCTAGTCTCATTCTAGTGAGTTTGGAAGTTGGGTTTTTCATATTAAATAAAAATACTAATGGTCTATGGTCTGTTCTGACCGTGAATTTTCTTCCGTATAGGTAAGGTTTGAAATAATTTATTCCCCAGTGTATTCCTGTTAGTTCTTTTAGTATTGTCGATTTATTTTTCTCTCCTGGAGTGAAGCTTTTGCTCGCGAAAGCTATGGGTAAGTCGTTTCCGTTTTTAATTTGGGATAAAACTGCTCTGCATCCTACGTCTGATGCGTCAGTTGTTAGTATAAACGGTTGAGCAAAGTCGGGGTATTGAAGTAGTTTTGGTGAGATTAGGTGTGTTTTTAGTGTGTTAAAGGCGTTTTGGCATTCATTTGTCCAAACGAACTGTTTATTTTTCTTTAGAAGTTGATTTAGTGGGTGTGCTATTGTTGCAAAGTTTGGCACAAATTTGCGGTAATAGTTACAAAAAGCTACAAATCGTCTACAGTCGTCACTATTTTTGGGTATGGGGTAGTTGTTAATAGTGTGGAATTGGAACTATCTGGTAGTATTCCATTATCTGTAATTTTGTGTCCTAGATACGTCACTTCTGTATTGAAGAATTTGCATTTTTGGGGATTTAATTTTAGATTATATTTTCTGATTCTGTCGAAGACTTTTGCTAGATTTTGCAAGTGGTGTTGGATGGAACATCCAATAACAATTATGTCATCGATATAGACGAATGCATGTTCTGGTGTTAGTCCAGCCATTGCGATTGTCATCATTCTCTGAAAACTGTTTGGGCTAATATTTAATCCAAAAGGTAAGCGTGTGAATTGGTAATGACCACTCTGTGTTGAGAAAGCGGTAAATTTTCTAGAGTTATTTTCTAACGCTATTTGGTGAAAACCAGACATTAAGTCTAATGTTGAAAAGTATTTGGCTCTGCCAAGTTGATCTAAAATTGTGTCGATTCTAGGTAGGGGAAATTTATCTGCCAGGATTTTTTTGTTGAGTTGTCTGAAATCTATTACTAGTCGCCATTTCTTGGTTTCATCATTTGATTTCTTTGGTACTAATAAAATTGGACTGTTATAGGATGATATTGAAGGTTCTATTATTTCGTCTTTTAGCATTTTAGTAATTTGAGTTTCTATTTCTGTATTTTGAGAATGGATTGTTTTATAATTGGGTATGTATACGGAGGTATTGTCCTTTAAGTTAATGTTTTGGTTGTAAAAATTGTTAGTCGACAGTGGTTCGTCAGTGAGTGCAAAAATGTCTGAATAGTTTAATATTAGGTTGCTTAATTCTTGTTGTGCGTAGCTTGGTACATTTTTCATGTCTATCTCATTTAAAACTTTTTTATTTCTCGTATTATTCTTATCTTTATTGTTAATTTTCATTATATTGTAGTTTGCTAAGGGTTCCATTTCAGGTTTAAGTTCTAAGTTGGATATATTTACAGTTGATTTCGTTGTGTTCATTATTTTTACATAGGGATTTTGTGGAGATATGATTGCGTTTCCTACAAAAATTCCAGGTGCAATTTCTGTAGAGATGACTACCATGTCTTCCTTAAGATTGTTGTTACTTAATTTTCTAATTACTTCGCATCTCTGCGGTATTATGAAATTGTTGTTTACGCTGTCTTGTATAGGTACGGACACGTTAGTATTATTTACTGAGAAATTTAATAACCAACATTCGTAATCGATTATACATTTATGGGAGGAGAAAAAATCTCTGCCCAAAATGCCATCGGTTTGAATGGGAAAGTCTGCGTTAACTAGATGAAAGTTATGTTTAATGATTATGTTATTTCCGAAATTTAGTTCAGTTTCGGTCAGTGCTGTTGTTTCTATTTCGTCTTCCGTTATTCCAGATAATTTTACTCTGATATTCTTATTTACTAATTGTTTGGGCATTACTCTATTACTCTTAAAAATAGAGATATCTGCACCAGAATCTATTATCAACGTACAGATCGAATTGGCCATACGCACTCCAACTTTTATGAAGTTAGAAGCGCTTACATTAAGAGTCAACACATTGGCCCAAAAAATGGTTTTGAATTTGTTGTTGTTGCTGTTCGCTCGGTGCAGGGACCTGCACAGCTGTTTGTGCTTGGCCTTGGTCAGCCATGCATGATTGCGGTTCAGTACTTGCTAAATACATGTTTTGTCGATTCTGCGGGAATCGATTTGTTCCAGATCGAGTCTGTTGAGGTTGGTAATGACCACGGCCTCGTTGGTTATTATACACGTTTCACACGTTATGTGGATAAGTATAATTGTTATTATACGATCGCTGCGGACCGTTATAGCGCTGATTGGTATTAAAATTTCGCTGAATTGCGTCGTTCCTCCCGTTTCCTCTTTGGGAACGGTAGTGCTGCTGTGTGTTATAGTAACTTGGGGGGTTTTGGAAAGAGTTTCGTTTAACTCGGTTGTCCCATCTGCTCGTATTTTTATTTATGTTTAGTAGGGTGGCGGATTCTTTTTCATTACAAGTTTCGTTTTCAACCATTAAGTCGATTGCGTCGCTTAATGTATCAAATTTGCCGACCCTTAACATCATCTTCGTTTCGGGGTGGCGTGAGCCGCTTATTAGTGCTTGTACACCCGCCTTTTGTGCCTTCCTTTTGGCTACTTCACCCGGAAAGGCTTCTCGGATGTATGCGTTGGCGAGCTGATTGCTCAGTTCGTCGACGCTTTTAGCAAAAGTTCGCGGGTCACTGTTATGCTTTATATTTTTTAAATTGTTTTCTGCGGAATCCGAACTGCTTTTGTCTGTGCAGTTCAATTGAATTTGCAGGGCGATCTCAACTAGGCTGGCTGGGACCGCTGTAAAAAGGTCTCTCGCTTTGCCTGTGAGCTTGGTGAGAACTAGCTGTACCGCCGTGGGTTTCTGAGCTTCGGTCACGATCGTATTTATAAAATTTGTAGCATCTATGAAACCTTTTGCTCCTTCTTTATTACCATCGTATAGTGGAATTAAAGAGGCTAGCTTCGCTGCCGTTTTAATGTCGAAATTTGCCATAATTTTTAATTTATTTAGCCGATTCGTGAAAATGATAGCTAAAATTATCCCTTTTAATCTAAATTTTATTTTAAATTTTTGCAATCTCTTGTTTATTGCAGTTGTAATATCAAAATTTAACGTTCTCGATGATTTTGCAAAATAAAATAATTTCTCTGAAGTTAATGTATCCTCATTTATTAGTAGATATTCTTGTATTGCCCTGTAATTGGCTTTGCATAATTTTTCTTTTTCAATTAAATTGGAATAGGAAAATTTCTTGGTGATAGATTTTTTTAAATTATTGTCGATCTTTATTAATGTTTCTAGTGCTTTTTCCATATGCTTTTTTTGCATTGTTTAATTTATTGTTTTATGTCTAATGTATGTGCATTCTAGATCTGATCTAGACTTGCAAGCGATTTCTTTGCCTTCTTTAACGCTTGGCACTTGACGTATCTTGTGTACGTTTGGTAGATGGTAAATATTAATTGTATGGAGCAAATGGTCAGTAATAACCAGTATTTCGTATCTTGGTTATCCTGCCAATTTGCGTGCTGTTCCAAGCTATTGATAATATTTATTTTCGGATCTCCGCTTACTGTCGGGGATTTACTTGTTCTAGACCCCATTTTTTCGAACTTTAATATATAGTAATTTGGTATCTAATAATTAAAATTTAATATACAGTATATAATAATTTAATATCCACCTGTGATATATGCTTTTAGGGTTATTGGGCGGATACTTCAGATGATAATTTTATTTTTATAGACAATTTTAGCCTGGATTTTAGCTAAAACCTGTTTACTGTTTGGTTGTGTAGTGCATAAATTAGGTTTTGGTTAAGTAGATCATACTGTATGATACTGAGGCATAAATCTAGACAATCGATACTATATAGTAATCAAATAACAACAATAAGTTTTGTTCTATTTTAATTTAAAGACAATTGGAACGGTACAAGACACTATTTGTGTCGATTCTTTTCACTATTGTACAAACTCTTCACTTTTTACTGCATGCGCATTCATCGAACTCTTACCTCCGGACTCTGCTGCTGTTGCTAGTATCACCGTCATTCTCCGTCAGTCATGCAAACCGTCCGAGTAGGTTGAGATACTGCTACGTGTCGAATTAATTTGTAACAACTCGTGGGCCTGTGGCTAGTGTGGCGGCATCGGTACCAAACTGTTGCCGTACAACTGCTTAATTTGCAACAACTCGTGGGCCTGTGGTGAGTGTGGTGGCATCGGTACCAAACTGTTGCCGTACAGCTGCTTTACTTCCTCTTGGTGTTATTCGGGTGGATAGATAACTGTTATTTGTGTGAATTCTTCTGGATTTCTTTTCACTAATTTAATTTCGTTTTAACGATTACTAGTGGGTGTTAGATGTCCATTTTCACTTCATATTTCGAGTTCTTCAGTGGGGTGTTTTTTTGACACCACCAGTGGATGTGGCACTTTTATAGGTAGCTTTGGTGGCACGCTGCTTACGCGGAGCCTTACCTCCAGTAGATTTACGAGCTGTCCGTTTAGTACGGGCTATTGTCTAAGAAATGTACCGGTGAATTGAAGAACTTTTTGCAGGTTAGTAATCCAATAAATCGAGAGCGACGAAAATTCACTATCACTATTCACTGCCTTCACTTTACTTTTCACGGTCGCCATTTTGGATATTATTTGATGATTTCAAAAAAAGGTTGTTCCCTTGTTGATGGGTTTTTTCAATCTGCTTTATTTCGTTTAAAAATCTTACGAGCTAACCTAGCTAACCTGACTTAAACTATTCTATGTACATCGAAATGGGAGGAGTCAGTTACAATTTCAAATAACATAATTATGTACGGGTAGCGAAAAAAAGGGAAAACAAATCAATGAATAAGTATGGGTGCCTTGGTTGCTATCGGTGTTTTTATTTGAATACACTGTTTATTTGTCGCCTCTGCAAAATAATGACCTAGTGAGAATGTTGCTATAACAAGTGGTGCGACCCAGAATGGTTTAACTGGAATGCGCCCATCTGGTTATGCAAGTTGGATTTGAAAACGATCGTTCCAATAAATTACGATCTGTGGGAATAATTTGTGATGCTAGAAAGTAAGTCCGTTACAATTTTCATTGGTCTAAAGCCTTGAACTGAGGGCATCGTGCCGCTTCGTGACCGTCATCCGAACAGTATGCGCATAGTCCCTTCGTTGATGTCACTTCTCTCGAATGCATTGGCATGTTCGGTGTCGTTATTGTTGATTGGCCACCCTCTGCTTCCGTGTGGGCGTACAACTTCTGTTGCTCTCGTCCTTTGCTGACATGCTTGATCGAAATATCTCCAGGAATCGTTACATCTGTCGCAGTCTTTACTAATTCTGACATGAAATTACCGAACGTCGCCAGGTTGACGTCCGAAATTATACGCTTATACCAGGACCACTGCATTCGCATTTGTGGCGGAAGCTTC
The DNA here is from genome assembly GCF_030247195.1 of Topomyia yanbarensis. Classification (NCBI taxonomy): domain Eukaryota; kingdom Metazoa; phylum Arthropoda; class Insecta; order Diptera; family Culicidae; genus Topomyia; species Topomyia yanbarensis. Next base: position 108,039,889 of record NC_080670.1, on the reverse strand, counting down.
TCCACCAACTCCTGCACCAACATTGGATTGCGCAAGTGTTCCACCAGATCTGCTACGTACATATGGTCCACAAGATTGCGTACGGCCAACCCGTAGGTGATAATCTACTGCAAATTTCCAACCTTTGGAGACGGGATGTTTCGCAGCTTCTGCAGCAGAGAGTGGATCAATATTTCCGGTCGTCCATACAGAATATGTAGTGTCTCCATTACGTGCGGCACTGACTGAGACAACAGTAGACGACTTTTCACGGATTAAAGTCCCTGTCCTTTCAGGCAGCGTTGTAATCTAGACAAATTCTCTACGTCTGTATACCCGCAGGCCATCGTTGAATTGTGAAGCAAACTGGAAAATATTGGCCTATCTTGTGGATCACCGGAGAATGTCGGCAAATCACGTTGCATCACGTGTCGCGCTGCTATTTGCTCACTAGAAGGCACATGTTGAACTGGTGCGTATAACTGCTGCATGCTGGGTAGAATTTATTTATTTCAAGTCGTCAATCAGATGTAGACCGGTTTCTTACAATAATTATTAAACTAACTTAACACTAGTTGAAATTTTGGTTTACTTTAAACTGCTGCTTAAGTTTTGTTTTCGACATAGTGAAGTCAATGCTTTCGCAATGTTTGTTGTAAATATTCATCATTTGGTTTAAAGGGCCAAACTTGGCATAATTAGTGCGATGGCGAATTGTACAAAAGATGCTGCGGTTACGTAGTTGTCGAGAAGGAGCATAAAAATTTAGTTTCGAGCATATTAAAGTTTGTTCACAATCGCGGGTATTTCTGGGAGATTTAAACTTCCTTTTAGCAGTATCACTAGAAACAGCTTTAAGCTGAAATTTATTGGGGGTTATAAGCTAGTTAACATATATACTAATTTAACTTACATTCAGTTTTTTTCTCTCTCTCTCTCTCTCTCTCTCTCTCTCTCTCTCTTAGAAATAGCGAAGAAACACGCATCAGTTCTACGCTTCTCAGTAGTAGTTTCTAATAATTAAACAATATTTCAGTATAAAATACAATTCAATTGTTATGCAATGTAGATTTTATAATTCAGAATTAAATTTATTTATTTACCCTAATGTTCGACCTGAATACTGCCGCTCGTATTTTGTTCGTCGTACCTGTGGATGGGTTTGCCGAGATTCTTTCTTCGGATTTTCGCGCGGTCCGTACGGTTGAAAATTAGCAAACTAACTAGTTTTATCACGAATCGCTACCAGGATAACTACAGCCGTACACAGCTACCTCGAGGAACACTTGGGCGGATTGTATGCCGAAATAAACCAATAAATGACGGCTTGCTTAACACATATCACGCTTGTTTTTCTTTGTATTCCGTACACTTACTCTGTCTTTGCTGTTTTGACCAATGACACTTGTCGCTGTTGGGGAGCCTCCGAAACTACACAACCATTCGCAGTGTTGGCAGATTGGCGGTTTTTAACACAACCCAATACGAATAAGCATACGAACAAACCTATAGTGGACCTCTATTTAAAACTTTTCATCATTTTATTGTTCGGTTGGTGCAGCATATTGACAGCTCTGTGCGGGATGGGTTGAAAATTTTCACTTTTCCGAGTCGTTTTCGAAAGATTTTTCAAAACACTATTTTTCCGTTGATAATAAATGTCCTACATATTCCAAATTTTAATGCAACATTGGTACAAATATTTTCGACAAAATGCCGAAGAAATTGATTAAATCCATTCAGTACAACAAAGGATATAAGCGTTCACAATCTTACATCGGCGCGGTGCATTTTCTGTTCTGGGACAGAGTCCGGACAGATCTCCTTGGAGAAAGCGAATATCCAGCGGTTTTAATATTCCACGTTCTCGTTGGTGTTGTTTCGGTTAAGCAAATCCTGATGAATCTGGATTAACGAGTTACGAACCATACAAAACATAATATAATGTATGTCCGGTTTGGATCGAAACGGAACATTATCAAAGCTATGTTGTTAAATAATATACCTCTAGTAATTTAAATACTTAGTTTTTAAATACAACCTATAGCATCATACGCAGAAAAAAATATTTTGTAATTTTAAGTTTATTTTCATGCACATATATGGAGCATAAATATAAATGTAAAATTAAGTGCCACCACAAATACACACGACTTATCATGCTTCTTTCAACGCATTTTGTTATAATTTTACACGTGGATTGAAAATTACAGTTTCTTTAAACGGAAAACCAATGCACATCAATGTATTTTACTCGAATACTGCTGTAAAATGAATAACATTTAATATTACACGAATGAAAGTGCAAAATTGTATGCTGTTTGATGCTCCAATTGCTTTTAACGTAATTTTCAATCAAATTTTTGATTCAATCTTTGCATGTTTCCATTCGTATTGATTTACATGTCGTTTAAATTTCATTATTTTTTGGTGTGTATTTGCGAGTAGCCAGAGGCCAGATGGTGGTAGTGGAAAATTGGCAGAAATTATTTCTCCAATTGTATTAGACATATGGCGCTGTCTATCATGGTGTGTTTGAAATTCTCAAAATAAGCAGTACGCCTTGAAAACAAAATGCCGAAGAATTGAGTCTGAAAAGGAGTAGCATGTGTCGAATGAAATAAAGTATTATTGAAATCACATGGAATGCGTTCTACACTGACTCCTTCAGCAATTTTATTTTCATTTGATTGATTATTTCATGAAGAAGCGTAAATGTGTCCTATAAATGAGAAACCGACCGTCCGCAAAATATGACCATCATCGATTCGAACGAAACTTTGCAGTTGTGTTCGGTTTATGAATCTCCATGATGTTCTCTGCCAATTGCAGCATTTTGATACAAGAGCAATTTTTCAAAAGGGCGTAGACGTTACTACGTCCAATAATTTCCAAAAAAAATGATCGATGCTCTACTTTATACACAAAAACTATCTGAGAACGAGTTTCAGAAAATGAATACTTCTGTACGAAAAAATATGCACTGGAAAAAGTGTTGCGTAATTTTTCACAAAAACAAAAAAAAATATGTTAAAAATTTAAATTGCAAAAAATTCCCATTTTTCTTAATTTTTTTATTTTTCTAACAAAAACCAAGAGTAAATAATCATTTTATTATTATTATTACATCTTCGATATATATCGTACAGATTACACTTAATGCTATTGCTAGTGTCAATGTTAAAAATTTCTAATTGCTAACTTATAATTAGATTTAGTGGTATGGAAGTCATAAGCTAAAACAGTTTCGTTGAATCTGCTACAACATCTGTCTAGTGGATTGTTCTGGCCATATACTGTTCGGTGCCTGGGAATCCACAGAAGCGGACGATTCCTTATATCACGAGGGGGTACAAATAAATGAATCCTTGAGAGAATGTCGGGACAGTCAATATTGTTCGACAACATATCGAAAATGAACATTCTTTGCAAGAACGTGCGGCGAGACTCCAGCGTTGGCAAATCTAGCAACATGCATCTATTATTATACGGCGGAAGACGGGTAGGGTCGTTCCAAGGCAATTTTCTGAGAGCAAATCGTACAAAACTTCTCTGAACGCGCTCCAGTCGGCTGCTTTGAACGGCGTTGTATGGCGCCCATACTTGTACAGCATACTCCAAAGTGCTCCGGACCAGTGCGCAGTATAAAGATTTAAGTGCGTAGAAATCCACAAAATCGACAGCGTTCCGTTTTAGAAAACCCAATGTTGCAAAAGCCTTCGCCGTTGTTGCAGTGATGTGGTCGGCGAAACGAAGTTTTCTGTCGAATAACACTCCCAGGTCACGGATAGAATCCACCCGCTCGATGACACAGGCTTGAAGAGTATATTCGCAACGCCTTATATTTGCCGAACGTCCGAAACTTATCATCTTACATTTATCAATGTTGATCTGCATACCGTTCAGCAAACACCATTCCTCTATATTGGCTATATCGTCTTGGAGCACAGCAGAGTCCAGTGCTGAAGCAATTGAACGAAAGATTTTCAGATCATCAGCATAGAGCAGTTTTTCAGAGTTGATGCGGGTGCAGAGGTCGTTGATGAATAAGAGAAAGATCAGTGGGCCTAGGTGACTTCCTTGAGGCACACCGGTTGGCGTTTCGAATGCGTTTGAGCATGTAGTGCCAATTCTAACGAAGGCAGATCGTTGTGAGAGGTAAGAATGCAGCCATCTGGTAACCCACTCAGGAAAGCCTAGTCGCTCCAGCTTCAAAACAGCAATGTTGTGGGGCACCTTGTCGAATGCTTTTGCGAAATCAAAATATATAGCGTCCACTTGTTGACGTTTCTCTACAGCTGGAACTAGAAAGCTCGTGTACGTCATCAAGTTCGAAGTAGCGGAGCGTTTTTTCATAAATCCGTGTTGTCGTTCGTTGATTATGTTGGAAGAAGCAGCGTACATCGCATTGTACACAAACTTTTCCAGAACTTTAGCTAGGCAGTTCAGTAGCGAGATTCCTCTGTAATTTTCAACATTGTGCCTATCTCCAGCCTTATGAATAGGAACTATAGCAGCTTCTTTCCATGCTGTTGGGAATATATTTTCCGAGATTGAACGCTGAAAAATAATACTTATTGGCGCAGAAAGTGCTCGGGCACAATGCTTTATAAACACAGGAGGCAAGCAATCCGGACCAGGCCCTTTCAAAGGATCAACGCTGGACAGAGCGCTCGCTACATCAGAATCATTTACGTTAGGAAGAGGAAGGTTGATATTATGCGTTGGCAATGTTTCAAGGTACTGTTGCGATGGATAGACAGGAGGGCTGGTAAATACATCTCGGAAGTGATCTGCAAAAAGCTTCGCCGACTCGGCAGCGGACTGTGAATTTTGGTCTCGAAAATAGACATTTTCTGGTACACCTACGGAACGTTTTCTGCTGTTTATAAATGTCCAGAATGTCGAAGGATTATTTCGAAGGCTGCGCTGAACTTGATTCAGATATTCACCGAATGCACTGTTCCGGGCTGTTTCATACTGCAGTTCAGTTTGACGAAGAATAGTTTTGTTATCGTCGGTCCTATGATGTAAATATCGCTTTCGTTGTTTCCGGAGTACGTTGCGTAGGCGACCAAGCTCAGCGTTCCACCACGGAAATTTATATTCTGCTTTTCTGCTGACACCTTTTTTAGGAACATTACGGCGAAGAATCTCATATATGGCATCATAGAACGCCACGACTGCCTGATCTAAGTCATTTCCAACCAGCATCTCACGCCAATTGAGTGCACCAATGGCCATTGAGACTTCATCGAAGTTGCATCGAGTAAAGTCAAAATTGAAATCGTCGTTAATTGTATCAAAAGCTTCATCGTCGTCAGAACGCATATCAAATCTTAAAACGAAGGGTTTATGGTGAGGGTCAACCTTCAGTATAGATGTGGGAGGCTCAATCAGTTCGAACACGTCCGTGTCATTAACGAAAGCTAAATCGAGGGTCCGTCCATTCACGTTGCTAACAGAGCAGATTTGATACAAGCCACCAGCGACCAAAGTTTCTGTGATGGCCGTCTCTTGTTCCGTGGTTGCATTTTCAGGAAGGTAGCACTTATAATCGTCATCAAAAACCCACCGAAGATTAGGAAGATTATAATCACCTACAACAAGTACATTGTCGCGCCTATTACATTTGTCCAGGATGCTTTGGACTGCAGAAGGGTGAAGGTTGTACAAATCAGGATCACTGTTCGGCCTTAGATAAATGCAACAAATATATAACGATCGACCAGGCAGTGAAACGCGTACGACAACTTGCTCCAAACATTCACATCCAGGTATTTTTAGTATAGTCCCAGTTAGATGTTTCTTTATCGCTATGAGAACACCACCTCCGCGACGTAGGTGACTGGTAGAAGAGTTGCGATCGCATCGGTAGATGGCGTAGTTCGTCGTTAGCTCGGTGTTTAATATATCATCACGTAACCAGGTTTCGGTGAGAACGATAATGTCGTAGTCGCAGGAAGTGAGCGCAAGCAAGAAAGCCTGCGTTTTTGTTCTCATTCCACGAACGTTCTGGTAGTAGACGGACAGGAAATCAGGTGTTGTACGCAACGGCATGCTATGAACCAAGAGGTTTTCAGAAAGCGAACTGTCATGTAAAGCAAAATACTCGCCTGAGAAGGGAGTTCGGAAGACCCCCTCACGACCTCCGACCGCAGGACCGGGACGACTAAGTGGGTCGCTGGCTGGTAGCGCGACTGCGTCGGAGCGCTCAGGGGCTTCCGTAGTACTGTATAACGGGCGTCCCGGTGATGGCAGCGCAGCGTGAGTTTGTAGATGTGGTCTTGGCGATGGCAAGGAAATTATGCTTCGTTCAAGTAGCGGAAAATTGCACGAACGTGTTGTACCCGATGGCGCGCTAGAAACCGAGTGGTTTTCAGAAAGCGAACTGTCATATAAAGCAAAATACTCGCCTGAGAAGGGAGTTCGGAAGACCCCCTTACGACCTCCAAACGCAGGGCCGGGACGACTAAGCGGGTCGCTGGCTGGTAGCGCGACTGCGTCGGAGCGCTCGGGGGCTTCCGTAGTACTGTATAACGGGCGTCCCGGTGATGGCAGCGACGAACAAAGTGCACCTTCATTTAGTTGGTTAAAATCGTTAGAGAGCACGACCGGGTCAGGAGGGTGAAATTCCAGTCGACTACTGTGCAGATAATCTTCGGTGACGGCGTCTAAACTGTTGTGTTCAGCAGCAGTCTGTAGTGGGAGGCGTTCTGAGCGAGCAGAAGCGATGCGATCTAACTTTCCACTTATACATTGAAGTTGTTTGCCAGGCAGGATTGCAATGATGGTAGAATCAAACGAATTGTTTTTGTCGACAGACTGCAATTGAGATTTGTTTTGAGGGTGTGCAGAATCTATAATTGCTTCGGAAGGACATATACCCTCCTTGGCTTTACCTGACACAGAAGGAGTCTCCGATTCGTCAGGTATGTTGATTGCCGAGGAAAATAAAGTTGGAAAGAGATTTTCCGGTATAGCGTTGAGCTACAGAGCACCACCAGATGAATTCCTCTCTGCAGCAATCCTGATAATTGGTCGTTGACTTGTTGAGTTATTCACAAATTCCCTGAAGTAAATGTTTTCTGGCCAGGTTTGTTTGGAGAGGGCCTTATCCCTATAAGATTTACGAACGCCGATCTTAAATGTTATATAGCTCAGAGATGTGACATCCTTGTCCTTAGGAACTAGACGAACTATCCTTGGTTGTATATCCTCGCCCAGGCATTCTTTCACTAGGGTCGAAATTTCATCATCCTTCGTACTGGGGTCAAATGCAGACAAGTAAACCCATAACAGCTCCTCAGGTGGTGAGACTGTTTTTATCGTTTCAAACGCAGCCTTAGCTCCACGAATATTAGTGATTTTGGTTTTTAGCTGGTCATCTTCACGCTTGCGCTTAGGTGTATTTGGAACTGGATTATATCCAGCAATCCTATTCCAAGGCGTATTTACGGTTGGAGATAACGGTTTCGACTCAACTTTAACCGAAAGAGCTTTTACGACGTTTTTCAAATCAGCAATTTTGAATGTGATTGCATGATGGAGAACTTATCGGTAAAAAAGTTTTTCTAACTATGACTTTATCCCTCCGGAAATCGCGCTTATGGCCCACTGAATGAGTAGCCGCTGGTGTCTTAAGACGATTTCGCTAGAGCAGTATGCACTCAGTGCACTAGCGCGACTGCCGGCAGGTTATGCATCTTTTTAATTTTGTTACAGCATATAATTCTAAGTATAATTTTAAATTAAAATGCATTTAACAAAAATCCTCCAAAATGGAGGATGGAGATATTTGGAATTTTGCTTCAACAAAAACAAATATTTCGTATATTTATTCCCTCTTAAAGAAATATTCGCGTTACCTCATCATAAAATGTCCATAATCTAATGTTTATCGTTTTAAAAACGTAGAAGAAACTCTTTCAGTGTATTTAGATCATGGAAAAGTTTTCAATAAAAAAGTTTTCCTTACAATTTTTGACATATTTTTATAATTCATACTATTTGCAGTCAAAAATACAATTTTCTTTCTGAATTTGATTCTAAACATCATTTTAAATAAAAAAGCGCTTAACAAACATTTTCTGAAATGTGGAATTCCTCGAGATATTTAAAATTTAGTTTTAACAACACAATTGGTTTATTTTATTTCGACCTTTTCATAAGTTATTTGCGTTTCTCCATCTACAACAATACGGTTTTAAAAGGTGCATAACATTTCCTGTAACTTTCCCTTTGACATGAAGGCGATTTTGTAACCCGTTTAAAAGTTATCCGAAAATACACAGTTTATAGCTTCCAAATGGTTTACAATATCGTTTTGATATCAAAGAGACAGTTACATGAAATTTTATGGGCCTTTTGAAAAACCTATTGTTGTTTGATGGAGAAACGCGAATAACTTATGAAAGGTTGTAATAAAATGAAATTATTGTTTTGTTAAAACAAAATTTTAAATATCTCGAGAACTTACATTTCAGAAAAAATTTCTTATTTTTTGCGTTGCGTTGTGACGATGATTTTGGCGGATTGCACACTGACTTCATCATGTTTGACTGCTGATTATCTAATAAGAGTTGCTTAGGAAGTGGTAAGTAGGAATTCATACCAATCCGACCCATATTAAAACCTCAACAGCATGATAGCCATCATTGCCGGCCGCCCCCATCTCCATCGTTCACGGGGAAGGATAAAGGATAAGGTAGACAGGAAGTGTTGATGCTCCACCTACTTAACGGAAGGACGACGATTCATCAGACTCTTCCATAGGTGTCGCGGAGTTGGTGGTTTGGAAGGGTATCAGGTCTAGGATTCGCTCCAAGCAAACGATGCGACCTGTAAAGCATATTTTATTAAGTAGTTGTTTAGTTAGTCTTCGAGTGCACGATCACTCGAAAAAGAGATGATCTTGTTTAGTTTTTGGTTATTTTTAAACTTTGAGCAGCCGGCTACCGAGAGTATACTATGTTCCCTAAACAAAAACAATTTGAACTCCACACAGCCGATCGTGGGAGTATTGCCTGGAAAAGCTAATCTTATCTGCGTAATGGGCCGGATCACTATTTATTGCAACAGTATTTGGACAGAACTCGCTACTTCTTCTCTACGATATATTTATTGGCTTGAAAACTACCAAGTGACAGCATATTATACTGGCAAAAATAGCGCGAGATATTATAAATCAAGGAAAGTATTTCTTATTTTCCATATTGGATTGTTTGTGGAATACAAGTATACGAGCGATAATACCGAACACTGAAGGGAAATATAAAGGATTGTTAACCTGATGCACGGGCTTGTTAGCAATAACGAAGCTTTAAATTAGGTTCATAAAAACAGACGCGGCGAATTTTCAATACGTATTGAGCCGTGTTCATAGATACTAGTCAGATTAGTCGTATTGGGGCTAATTTCCGATCAACTATTCATTTTTACGGCAATGTTTTCTCGACTAGATCTGTTCGCACCCTCTCATTCTGTTCGCACCCTCTCATTCTGCGGTCTAAGGACCAAATGTCATCAATAGACTTAGACTCGCGTGGAGGCATGAGATAGGAAACTTGTAAGAATTTTGCTATCCCACCGTTTGACTACCAGAATGGATGGGAGAACAGTAATACTAGCAAATACCGACTACCATAAGAGCGGTGCAAATTTGAACGAGTGACGTAGAGTACTGCACTGAAAAAAGGACCAGGAGTGCGATTTTACGAAGTTTTAGCTTCCGATGGCCCTACATTTTCTGACAAAGTGAAGTTCTTGAATGTTGAGATTTTTATTACTGTTTAGAAAAGCAAAAGTATCATAAAGCTAGTGTCAGGCCTTCATGAGACCTCAAGAAGTCACTTTTGGAGGTATTCGTAAATGTAGATTTGTCGGTAGACGGTTCCAAATATAATAGAAAAATACCTAATTTAACACAACTACAGATCACTTGCAACATAAAAAGCTTTTTGTGAAATTCGACAGCTCCATCTTAGGCCAATTCAATAAATTTCCTACATGAAAGTTTCCATTTTTTAAAAACGGTTTTTAAGCCAAAGCTTTGGAAGTTAAACCTTGGCGTGGAAGTGCCGGTATATTAATATATTCTGTTACTTAGTGTGGAATTAGATTTCGTCATTTACGGCTAATATACAACCGCCAGAAGAAACTTAAAACGTTGGTACACAATCAAGAAAGGCGAATCAGAAAAGGTATATGTCAGTGATTCACTAAATACAGACTGGAAAGAGGGTAATATGGAAAACCTTAAGGTCCGTCCAGATTAAGTCTTCGGTACGGAACAAAACCTCGGCCTAGGAACTCCTAGCATGTTGTTAGTCGCCTCTTACGACATGGGAGCAGTTCCCAGAGGTTCTATTCTTGGTTGAAATAGTGCAAAAAGATTTCAGCCCGCCGGACACCACACGGCTTTACATTTCAGAAAAAATTTCTTATGAGCAAAAAGAAAATTGTATTTTTTACTGCAAATATTATCATTTATCAAAATATGTCAAAAGTTGTGAGGAAAACTTTTTTAGAACCTTCTACATGAATACACTAAAAAAAGTTCTTTTGCGTTTTAAAAACGATAAACATTAAATTATTAACATTTTATGATGGGATAACGCGAATGACTTTTAAAAAAGACATAATTACCCGAAATCATTGTTTTTGTTGAAGCAAAATTTCAAATGTCTCGACAACTATCGCATTTTGGAAGATTTTTGTTTAATACATTTTGATTTAAAATGATGCTTAGAATTATATTCTGCAACAAAATAACAGTTTTGTATATCAATTAGCATGAAATTTAAAAACGTGTATAAAGTTATTTTTAGAAAATAAATTTACCGTTAAGTAAAAGTACACCTCCTAGGGGATATTGAGATAACTTAACGACAACAGAGATACTGCCATCCAAATTCGGATTAAACCGATACAAGTTTATAAACTATCGTCGTGATATTTAAAAGCCATAGTTCAGTTTATAACCCTTTTTCGCTAGATTACAATTACAAAGGACGGTCGTCGATACTGCAAAATACTGTTGTATTTTCTCGATTTGGTTATCAGAACTTCCCAGCCAACTGCCCACGAACCAGGATTATGGAACTCTAGCCTCATCAAAATATCAAAACTCTTCAAACATTCTTTGAGATTCCATGGAATGTAAAGGAATACCTTATTCTAGTGAAGGCTATATGGTTCGACAGTAAAACGGAAGTCCCCTGCCTTCTTAATTATCTCCTCCAATTTCTTTTTCAACCAGATACAGCTTTGTGCGTTATCCGGAGAGAACCAAACTCACTGAAACTGAGGATGAGTGAGTTAGTAGGGATTGACAGGAGACACCCGTGAAGATCATTTAAGAGATCATTCTTCAGCGCAATCGAAAACTGATAAGTATCGATAAGTATTGAGACTCAAAGACTCTACACACTGAGCCAAAGCATTGTTGAAGAGAGAACCTCTGCGGATGTGCTTCTTTTCTTTGATTTAGATCTATTTGTTTCCCACTTTGAAGGATTTTGAAGGAGCACGTTTCTCGCGACTACCAGTATTCACACCTGATGTTGTGGAAAGTTACTCAAATTGCGATTCCCCGAAAATCCAAAAAGGATCTACACGCATCAACGGTTTCATCAAAACGAGTGAGAATTTACAATCTAGCAAAGTCCACACAATTAACTCCAATTTTTCTACCACTTTCAAAATTGATTTATCACACAGTAGAGCCGCAAGAGGTTACTACACCTAGGCGTTCAAATGAGCAAGGACGATGTACTTATGATCAGATAACGATGGTTCGAGCTCGTTGAGTACGAGCCAGTTTGCCAATTCATGCGTAATACAGTCAGAGCAGAGAGTTACATTTAACACCTCTGCTCTGCCAAATCGTGCAAATGTTGGGTGATTTGCTACATTAAGTATATTCAAATTGGTGCTGCTTAAACAGTCCATCAATTGGGTGCCTCTCAAATTGATATCTGAGCTGCCTCAAATTATGTGGTGGGTATTCGCATTACTGCCGATTTTGAGTATAAACCCATTTCTGCCAGAGTATTATACAACCCTTTTGAGATCATTAGAAGGTGATGATTCATTATGCGGCGAATATGCCGAATAATAGACGTATTTTCTGTTTATGTTATCAACAATCACATTGACTGTGACAGCACAAATATATGCGTCGATAGCACTATTCACAAGTTTACATGTTCGAGGCATTCATCGTGGATTTGTCATGCCATTTTGTTGTAAGATACGAAGACGGGGTTAAGTAGCTTTCCAACACAGAAGTTTCCTTCATGGAAATACGGTTCTTGAACCTAGGAAAGCTTTTAATTCCTGCAAAAGACGGGATAGATTCATAGTTGCTATACGTCTATGCTGAAGATTAATTTGGGCTACTCAAACCATGATCGATCAGAGCATTGCACATTTCATAACCGGCACTTATTTTACAGCTACTAGAAGGTACCAAACACGTTGGCTTATAATCGCCTATGGCGAACCCCTAAGTGGGCTTTAGTGACATAACCATCATTTGAATCTAATGATTTGCGATGAAACAAACGTCCACTGTGTAAGAGATTCGCTTAACACAGCAAGGACAATACCCACGACACTCATGCCAGCCATTCAGTCCTCGGCATGGAGAAACACTTTGACTCAAGGACTCCTGTTTTCAGTCGCCTCTTACAACATGGGATCTGGAACCCAGTGGATCAATTCTTGGCTGAGATACTCCAACCCGCCGCACAGTGGGACGAAATCAAAATAAAACCGGACATTCATATTTGCGATAAAACTAATGGTTATAGCACTTTGATGTCTTCGGAAAGGTTTCTTTATTTTTTGAGTAGTTTAATATAATTGAGTTTAATACAATGACGAAAAAGATGATTGGGAGGACACAGATGACTTATGAGCATGATAGCAAACAAAATTAACTTTGAATGTTGGAGTATATGGAATGGACAATAATATTTAAAATGTTTATTAATTTTGCATAATGGTTTTTTTCATGCTTCATAATACAAATGATTTATTGAAACGCTAATCTATTTTACCCCACTGTTTTCCATGGATCACTTTAGATCGCCCTATGATTTATATATGCATCAATTGGGCATTTATTGCTGAACGACAAATAAATAAATTTAGCTGCTACTACCTGCTAATACACAAACCGTAGCCTTTTAAATTTAGCCCAAAACAACCAAAAACAGGCATACATCCTTAAAACGACCAGATAGCGAGTTGATCTATTCTGCAAAACGGTGTGTTTTGAAGGCATCTACAACTTTCTAGAATGTTGAAAAAGTGTTAAAAAAAATCAACTACAAAACAGTACAAAAACGCTTTTTAAGGGGGTATCCCGATATGTACATCAATTTCACTCAATAACTTTGTTCGCTTAACAGATAGCCATTTTGCTACTTCAACAAAATTTCATAAAATCATTTCGTCTACAACTTTTCCATACATGACTATCAATTTGGCAACAACTTGCAAAGTTATTTTTTATCTGTTTATATACCCCTTAAATCAAAATTTTTCATCATTACATTAAACTACTCAAAAAATAAAGCAACATTTTCAAAGATATCAAAGTGCCATAATCAATAGTTTCGTCGCCAATATCGCTTTTTAATATTTCGTCCCACTGTGCACCTGATGTCATACGGCCTCTAGGCTGGTTTAGTTAGAAGAAAGATAATAGACTGTTATCAACCTGCTAGTGGACCACAGCCACATTTGTTGTTAGTCGCTTCTTACAATACGGGGACAGAAACCAATGGGTCAATTCTGGACTGAAATACTTCGAGATTTCAGCCTACCGGATACCACACGGCACAATTGTATTTTTTAGTATCAGTTATAAAAATATGTCGAAAGTTGTTGTTGGAAAAACATTTTTTATTGAAAGCTTCTACATGAATACACTACAAAAACTATTTTACGTTTTAAAAACGACGAACATTAGTAATACGGATAATCGGCTTTTTCGGTCTATAATATTATAACGGCTGTTTTGTACCGTTCTTATATTACAGACAGAAAAAGCCTATCATCCGTATAACCATCTCCCGGTCGCTTTTCTCTCTGGTAATCATTAGATTATTGACATTTTATGATGGGGTAACGCGAATTACTTTTAAAAAAGGCATAATTACATGGAATAGTTGTTTTTGTTGGAACAAAATTCCAAATGTTTCGACAACTATCGCATTTTGGAAGATTTTTGTTAAATACATTTTGATTTAAAATGACACTTAGAATTATATTCTGTAATAAAATTACAGTTTTGTATGTCAATTAACATGAAATTTAAAGACTTGTATAAAGTTATTGTAAGAAAAACTTTTTTACCGATAAGTTCTCCATCATACGATCGCATTCAAAATGTTTCTTTTCTCTTTGGATTTTTGTTAATTAAATACAATAAAATTAAATTAATTAATTTTTGTGAAAAATTACATTATCGATCAATATTTTTTTCAAAATGCTACATGACCATAAGTGAAGAAATTGATTGATTGATTTGTAAATTTGGGCTTTAACCACTACACTTTTACGCCCTTTTAAAAAAATGCGTTTGAGTCAAAATAATCTTATTCACTGTGGAGAATGTTTAGTGTTCTATGCCGGTAAAACGTGTAAAGTTTCATCGGAATCTAAGATGGTCGGTCAAGATTTTCGGACGGATCTTCGTGGAATTCCTCATATACGACAATAGGTAAGATGGCAGAATTTTCGCATCATACATTTATATGTGTAAAATTCATCCAAAACAAAAAAACAATTAGTTGTAGGAAATAGTCTGCATTTGTCTGTATATTTTCACGATCTATCTAAATCAAATAGATGAAATAGATGAACATTGAAAACCCTACCAATTGGCCCTGGGTTCTTCTATATAAAAAGTTGGAGGTGAAGTATGTCGTATTAATATTTCGGCAAAGTATTGTAGTACTAATGGTGAAAAGGCACCGGGAATTCTACAAGTCAGTTTTCGTCAAAATTTATTCGGTTTACTTTTTTATGCCTTTGGGAGGGATCTACGACCTTATTCATACCCCAGAAATAGCCATCGTGGTAAATAAACTCAATGAAGATGCAAATTCTTAGTTGACGGTCGTCGTTGCAATCAAAATGCCGCCTTTAAAACCACAGGTCAGGTAGTTTGAAAGGCGGACAGGTGGACAGGTGATAGGTTGTCAAACCAGACAATCCTTATTGATCTTGGAAATTTTCATTTGTTTTAAAATGTCTGCAGCTTCCAACGTCCCCCTAATCTACACATTTTGGCTATCAACAAACATTTCCTAAACATTTGTAATACCTTGGTGACTGTTGAAATGGATACTTTTACGATCTCGCCAATTTCGTGGAAATTGGTCGGATTTTCGCGATGCTCGAGCAAAACTTTGCTCCTCTTGCTTGAAGACTATTTTTATATCTGAAAAGCAAACGTTAAAATCGAATAATCGAAAATTCTGCACACTCCTACAAAATAAGAGGTACGCAGGCTTTTTAAATACATGTTTAACCTTCCGGCAGTCGCGCTAGTGCACTGATTGCACGCTGCTCTGCGAAATCGTCTTAAGGCACCAGCAATTGCTCGTTCGGTGGGCCATAAGCGCGACGCGCTTACCTAGAATATTGTTACAGTACTGCTGATTGATTTTCAAGAAGATCTATGTGGAAAAAACTGCTTTTTCGCTTTCGATTTTTCTCTGGTCAAGCTCTGGTTTCTCTGGTCAACCTTAAATAAATGCATCACGTTTAAGTGAACCAAATTTTTATCGTAGCACGAAATTTGATACTTCATGTAACTGTTTCAAACACTTTGTAATCCTATCCAACACTTGAAACGTTCTGTTACTCTAAAAATCGCTTTCCTCGAGCCCGAAGAACTACTCAGCCATAGACAAATTCTTTCCGAATCGATTGGATTGGGAATCGATGAAAACAACAACCCCATTTATATTCAAGTGCCAACAGGACAATTCTTAAAGTAACTCAATCAAAAGAATGGTAACAATTTTCGGGAAAATGTTGCAGAATCCTTTGAGATAGTTTTGGTAGTTAGTGATCCCCTTATTGTAATTCTAGTTTGAACGTTTAAAATGTGATTTACAATATTATAAATTTTTTTTATCACTCTATCAGCCAGCAGGCTCAAGGCATATTGGTGATAACACAAAATACAGTTGCATGTCACCCCACATGAATTGTTTATATAGGTTATCTTGCGTATATTTGAGATGGTTAACAAACATGTATCTAACAGTAACGTTTGCTATTGTATACACGATCTGTGCGTAAGAGATACAAATGATAAGCTCTTACCATTAAAATGGAGCAAAGCACAACATTATAGCTTCCTTTCCATTTGAAAATCTCGAAATACAGAAAATTACTCTGTCGCTCTAAAGAAACAGAAAATAATGACTGCCAGTACATTATTATCTGTTACCATATGATAACATATAACATTTGACAGCTATAATTCTAAATTGTGAACAACAATATTATTACCATATATATATATATATATATATATATATATATATATATATATATATATATATATATATATATATATATATATATATATATATATATATATATATATATATATATATATATATATATATATATATATATATATATATATATATATATATATATATATATATATATATATATATATATATATATATATATATATATATATATATATATATATATATATATATATATATATATATATATATATATATATATATATATATATATATGGTAATAATATTGTTGTTCACAATTTAGAATTATAGCTGTCAAATGTTATATGTTATCATATGGTAACAGATAATAATGTACTGGCAGTCATTATTTTCTGTTTCTTTAGAGCGACAGAGTAATTTTCTGTATTTCGAGATTTTCAAATGGAAAGGAAGCTATAATGTTGTGCTTTGCTCCATTTTAATGGTAAGAGCTTATCATTTGTATCTCTTACGCACAGATCGTGTATACAATAGCAAACGTTACTGTTAGATACATGTTTGTTAACCATCTCAAATATACGCAAGATAACCTATATAAACAATTCATGTGGGGTGACATGCAACTGTATTTTGTGTTATCACCAATATGCCTTGAGCCTGCTGGCTGATAGAGCGATAAAAAAAATTTATAATATTGTAAATCACATTTTAAACGTTCAAACTAGAATTACAATAAGGGGATCACTAACTACCAAAACTATCTCAAAGGATTCTGCAACATTTTCCCGAAAATTGTTACCATTCTTTTGATTGAGTTATTTTAAGAATTGTCCTGTTGGCACTTGAATATAAATGGGGTTGTTGTTTTCATCGATTCCCAATCCAATCGATTCGGAAAGAATTTGTCTATGGCTGAGTAGTTCTTCGGGCTCGAGGAAAGCGATTTTTAGAGTAACAGAACGTTTCAAGTGTTGGATAGGATTACAAAGTGTTTGAAACAGTTACATGAAGTATCAAATTTCGTGCTACGATAAAAATTTGGTTCACTTAAACGTGATGCATTTATTTAAGGTTGACCAGAGAAACCAGAGCTTGACCAGAGAAAAATCGAAAGCGAAAAAGCAGTTTTTTCCACATAGATCTTCTTGAAAATCAATCAGCAGTACTGTAACAATATTCTAGGTAAGCGCGTCGCGCTTATGGCCCACCGAACGAGCAATTGCTGGTGCCTTAAGACGATTTCGCAGAGCAGCGTGCAATCAGTGCACTAGCGCGACTGCCGGAAGGTTAAACATGTATTTAAAAAGCCTGCGTACCTCTTATTTTGTAGGAGTGTGCAGAATTTTCGATTATTCGATTTTAACGTTTGCTTTTCAGATATAAAAATAGTCTTCAAGCAAGAGGAGCAAAGTTTTGCTCGAGCATCGCGAAAATCCGACCAATTTCCACGAAATTGGCGAGATCGTAAAAGTATCCATTTCAACAGTCACCAAGGTATTACAAATGTTTAGGAAATGTTTGTTGATAGCCAAAATGTGTAGATTAGGGGGACGTTGGAAGCTGCAGACATTTTAAAACAAATGAAAATTTCCAAGATCAATAAGGATTGTCTGGTTTGACAACCTATCACCTGTCCACCTGTCCGCCTTTCAAACTACCTGACCTGTGGTTTTAAAGGCGGCATTTTGATTGCAACGACGACCGTCAACTAAGAATTTGCATCTTCATTGAGTTTATTTACCACGATGGCTATTTCTGGGGTATGAATAAGGTCGTAGATCCCTCCCAAAGGCATAAAAAAGTAAACCGAATAAATTTTGACGAAAACTGACTTGTAGAATTCCCGGTGCCTTTTCACCATTAGTACTACAATACTTTGCCGAAATATTAATACGACATACTTCACCTCCAAATTTTTATATAGAAGAACCCAGGGCCAATTGGTAGGGTTTTCAATGTTCATCTATTTCATCTATTTGATTTAGATAGATCGTGAAAATATACAGACAAATGCAGACTATTTCCTACAACTAATTGTTTTTTTGTTTTGGATGAATTTTACACATATAAATGTATGATGCGAAAATTCTGCCATCTTACCTATTGTCGTATATGAGGAATTCCACGAAGATCCGTCCGAAAATCTTGACCGACCATCTTAGATTCCGATGAAACTTTACACGTTTTACCGGCATAGAACACTAAACATTCTCCACAGTGAATAAGATTATTTTGACTCAAAAGCATTTTTTTAAAAGGGCGTAAAAGTGTAGTGGTTAAAGCCCAAATTTACAAATCAATCAATCAATTTCTTCACTTATGGTCATGTAGCATTTTGAAAAAAAATATTGATCGATAATGTAATTTTTCACAAAAATTAATTAATTTAATTTTATTGTATTTAATTAACAAAAATCCAAAGAGAAAAGAAACATTTTGAATGCGATCGTATGATGGAGAACTTATCGGTAAAAAAGTTTTTCTTACAATAACTTTATACAAGTCTTTAAATTTCATGTTAATTGACATACAAAACTGTAATTTTATTACAGAATATAATTCTAAGTGTCATTTTAAATCAAAATGTATTTAACAAAAATCTTCCAAAATGCGATAGTTGTCGAAACATTTGGAATTTTGTTCCAACAAAAACAACTATTCCATGTAATTATGCCTTTTTTAAAAGTAATTTGCGTTACCCCATCATAAAATGTCAATAATCTAATGATTACCAGAGAGAAAAGCGACCGGGAGATGGTTATACGGATGATAGGCTTTTTCTGTCTGTAATATAAGAACGGTACAAAACAGCCGTTATAATATTATAGACCGAAAAAGCCGATTATCCGTATTACTAATGTTCGTCGTTTTTAAAACGTAAAATAGTTTTTGTAGTGTATTCATGTAGAAGCTTTCAATAAAAAAAGTTCATTATTATCTGTTACCATATGATAACATATAACATTTGACAGCTATAATTCTAAATTGTGAACAACAATATTATTACCATATATATATATATATATATATATATATATATATATATATATATATATATATATATATATATATATATATATATATATATATATATATATATATATATATATATATATATATATATATATATATATATATATATATATATATATATATATATATATATATATATATATATATATATGGGGGGGGTTGTGGGGTTCTAGGCGGATCATTTCACACACACTGCTTGTGGATTTGTTTTCCTACAGCTGCCATGTGCAGGACTGTGAGTCGGTCTAAACGTTTGAGGTGGCTCGCCTGTATTGTGTTGAAATGTATTGTGCCGCTGTAGAACTCATCCCGGAGACATGCAATACCGGTTACTATGATTCCATACGAAAAGTAGTCCGATAGGAGGGCGAATTTCGATTTGTTTTCCTCCACCTATCAGAACGTTGTGACAGATGGAGGAAGACAAACCACCGATTACACTAGCAGCGTGGCTTTCCAATCTATGTGTTCTTTTACAGATTGGAGGTGTCTTTTGTTTTCCCGCTACGGTTGGTTGTGTGTTTCTTTAGTGTTGTGACCGGTAGATCACATTTCGTACTATGCGGGTTATCCTGTCTTCTCGATTGTCGCCCTGTTTTGTGTTATGTTATGGGTTTGTTGTCCCAATGGTTTTTTGATGACTTATCTCACACATTAACCACGGAGTTGGGACAGGCCGGGTTAGGCACAGGTGAGTGAATAAGGAGTGGCTTTCACAAGTGTGAGTGCTCGCATGTGATGTGTGCGGGTAGTTATTGATGCTAGACCGGATGGAGGGTGCTAGTGGTTTCTAAATATATAATTGACCCAGCTGAATGCAGCGGGATTCGCGCCACATCCGCGCCGTGTGTTGGATCTTCATAGAAGTCAGTCAGTTTATGTAGAATGTTGTTACAATACTGCTGATTGTTTTTTTGGTGGGGGTGCACGGTGTGGTGGGGGCTGCTTTTTTCGTTTTCGATTTTTGCCCTTTCTCTGTCCAACCTAAGGTTCAAGAGGCCTTTTTTGGGCATGTGTGGGAGTTTGACGCTTGTAGGTGTACGTGGGAGGGGGTGTGTTCAGCTGTGCCACCGGGGTGATGCTTTTGAGGGGGTGTCTGGTTTTTTTCGTTACGCAATTGTGTGACGTACCCCAGCACAGTGTGGTAGAATTACAATGAATCGCGGCCACTTTTTCACCGCACCGTTTCGCTTGGTTGGTTGTTTTTCGCCAACTGTTTTGCATGGTTTGAGTCGTGGTGGTCTGGTGGATCGACTGGTTTTCTTCTTTTGGAGTTGGGGGGGGGGGGGGGGGGGTTTGTGTGGGTGGACTGGTGGTGGGGCTGAGCATATTTTTTCCGACGCATGCTGTCGGGCGTTCGGCTCTTGCACCGGCTTAGGAAGGATTTATTGAACATTAAGCCCACATTTTGCGTACAACCCGCACACAGCAATTCGCACACAAACACGTGCATAGTTCATTTGCGCAGTTGAATTCCATATGTGCGGACAGTTCATCCCAACAATTTTCACTTTCCCACAATTCATCATCGCTGGTGCAGTCTCACTTTATTTTGACAATTAAGCAGAAATTAGATAAAAATGTGAAAAGTTGAACTCCTACCATTCTCTTCTGACAGTTTTTGGCATCTGTCAATCGACCCAACTAGCGAATCGTGTTCGTTAGTTGGGGCGATGTCGTGACATAACTAACGAATCTACGCTTTACTACTAGTTAAAATCGTAAACATTGTCCCGGTTCGATGCTAGTTACTTTTCAGAAGCAAATAGAGCTTAGGATGCATTCCGGTTGACGCAACGGCGCGCGCGTTTATCGTTTGCGTAGGTGCTGACAACTTATTCAATCGTTCATGGAGAATTAAACCAATTCATAGTTGCCATTTAATTGCTTATACTGCTACCAAAGCTTATACAACATCATTATATGTTATAGATTATTATTATATAATTATATTACGGAATCTAAATACCTCTTAATCGCTTTACGTTATATTGCATTGTTCCAAATCTGTCTTGCTTCACTAGATTACATAAACAGTTAATAATGAAATTGACCAGATGCTGATTGAAAAACATCTGATTCAATTAAACATAAGCAACACTCCCGACAGTCCACTGTCCGGAGTTTAAGTTGTGTTCTTACAATATCCGCATTAATTCAACAAACGATAAATCCCTTATAAACTCTCGGCAGCCGGCTGCCCAGAACAATAAACCCATGATAACCACTGGACTCATACGTCTCCCAACCTTTGAACGGAACGGATCGTTATATTTCACAGTGGTGTTCGGTGTGTAAATTTAAGTGAATCAAGGTCATCCTTTGTTCGTTCGTTAGCTGCCGTTCTGCTGGTGCCGACAGTAAATCCAGTACATTGTTTTCGCTGGTGCGGAACAATCGACGTTGTTTGCAGATAAGTTTTGCTTTATTTTTTTTTCCTCGTTTGCTTTCTTTCCTTTTCCCTACTTTACTCAAATCAAATAATAAGACACATTCCCGTTTATATAACGCCCTGCCCTCGTGCTTAAATGGCCGAGGGCGAAATACCATCTGATGTAATCATGGAAGTCCCTGATCCCCCTAATACTCGCATTGCTCCCCGTATAAAGCAGTACCCAGAAGGTTCCTCTGGGCCATGGGTGGTATATTTTCGGACCGGAGAGAAACCGGTTAATATATTAAAACTTTCTCGAGATCTGACTGCTAATTACCCGGCTGTAGCTCAGATAACACGTGTTCGGGCAAACAAGATACGTGTTCTAGTGAATGATCTCGGCCAGGCAAACGCGATTGCTTGCTGTGAGCGCTTTACACGGGAATTTAAAGCATACCGGGCCTGAAATGCGAAGAACTGTTGGAGCACGGGGTTGGCTGCTTTAAGGACCCCTCTCTTGAACAGATTAAGATCTTAGAATGCAAACAATTGTATACCGCAAACACCGAGGGAGGTAAGACTACCTACTCTCTATCAGGCTCGCTTCGGGTGACATTCGCCGGGTCCTCTCTTCCCAACTACATCCTCCTTGACAGGGTTCGCCTACCAGTTCGCCTGTTTGTACCGCGGGTCATGAGCTGCAGCAATTGCAAGCAGTTGGGCCACACAGCCACATATTGTGGAAATAAGAAACGATGCGGCAAATGCGAAGGAAAGCATGAGGATGACTCTTGCGACAAAGAAACTGAAAAGTGTATTTGCTGCGGGGGCCCTTCACATGCTCTTAAATCATGCCCTGTGTACAAGCAGCGCGGGGATAAAATTAATCGCTCCCTTAAGGAACGCTCAAGGCGTTCTTATGCAGAAATGTTAAAGAATGCTTCGCCATCTGTCCTGTCCGAAAATCCCTATGCTGGTTTGGCTAACGTTGAGCAAGAATCTGACGACCCACGAGAGGGAACATCTTTGGTTAACCCAGGGGAATCCAGGAAGAGGAGAAATCCAGCCTCCCCTACATTGCCCCGTAAGGGTGCCAAGGTGTCGTCCACTCAGAGTGCGCCATCTACAACCAATAAATCCAACGGAAGTGATGCACAAAAGCCGAAGCAATTTGCTCCAGGACTTGGAAATATTAATTCTAACAAGGAGTACCCACCACTTCCAGGGACACCAAAAACCCCAAGTGTCCCCTTTTTTCAAACAGATACTCAGTCCAGTAGCGGACTAATGAAATTTTCTGACATAGTGGACTTAATTTTCACAGCTTTCAATGTTACTGATCCTCTTAAAAGCCTTCTGATACGTTTTCTCCCTATAGTGCAAACATTTTTGAAGCAGTTGACTACTAAATGGCCCCTCCTTGCAGCGATCGTATCCTTCGATGGCTAAGTCATCGAACGAGGTCACCGATTCGATCACTGTTCTACAGTGGAACAGCAGAAGTATCCTCCCGAAAATCGATTCCTTTAAATTTTTACTAAATAGTTTAAAATGTGATGCTTTCGCATTATGTGAAACTTGGTTAACTTCCGATATAAATCTCAACTTCCACGACTTTAATATAATTCGTCTGGATCGAGAAAACCCCTATGGAGGAGTACTTTTGGGGATCAAAAAGTGCTATTCTTTCAACCGAATTAACCTCCCTTCGACACCAGGCATTGAAATTGTCGCTTGTCAAGTTTTAATCAAAGGTAAAGACCTTTGCATTGCTTCCATCTACATTCCTCCTAGAGCCTCGGTAGGGCACCGAACGCTTTGTAATATCACGGAATCCTTACCGGCACCGCGGCTAGTTCTGGGAGACTTTAACTCGCACGGTACGGTATGGGGCTGTCTTCATGATGATAATAGATCAACATTAATCCAAGATCTTTGCGATAATTTCAACATGACCATCTTAAACACGGGAGAAATGACGCGGATTCCTACACCACCAGCACGCGCAAGCGCGTTGGATTTATCGCTTTGCTCGACATCGCTACAGTTAGATTGCATGTGGAAGGTGATCCCTGATCCCCACGGTAGCGATCATTTGCCTATCGTGATTTCAATTGCTAACGGTTCAAGACCATCGGAAACAATCAATGTATCGTATGACCTCACACGGAACATTGATTGGAAGAGTTACGCGATATCCGTTAAAATCGAATCCACTCAAGAACTTCCTCCGGAGGAAGAGTACAGGTTTTTGGCTGGCTTGATTCTCGACAGTGCGAATCAAGCTCAGACTAAACCAGTACCCAGCGCGAATACCCATGGACGGTCTCCCACCCTGTGGTGGGATAAAGAGTGCTCAGAGCTGTACGCGGAAAAGTCCACTGCATATAAGGCCTTCCGGGAAGACGGGTTACCCGCTAGCTATCAACAGTACGCGTCGTTAGAAAGGCGAATGAAGAGTCTAATGAAAGCCAAAAAACGCAGTTATTGGCGCTGGTTCGTCGACGGGTTAACGAGAGAAACAGCGATGAGCACTCTTTGGGGTACGGCTCGACGTATGCGTAACGGAAACAGTACCAACGAGAACGTGGAATATTCAAACCGTTGGATATTTGCTTTCGCCAAGAAGATCTGTCCGGACTCTGTCCCGGTACAGAAAACGTACCGCGCCGCGTCTTCTCACGATACCGCGAACGAAACACCGTTTTCGATGGTGGAGTTCTCACTTGCTCTCTTATCGTGCAACAATAACGCCCCAGGGTTAGACAGAATCAAATTCAACTTGCTGAAGAATCTGCCTGACACTGCAAAAAGGCGCCTGTTGAATTTATTTAACAAGTTTCTTGAGGGTAACATTGTCCCTTATGAATGGAGGCAAGTGAAGGTCATCGCTATCCAAAAACCAGGAAAACCAGCCTCCGACCACAACTCGTATCGGCCGATTGCAATGCTGTCCTGTATTCGGAAGTTATTCGAGAAAATGATCTTGTTTCGCCTCGACAATTGGGTTGAAGCAAATGGCTTACTGTCAGATACACAATTTGGCTTCCGCAAAGGCAAAGGGACGAACGATTGCCTTGCGTTGCTTTCTACAGAAATCCAAATGGCCTATGCTAACAAAGAGCAGATGGCATCAGTCTTCTTGGATATTAAGGGGGCTTTTGACTCAGTTTCTATCAACATTCTGTCAGAGAAGCTGCACCAGCATGGTCTTTCACCAATTTTAAATAACTTTTTGCTAAACCTGTTGTCTGAAAAGCACATGCACTTTTCGCATGGCGATTTAACAACATCGCGATTTAGCTACATGGGTCTTCCCCAGGGCTCATGTCTAAGTCCCCTGCTCTACAATTTTTACGTGAATGACATTGACGATTGTCTTGCCAATTCATGCACGCTAAGGCAACTTGCAGACGACGGGGTGGTCTCTGTTACAGGGTCCAAAGCTGCCGACTTGCAAGGACCATTACAAAATACCTTGGACAATTTGTCTGCTTGGGCTCTTCAGCTGGGTATTGAGTTCTCCACGGAGAAAACTGAGTTGGTTGTTTTTTCTAGGAAGCGTGAGCCGGCGCAACTCCAGCTTTTATTAATGGGTGCAACGATCAACCAGGTTTTCACATTTAAATATCTCGGGGTCTGGTTCGACTCTAAAGGTACCTGGGGATGTCACATTAGGTATCTGAAACAGAAATGCCAACAAAGGATCAATTTTCTCCGAACAATAACTGGAACATGGTGGGGTGCTCACCCAGGAGACCTGATCAGGTTGTACCAAACAACGATATTGTCGGTGATGGAGTACGGGTGTTTCTGTTTCCGCTCCGCTGCGAACATACACTTCATCAAACTGGAGAGAATCCAGTATCGTTGCTTGCGCATTGCCTTGGGTTGCATGCACTCGACCCATACGATGAGTCTCGAAGTGCTGGCGGGCGTTCTTCCGCTAAAAAATCGATTTTGGGAACTCTCATATCGATTGCTCATCCGATGCGACATTCTGAACCCGTTGGTAATTGAAAACTTCGAGAGGCTCGTCGAGCTTAATTCTCAAACCCGTTTTATGTCCTTGTACTTCGACTACATGGCACAGAGCATCAATCCTTCTTCGTACAATCCCAACCATGTCCGTTTCCTAGATACTTCTGATTCTACTGTATTCTTCGACACATCCATGAAGGAAGAGATTCGTGGAATCCCGGACCATATACGCCCGCAGGTGATCCCCAATATATTTTATAATAAATTCCAAGAAGTCGACTGCGACAAAATGTTTTACACTGACGGATCAAATCTCGATGGGTCCACTGGCTTCGGTATCTTCAACAATACTATCACCGCTTCATTCAAGCTCAATGATCCCGCTTCAGTTTACGTCGCAGAGATAGCTGCAATTCAGTACACCCTTGGGATCATCGACACTCTGCCCACAGATCACTACTTCATCGTTTCGGACAGCCTCAGCTCTATCGAGGCTCTTCGTGCGGTGAAGCCTAAAAAGCAATTCCCGTATTTCTGGGGAAGATACAGGAGTCCTTGTGTACGTTATCTGAAAAATCTTATCAGATTACCTTTGTTTGGGTCCCCTCTCATTGTTCTATCCCGGGCAATGAAAAGGCCGACTCATTAGCAAAGGCGGGCGCATTAAATGGTGACATATACGAAAGACCAATCTGCTTCAACGAATTTTTTAGTATTTGTCGTCAGAGGACGCTCAACAGTTGGCAAACCTCGTGGAGCAATGGGGAACTTGGACGATGGCTACATTCGATTATCCCAAAGGTATCAACGAAGCCTTGGTTCGGGGGGATGGATATGGGTCGGGATTTTATTCGTGTAATGTCCCGACTTATGTCCAATCACTACACCATGGATGCGCATTTGCGGCGTATTGGGCTTGCGGAGAGTAGTCTGTGCGCTTGTGACGAGGGCTATCACGACATCGAACACGTTGTCTGGGTGTGCGCCGGGTATTGTGACGCCAGGTCTCAGTTAAAGGAATCCCTTCGGGCCCGAGGTAGACCACCCAATGTACCAGTCCGAGATATGCTGGCAACTCGTGATTTCCCCTATATGTCCCTTATTTATACCTTCATAAAAACGATAAATATCCCAATTTAGCCCCTCTCTTTTATTTCTCGTTTTTAGAGTATCCTCCTGCCTTGTGGAACCCATCAGCTCCAGAGTGCCACTATGTAACCGCCATCGCCCTTACCACTACGCCTGCATAGAAGGAAACTGAAGCGAGAGCGACTCGAGGTCCGATGACTTTTGAAAGATTCCCCGCGGGTCCGAAGAATACCATCCGCCAATCCGGTACTCGACGACTTACTATACTGAGGCGCAAATTTGATACGCTGATCCCCCTCCCCCCCCCCGCCGTTCGAGCGAAAGTTGCAAGTTTTGCTCTTCTTTCCCTGTCTCTCCCCTGTCCTTGATACAACTGCTGCTACACTGATGCGGAAATAAGCCACCCTTTGAATATCTTGACCAAGCATAAGTTTTAGTTAAAAAATTCAAATTAGTATTCTGTATTCCTAGTTTTAAGATAGCTATAATTTTTACTCTTTATTGAAACTCTTGTCCTCCATCTTGTAAATAGAATTGAATCCCTAGTTTTAAGATTTCTGTGAAATTTCTCATAAATATTTGTTCCCCCTTTTGTGTACTAAACTATATTGTTAGTTTTAAGATAACCGTAAAATATTTCGTAAAATACTATTACTCCCCCTCTTGTATATCAAAGTGAATCCCTTGTTTTAAATTTTTTCATAAAAAAATCTTTTGGCCCTCTTTTGTATATTGAATCTTATTTCTAGTCTTAAGATAGCTGTAAACTTTCTTTTCCTTTGTAAAAAAAAATATTTCAACATTGTAACCTCCTAGTTTTAAGAAATCCAAAATGTAAAAACAAAAGCATTTGGCACCGCCAAGCTAACGCATTTGTGCCTATCAAATAAACGAAATGAATAAAAAAAAAACCACTGGACAGTTTCATAGATCGCATCACTTATCAAGGTAAATCCAAATTTGTGTAACTTACCCCACCCCACTAACAAAATCTTTTTTTCCGTGACAAGCGTGGAGATGCAGAGGTATACACGGTCTCCATAACAACGGTTGTCACACTAACATTCCTTTCCTTCCTCGATGACTGTAAGGACGTGGCCGGCGCCGTTATTGACATTTCAAAGTATGGAGTTCTCGAAACGTGCACATTGAGGATGGATTGCTACTCCCAGGCCCCATTCGTTGATTCTCTGTGCAATTTCGCTTATTATGGCCAATCACGGAGTAGCAACTACGAATTGTACAGTATTCATGCTCATGCTCAATATGAAACATTCAAGCTTACAATAAGTGCACTATAAATCATATGCGTTGTATGCGTATCGTACTCGTTAAAACCTCAATAATGATAACAATTTTAATTAACACATGTTAAACTAAATATTTACAATAGAACTGACGACGTTCTAGACAATAGAAGTTGTAATAATTTTATCGCTTCGGCTGTGAACATGACTCTGCTGTGACGCTAGCACCAAAAAAGGAATAAGCTGAACGCAGTTTCGTCGCCAATATCAATGTCCGGCTTTTTAATATTGTAACGGACTTACTTTCTAGCATCACAAATTATTCCCACAAAACCAATCCCTACATGCACCAATGTGAATCCTTCTCAGGTCACAGGTCATAAAAACCAAATTTAACATATCCTTTAGTCAGGCCACTTGAAACGAGGCCACACTCATATTTTCCCACAGATCGTAAATTACTTGAACGATCGTTTTCAAATCCAACTTGCATAACCAGATGGGCGCATTCCAGTTAAACCATTCTGGGTCGCACCACTTGTTATAGCAACATTCTCACTAGGTCATTATTATGCTGAGGCGACAAATAAACAGCCTTGCGTAACCAAACAAGCACCAATAGCAATCGATGCACCCATACTTATTCATTGATTTGTTTTCCCTTTTTTACGCTACCCGTGCAAAATTATGTACTTTGAAATTGTAACTGACTCCTCCCATTTTGATGTACATAGAATAGTTTAAGTCAGGTTAGCTAGGTTAGCTCGTAAGATTTTAAAATGGAATGAAACACATTATGTTAAACAGCCAACAAGTGTACAGGCTAAAAGTTTAACAGTAATATCACGTATCCAAAATGGCGACCGTGAAAAGTAAAGTGAAGGCAGCACAAGTGATAGTGAATTTTTCGTCGCTCTCGATTTATTGGATTACTAACTTGCAAAAAGTTCTTCAATTCACCGGCACATTTCTTAGACAATAGCCCGTACTAAACGGACAGCTCGTAAATCTACTGGAGGTAAGGCTCCGCGTAAGCAGCTTGCCACCAAAGCTACCCATAAAAGTGCACCATCCATGTCAAAAACCCCCTACTGAAGAACTCGAAATATGAAGTGAAAATGGACATCTAACACCTACTAGTAATCGTTAGAACGAACTCAAATTAGTGACAAGTGACAAGAAATCCAGAAGAATTCACACAAATAACAGTTATCTATCCAACCGAATAACACCATGAGGAAGTGAAGCAGCTGTACTGTATACTAGTAATCGTTAGAACGAACTCAAATTAGTGACAAGTGACAAGAAATCCAGAATAATTCACACAAATAACAGTTATCTATCCACCCGAATAACACCATGAGGAAGTGAAGCAGCTGTACGGCAACAGTTTGGTACCGATGCCGCCACACCCGCCACAGGCCCACGAGTTGTTGCAAATTAAGCAGTTGTACGGCAACAGTTTGGTACCGATGGCGCCACATTCGCCACAGGCCCACGAGTTGTTGCAAATTAAGCAGTTGTACAGCAACAGTTTGGTACCGATGCCGCCACACCCGACACAGGCCCACGAGTTGTTACAAATTAATTCGACACGTAGCAGTATCTCTTCCTACTCGGACGGTTTGGGTGCATGACTGACGGAGAGTGACGGTGATACTAGCAACAGCAGCAGAATCCGGAGGTAAGAGTTCGAGTTTTCGAGAGTTCGAGTAAAATTTCAAATCAAACAGTAAACAGGTTTTAGTTAAAATCTAGGCTAAAATTGTCTATAAAAATAAAATTGTCAAAAAAAAAAATATATATATATATATATATATATATATATATATATATATATATATATATATATATATATATATATATATATATATATATATATATATATATATATATATATATATATATATATATGTATAAAATCATGGTTAGCACCATACAGTTTTTTTCATGTTTCAACTATTTGTTACACAAAACTAAAGCATCCTCCCAATAACCCTAAAAGCATATATCACAGGTGGATATTAAATCATTATATACTGTATATTAAATTTTTAATTATTAGATACTAAATTACTATATATTAAATTTCGAAAAAATGGGGTCTAGAACAAGTAAATCCCCGACAGTAAGCGGAGATCCGAAAATAAATATTATCAATAGCTTGGAACAGCACGCAAATTGGCAAGATAACCAAGATACGAAATACTGGTTATTATTGACCATTTGCTCAATACAACTAATATTTACCATTTACCAAACGTACACAAGATACGTCAAGCGCCAAGCGTTTAAGAAGGCAAGGAAATCGCTTGAAAGTCTAGATCAGGTCTAGAATGCACATAAATTAGAGATAAAACAGTAAATTAAACAATACAAAAAAACATGTAACATGATATGGAAATAGCACTAGAAACATTAATAAAGATCGACAATAATTTAAAAAAATCTATCACCAAGAAATTTTCTTATTCCAATTTAATTGAAAAAGAAAAATTATGCAAAGCCAATTACAGGGCAATACAAGAATATCTACTAATAAATGAGGATACATTAACCTCAAAGAAATTATTTTATTTTGAAAAATCGTCGAGAACGTTAAATTTCGACATTACAACTGCAATAAACAAGAGATTGCACAAATTTAAAATAAAATTTAGACTACAAGGGACAATTCTAGCTATCATTTTCACGAATCGGCTATATAAATTAAAAATTATGGCAAATTTGGATATTAAAACGGCAGCGAAGCTAGCCTCTTTAATTCCACTATACGACGGTAATAAAGAAGGAGCTAAAGGTTTCGTAGATGCTGTAAATTTTATAAACACGATCGTAACCGAAGCTCAGAAACCCACGGCGATTCAAATAGTACTGACCAAACTCACAGGCAAAGCGAAAGACCTTTTTACAGCGGTCCCAGCCAGCCTAGTTGAAATCGCCCAGCAAATTCAATTGAACTGCACAGACAAAAACAGTTCGGATTTCGCAGAAAACAATTTAAAAATATAAAACATAACAGTGACCCGCGAACTTTTGCTAAAAGCGTCGACGAACTGAGCAATCAGCTCGCCAACGCATACATCCGAGAAGCCTTTCCGGGTGAAGTAGCCAAAAAGAAGGCACAAAAGGCGGGTATACAAGCACTGATAAGCGGCTCACGCCACCCCGAAACTAAGATGATGTTAAGAGTCGGCAAATTCGATACATTAAGCGACGCAATCGACTTAATGGTTGAAAACGAAACTTGTAATTAAAAAGAATCCGCCACCCTACTAAACATAAATAAAAATACGAACAGATGGGACAACCGAGTTAAACGAAACTCTTTCCAAAACCCCTCAAGTTACTATAACACACAGCAGTACTACCGTTCCCAAAGAGAAAACGGGAGGAACGACGCAATTCAGCGAAATTTTAATACCAATCAGCGCTATACCGGTCCACAGCGATCGTATAAAAACAATTATACTTATCCACATAGAAACGTGTATAATAACCAACGAGGCCGTGGTCATTACCAACCTCAACAGACTCGATCTGGAACAAATCGATTCCCGCAGAATCGACAAAACATGTATTTAGCAAATACTGAACCGCAATCATGCATGCCTGACCAAGGCCAAGCACAAACAGCTGTGCCGGTCCGTGCACCGAGCGAACAGCAACAACAACAAATTCAAAACCATTTTTTTGGGCCAATGTGTTGACTCTAAATATAAGCGCTTCTAGCTTCATAAAAGTTGGAGTGCGTATGGCCAATTCGATCTGTACGTTAATAATAGATTCTGGTGCAGATATCTCTATTTTTAAGAGTAATAGAATAATACCAGAACAATTAGTAAATAACAAAATAAGAATAAAATTATCTGGAATAACGGAAGGCGAAATAGAAACAACAGCACTGACCGAAACTGAACTAAATTTCGGAAATAACATAATCATTAAACATAACTTTCATCTAGTTAACGCAGACTTTCCCATTCATACCGATGGCATTTTGGGCAGAGATTTTTTCTCCTCCCATAAATGTATAATCGATTACGAATGTTGGTTATTAAATTTCTCAGTAAATAATACTAACGTGTCCGTACCTATACAAGACAGCGTAAACAACAATTTCATAATACCGCAGAGATGCGAAGTGATTAGAAAATTAAGTAACAACAATCTTAAGGAAGACATGGTAGTCATCTCTACAGAAATTGCACCTGGAATTTTTGTAGGAAACGCTATCATATCTCCACAAAATCCCTATGTAAAAATAATGAACACAACGAAATCAACTGTAAATATATCCAACTTAGAACTTAAACCTGAAATGGAACCCTTAGCAAACTACAATATAATGAAAATTAACAATATAGATAAGAATAATACGAGAAATAAAAAAAAAATTAAATTTTAAAGTTTTAAATGAGATAGACATGAAAAATGTACCAAGCTACGCACAACAAGAATTAAGCAACCTAATATTAAACTATTCAGACATTTTTGCACTCACTGACGAACCACTGTCGACTAACAATTTTTACAACCAAAACATTAACTTAAAGGACAATACCTCCGTATACATACCCAATTATAAAACAATCCATTCTCAAAATACAGAAATAGAAACTCAAATTACTAAAATGCTAAAAGACGAAATAATAGAACCTTCAATATTATCCTATAACAGTCCAATTTTATTAGTACCAAAGAAATCAAATGATGAAACCAAGAAATGGCGACTAGTAATAGATTTCAGACAACTCAACAAAAAAATCCTGGCAGACAAATTTCCCCTACCTAGAATCGACACAATTTTAAATCAACTTGGCAGAGCCAAATACTTTTCAACTTTAGACTTAATGTCTGGTTTTCACCAAATAGCGTTAAAAAAACTCTAGAAAATTTACCGCTTTCTCAACACAGAGTGGTCATTACCAATTCACACGCTTACCTTTTGGATTAAATATTAGCCCAAACAGTTTTCAGAGAATGATGACAATCGCAATGGCTGGACTAACACCAGAACATGCATTCGTCTATATCGATGACATAATTGTTATTGGATACTCCATCCAACACCACTTGCAAAATCTAGCAAAAGTCTTCGACAGAATCAGAAAATATAATCTAAAATTAAATCCCCAAAAATGCAAATTCTTCAATACAGAAGTGACGTATCTAGGACACAAAACTACAGATAATGGAATACTACCAGATAGTTCCAAATTCTACACTATTAACAACTACCCCATACCCAAAAATAGTGACGACTGTAGACGATTTGTAGCTTTTACATTTCTTATAAAAGAAATGTATAGAATTCGCTCAAACTTTCAAGATTTTTTCCGAGGCCCGGAGGGCCGAATCTTATATACCAATCGACTCAGCTCGACGATTTGGGACAATGTCTGTGTGTGTGTGTATGTAACGAACAAATTCTCATTCGTGTTTCTCAGCAATGGCTGAACCGATCTTATCCATATCAATTTTAAATGAAAGAACTAAAAAACAGTATGAACGCTATTAATTTGTTTTTGATTCCGATGTTTAGTTTCCAAGATATGAATGTTTGAATGCGTAAAAATGGCGCTTTTTGCAGTTTTTTGAAATTATCTGCCGAAATTGACAATATAGATTAACAATTTATATGTTTTTAGACAGCTTTAACGAATACCTTTCGAACAAGCTATAGACTGTTGAAATCGGACTATTACCAAAATAGACATTTAACATTAAATGCGGACGAAAGATTTTTATCATTTTCCATTTCCAGAAATATGACCAAAAACATATAATCTATTATTAACGCCAAAACGGCTTATTTTAGGTCAATAGTATTTTCGGAGAATTTAATGGAGGTAATATGCCCTTTCTTTTGGAATTGTGCTTTTGCTGATTAATCCCCCTATGAGTGAGATATTTTCACAAATTTTCTTGGAAGTGATTATATCGAAATGATGTCTTCAGCAAATTTGTAGCTCTTACTTTTGCGAATAACTTTACTACAGACTTTGAATATCTATTTTGAATACTTTAAAAGTTATGGCTTGTTGTTTGTTGATTACTATTTGTCGCCCATTTATTGTTCAATATAGTAATAATCCATTGAAATAAGCTAAACATTATTTCGATAAAACGACTTTTGTATTTCATTTTACAATCTACAACCGCTAGAAATAATCACCGAACACTTCCAAGTTGTCTGAAAGGAACTTGATACCTTATCAGTACAAAAATGTTCATTTGTGCGAACCTTCTGACTGCAATTTTTCTATCTTATAACCATCGGATCGATCTGAAACATATCGGAAAATGAAAAGCGAAAAAAATAACTCCAAGCAACGGCGTAGCCAAGAGAAGGTTTTGGGGTTTAACACCGTACAACACCCCTCCCCCCACAAGCCCCAAAAAAAAATATTGGATTGAAGTTGAAAATTTATTGATGCAGACTGATTTAATCCAATATTACAATAACAATTATCTGATCCGTGGATTGATAACCTGTTGTTGTTAACATCATTAGGACTTTTGATAAATTGTCGGAATGGGGTCCTGATATGTAACTGATCTATTGGTCTTGATTTCACAGTTGTCTAATTGCATCAATATCAAATTCCTGCCTGAAAACATTCCAATAGAAAATTCCAGAGTTCTGTAATCAATCATAATCCTCAGATTTATTAACAAATTGATCTAGTTTTTGTAGAAATGTATTGTAATAAGAGTCTTTATTTAATAGGAAGCGAAGTTTAAATTGATTTAATGTCTATGAAACATAGAACTGCTCACCAAAAAAATGCATAACTTTCAACATTTGCCAAAAATGTTTTTGCCTTTCTCATTCACTCTAAAATTCGTCAATCTATTCCCGACCCGGAGGACCGAGTGTCATATGCCAATCGACTGAGTTCGTCGAGATCGGAAAATGTCTGTGTGTGTATGTATGTGTGTGTGTGTATGTGGAAAAAAAATGTGACCTCTGTTTCTCAGAGATGGCTGGACCAATTTACACAAAGTTAGTCTCAAATGAAAGGTACAACCTTCCCATCGGCTGCTATTGAATTTTTTTATTGATTGGACTTCCGGTTCCGGAGTTACGAGTTGAAGAGTGCAATCACACAGCAAATTCCCATATAAACTGAAATGAAAAATTTTCAAAATCAAATTTGTATTTTTGATGCCAAATGACTTTAAAATGCATGAAACATTGAGATGTTTGACAAAAATTGACTTCTTTGGACTTTGGTACATTTTTGCCTTTCCCATATAGAAAGGTTATGCAATCACTCTAAAAATCGTCAATCATACCGGCCCGGAGGGAGTATGCAGTGAGGGGTTGCTACTTTAAAATTAAAACTAATTTAAAATTTCTTAACAAGTTGAAAATTTTCGGCAGGACCTGGACTTCCCGGATCTTTCTCCATGATCCGCCGCTGGTTTCAAGCGATGTTTCAGTATCACATAGTAACTCAAGATCGTGGCTGTCGATCCATTGTATGTATGTGCAAATCGTACTGAACATGTAATATTCATTTCCACCATTGTATCCAGCCATGGAATCGTAGTCTGGACAAATGAGAAAAGCACAATTGCACCACTGGATTAAATCCGGTTTTTATTTTGGGAATAAGTCGAGTTGAGACGAAAACGTAATATGAATAATAACGAGGATAACACTTTCCGAATGTAGAGAAAAATGACGATTTCCATTCGACTCTAGCAGGTTCTGATCGATTTTTATGAGCATTTGATTTTTGTTGTATGACCAATTGTATGTATAGGTCAAATGTTTAAAAACAGTAATTTAAGGTTAAGATAGCATAATTTTGAAACCGCCAATTTCGGGGGGTTAGTATCTTCGATGAATTTTACAAACGTTAAACGGCGCATCATTTGATAAAATAATTTTGACGGTATATCGTCCAAGAAGTATTTATGGTGAATTTTCTCAGGTTAATGTTCATGACTACAATAAAGTCTCAACAAATTCGCTAAAGACACGAACCTTGTTACTATTTTCTGGAAAAACATTCTGCATAATTTTAAAACTTCAAAAATTATGGTTTCGGAATTATGCCGTTTGGACAGTAAGATCGATTTTCACCAAACCCCCGCCAAACCGAATTTCTGGCTAAGCCGCTGACTTCAAGTAAGTAGAAACAAAGTCGTTCTACACTCGTTCACAAGAAACTTCTTCGAATGCTGAATATCTATTATAATACATTGACACCCCAATTGTATCAGCCAAATATGAATTGCCAAATATGATTTTTTATTGCATCGAACTACAACAATTTTTAGGTAGCTTTCAAGAGGTTATTTTATAGAGTTCTTCCAAAATTTGGCGAACCTATTCCAATTCGTATACCAATTAATTGGTATACTTAAGGGTTTATATGTTGCAGATAGAGAAAATACTGAAATTTTCAGCTTTTTTCCTACACAATATTACGAAAGCTTATTAAACAATTTTTCCTAATAAGTTTGTGAAAATTATGAACTATTTGAAATTTTTTAATAGTTTAATTTTTTATTTAACCGTGATTTTTTAATAAATAGTGACCATCGCTTCACAACGTAGTCTATTTTTCATGGCTTGCGGTGAGTACGATCTCTCGAATTGCTGAACTGAAAATTATGGAATAGAAAATAATTTTTAGTGTTTAACTCGCCGCGCAGATAGCTCTGAATTAGACCCGCTGGTGTCCTAAGACGATTTCGCTAGATTTTCGGAGCACTGTGCACCCAGTGCATTAACGCAAGTGACGGAAGGCTATCGAAAAGTTTCGTGAAAATGAAAATTCCAGTAATGATGATGATTTCCCCAAACGGTTCGTTTTCGAGAGGTTTTTATTTGTTCTTTGGCATTAGGATTAGCGGTAATAATTCAAATCAAGGATACTACTGGGAAGTCACCTTTAGAAAAAGTCGATATCGAAGTAAAATTTGGAACTATGCACGCATTCACTTCAGAGATAACGTGATATCAGGAGCTGCGATTTCATTTCAACGCTTTTTTGTGAAAAGGGCGATACTCACAAATGTAAACATAAGGCTTTTTTCATACATGCTAATGATAAATAAATAACCCCTTTAGGAAAATTCAGTTTTCCCACCACAATTTAGATATTTTTTTAACAGAGCATTAACAATAATTCGTTGGAATGTCTATTTTATGGACCATTTTTTCGCTTTCCCATTGATTTGGTTTGAGATTTCTAGCACTGATGTTGTCCTATGCTGATTTGAGCGATTCTCTGAGTCCTGCCACTATCCCATGTAGTATGTGTTATCAAAAACATCGCGAAACATCAAGTTCTAAATGTTCTCAAACGATATAATATCCGAAGAGAGTGATAAGAGTTATAAGAAATGTCTCATCACACTGTTAGGTGGATTAAAAGCGTTTTTGTGTAACTATTACCGCAAATTTGTGCCAAACTTTGCAACAATAGCACACCCATTAAATCAACTTCT
The DNA here is from genome assembly GCF_030247195.1 of Topomyia yanbarensis. Lineage (NCBI taxonomy): Eukaryota > Metazoa > Arthropoda > Insecta > Diptera > Culicidae > Topomyia > Topomyia yanbarensis. The sequence continues at coordinate 108,002,207 of NC_080670.1, read as the reverse complement.
AAAGAAAAATAAACAGTTCGTTTGAACAAATGAATGCCAAAACGCCTTTAACACACTAAAAACACACCTAATCTCACCAAAACTACTTCAATACCCCGACTTTGCTCAACCGTTTATACTAACAACTGACGCATCAGAGCTAGGATGCGGAGCAGTTTTATCCCAAATTAAAAACGGAAACGACTTACCCATAGCTTTCGCGAGCAAAAGCTTCACTCCAGGACAATACTAAAAGAACTAACAGGAATACACTGGGGAATAAATTTTTTCAAACCTTACGTATACGGAAGAAAATTCACGGTCAGAACAGACCATAGACCATTAGTATTTTTATTTAATATGAAAAAACCCAAACTCACTAGAATGAGAATAGATTTAGAACAATTCGACTTTAATATAGAATACATTCCTGGTAAAAGCAACGCTACAGCGGATGCCTTATCCAGAATTGTTGCAACCTCAGACGAATTGAAAGCCTTAAACGTACTTACTGTCAACACTAGGTCCATGACAAAAAAACTAGGAGTGGGTAATGTCCGGGACGTAACCGCGGTGTTGACGTAGGACTAAACTTGGGCATATCATATGACATTCATGGATAATTTGAGCCAATGCACTTTTTGAATGAATGTTTACTGGAAATTTCATGTCGAATAAGATTGCCACATTCACTGATTTTCTAGGACTTGCAAAAACCTTCGGGTTTGTAGATTAATTTGATAAACATTTGCTTATATGAATCACTGGTAAATGTACACAAGAATTGACAGGCGCAAACTTATTAAATGGAACTTTCTAATTCAATTCTTTCTCCATTATGTTTTCATCCTAAAAAGAACGGTTTGTAGATAACTATGTTTGGTGATACCAGACGAGAATCCTTGCTAACGATTCGAACCTTGCCCGAATTCGCTTCTGCTGCGTACATACACGAACATTCCCCTTTCGCAGCTCACATCGAATGAGCATTGTATATCGGAATGCGATCTCTTTTATAAACTTCTTAGTGCAGATGGTAGTCCATCCCTTTGTGCGACAAATGAAAATATTTTCATCATTCGTTTTGGCGTGGCATTCGCTTAGTAGCAGGGTTGCCACATTCACTAATGTTCTAGAAAGATTTGCATTGTAGATTAATTCGATAAACATTGGTTTATATGTGTCATTGATAAAGTACAGCAGACTTGACAGGCGCAAACTCAATCCAAGTTATTAAAAGGAGCTTTCTAAATAAATTCTTTCTCCATTATATTTTCATCCTAATAAGAACGGTTTGCAGATAACTATTTTTAATGATACCAGACGATTCCATACACCAGATGCGTACATACACGAACATTCCCCTTTCGCAGCTCACATCGAATGAGCATTGTATATCGGAATGCGATCTCTTTTATAAACTTCTTAGTGCAGATGGTAGTCCATCCCTTTGTGCGACAAATGAAAATATTTTCATCATTCTTTTTGGCGTGGCATTCGCTTAGTAGCAGGGTTTCCACATTCACTAATGTTCTAGAAAGATTTGCAAAAACCTACGGGTTTGTAGATTAATTCGATAAACATTGGTTTATGTGTCACTGCTAAAGTACAGCAGACTTGACAGGCGCACACTCAATGCAAGTTATTAAATGGAACTTTCTAATTCAATTCTTTCTCCATTATGTTTTCATCCTAAAAAGAACGGTTTGTAGATAACTATGTTTGGTGATACCAGACGAGAATCCTTGCTAACGATTCGAACCTTGCCCGAATTCGCATCTGCTGCGTACATACACGAACATTCCCCTTTCGCAGCTCACATCGAATGAGCATTGTATATCGGAATGCGATCTCTTTTATAAACTTCTTAGTGCAGATGGTAGTCCATCCCTTTGTGCGACAAATGAAAATATTTTCATCATTCCACATTCACTAATGTTCTAGAAAGATTTGCAAAAACCACCATTCAAAGCACGGCTAATTAATGCTTTTACAAAATCATTTCTATCAAAATTTACGGTAAAATCTACGGAATCTACTACACAATTGTTTTAATTATTTCCCAACAAATCGCGCAAAAATCTGTTCCGTACAGCACAGCGCAAATAATTGACGTTGGAAAACAAATCGGCAACTTCAGCTGCCAAACACTTAGAAACGATCGAAGCATTTTTCCGTTAATATCACTTTTCTGACTCAAATTGTTGTAGGTATTTTATTGCTTCCGTCCAATTGGTCAGTTTATTGGTTTTATCGCACATTTTTTGGATATTATTATAGAAAATAACTAACCCGATAAGAGGGAAGTTATTTTCCAAAGCACGAAATGGAAATTTCAATTGTAATTCTTCTGAGAACGATTTTGTGGTCCTAATAAGGACCGTTTCTTGTGAATATTATTTCGCCGTTTCCCGCTCGGCATGATGATTATTCGCTTGGCATGGATAGCGCACAGATTGGTATTTTCCAACAAACTAACCAGGCAGGCCTCGCTGGCTTCTTAAAGGGCCATTACGGCTGAGCTCCGGAAGAGTAGGTTTTGAAATTCTGTGCAATCTCACGGACCAGGCACTGGAAGAGCAGCTTGCGAATTAGTAACTCTGTCCACTTCTGAGAGCAATGAATTTCACGCAGGGCGACGACTGTTCTTGGTTGGCAGCGATAAGGCAGTAGCTATGATTTGGTTGGTGGTCAAAATGCAGCTTCTCGTTGAGCAGCACACGTACGTGTGTTCTGCTCTGTGGCTTACACACGTCTGGCTTTAAGAAAAACTGTGACACCCATATTTATAGGTTTTAGCATTAATGTTGATTCGCATTAAAAGTAGTTTTTGAACTTTTTAAACAAGTTTTACATAGCAAACAAGGTATCAATAGCAAGCGTTGAACGTTTTCCTTTCGATTTATGAAACAAAATTAGTAATTCCTTGAGTAGGAGAAAAGTTATTAGAGTTCAAAGTGTACGTAACGCATCCGTTTTGAAAATTTTGAAATGACACCCAGTATAGTAAAGAAAGACGTAAGTCCTACGTCAAAAATTAAATAATAGCAATAGCAATAGCAATAATAATAATTCCAATATTAATAATAATAATATCAATGATAATATTAACATCAACAATAATAGTAAAACCTACAATAATAATAATATTAACGATAATGTAAAGAATAATATTAACAACAATAATAATATGAACAACAACTATAAATTACTTAACGACAATGGACAAAAGACGAAAGGTAGAGAGACTGATCACCTCACTATCTATACGACTGAAAACCCGACCGAAACAAGAAACTTACCTAAACTAAGAATAACGGTAGAAAATTACTATTTAATATTCAATATATACAAAGACGCGCAAATGAAAAAACGCGACGCGCATCTCCGTCGTATAGGGCTTGCTGAAAGTAATCATTGTGTTTGTGAGAACGGCTATCACGACATGGAGCATGTTGTTTGGCTGTGCGCAGAGTACTGTGTTGCTAGGTCCCAACTAATAGATTCCCTTCGGGCCCGAGGTAGATCACCCTATGTGCCAGTCTGGGACGTCCTGGCAAGCCGTGACCACCTCTATATTTTTCTTATCTATATCTTTTTTAAAAACTATTGATATCCAAGTTTAATACATTTTCCCCTCTCTCATTCACAGTAGAATCTCAATCTGTATCTACAATATGGCATTGCTTCACGAGTTTTCGGTGCATACCCTTCTTGATAACCGGCTACCCAGAACATCATGACATACCTCACATGCAGATGATATAGAGAACATCATGACAGCATCAGAGTACCAATAATTATCCGAAATATCGACCCTTCGATTACAGGCTGGAAACTACAACACTACAACAAAGTGTGCATATCCGCCACAATGATCAATCAGCAAACGACGATGTCAATTACACAATATGTATCCCACTTCCTACCTTTTTCCTTTACTTACATAAG
>NC_080670.1:107943277-107993277 GCF_030247195.1 Topomyia yanbarensis | reverse complement strand
GGGAGTGTTTGAGAGTGAATCAAAGTGCGATTGAGAGAGCACCCAAGTAAGCCTCGTGAGTGAGAGTGAATGAGTACATTTAGTACAGCCATCCCCCCAGAAGTAATACCGAGAGGTAGTTCCTGGGAGGAATGATGGCGGAGCCCAATGGAGTTTAGTCGGTATTAATGGCTGGTCACTATTCGAGTCCGACACGCCCCCAGTGCACCCCGTGCGGTAGATTGGACCCTACCAATAGCACGTGTACGAACTGAGTCGAATGGGATATGACACTCGGCCCTCCGGGCCGGGATTAGGTTGACGTTTTTCAGAGTGATTGCATAACCTTTCTATATGAGAAAGGCAAAACAATTAGTTGAAGGAAATAGTCTGCATTTGTCTGTATATTTTTACGATCTATCTAAATCAAACAGATGAAATAAATGAACATTGGAAACCCTACCAATTGGCCCTGGGTTCTTCTATATAAAAATTTGGAGGTGAAGTATGTCGTATTATTATTTCGGCAAAGTATTGTAGTACTAATGGTGAAAAGGCACCGGGAATTCTACAAGTCAGTTTTCGTCAAAAGTTGTCCGGTTTACTTTTTAATGCCTTTGGGAGGGATCTACGACCTTTTTCATACCCCAGAAATAGCCATCGGGGTAAATAAACTTAATGAAGATGCAAATTCTTAGTTGACGGTCGTCGTCGCAATCAAAATGCCGCCTTTAAAACCACAGGTTAGGTAGTTTGAAAGGCGGACAGGTGGACAGGTGATAGGTTGTCAAACCAGACAATCCTTATTGATCTTGGAAATTTTCATTTGTTTTAAAATGTCTGCAACTTCCAACGTCCCCCTAATCTACACATTTTGGCTATCAACAAACATTTCCTAAACATTTGTAATACCTTGGTGACTGTTGAAATGGATACTTTTACGATCTCGCCAATTTCGTGGAAATTGGTCGGATTTTCGCGATGCTCGAGCAAAACTTTGCTCCTCTTGCTTGAAGACCATTTTTATAACTGAAGAGCAATCGTTAAAATCGAATAATCGAAAATTCTGCACACTCCTACAAAATAAGAGGTACGCAGGCTTTTTAAATACATGTTTAACCTTCCGGCAGTCGCGCTAGTGCACTGATTGCACGCTGCCCTGCGAAATCGTCTTAAGGCACCAGCAATTGCTCGTTCGGTGGGCCATAAGCGCGACGCGCTTACCTAGAATATTGTTACAGTACTACTGATTGATTTTCAAGAAGATCTATGTGGAAAAACTGCTTTTTCGCTTTCGATTTTTGTCCGTTTCTCTGGTCAACCTTAAATAAATGCATCACGTTTAAGTGAACCAAATTTTTATCGTAGCACGAAATTTGATACTTCATGTAACTGTTTCAAACACTCCAACATTATCATTCACATATATATATATATATATATATATATATATATATATATATATATATATATATATATATATATATATATATATATATATATATATATATATATATATATATATATATATATATATATATATATATATATATATATATATATATATATATATATATATATATATATATATGGGGGGGGGGTTTGTGGGGTTCCAGGCGGATCATTTCACACACACTGCTTGTGGATTTGTTTTCCTCCAGCTGCCATGTGCAGGACTGTGAGTCGGTCTAAACGTTTGGGTGGCTCGCCTGTATTATTTGTAATTGTGTTGAAATGTATTGTGCCGCTGTAGAACTCATTCCGGAGACATACAACACCGGTTACTATGATTCCATACGAAAAGTAGTCCGATAGGAGGGCGATTTTCGATTTGTTTTCCTCCACCTATCAGAACGTTGTGACAGATGGAGGAAGACAAACCACTGATTACACTAGCAGCGTGGCTTTCCAATCTATGTGTTCTTTTACAGATTGGAGGTGTCTTTTGTTTTCCCGTGGAGTGATGAAGATTTTTTTTGTTGATACCGCTATGGTTGGTTATGTGTTTCTTTAGTGTTGTGACCGGGCAGATCACATTTCGTACTATGCGGGTTATCCTGTCTTCTCGATTGTCGCCCTGTTTTGTGTTATGTTATGGGTTTGTTGTCCCAATGGTTTTTTGATGACTTATCTCACACATTCACCACGGAGTTGGGACAGGCCGGGTTAGGCACAGGTGAGTGAATAAAGAGTGGCTTTCACAAATGTGAGTGCTCGCATGTGATGTGTGCGGGTAGTTATTGATGCTAGACCGGATGGAGGGTGCTAGTGGTTTCTAAATATATAATTGACCCAGCTGAATGCAGCGGGATTCGCGCCACATCCGATTATGTGCAATACATGGACACCACTATTCTCCCGTATTTGTTATGTGTGCGCGTTCGCACTTGTCCTGCGTGCCTATGTGGGACCGCGTATGTGGTGTGTATGCGGGAGTATTGGTGTCCGTGTGCTGTGCTGAACTGTCACAGATGAGGATGATGGTGTGAGTAGTGTTCAAACTGTATCGCAAAAGCTTGTAATCGGGTCTCCGCAGAACAAATGTGAGCAGTGATGTCAGATTTGTTTTCTATTTATGGAACTAATCGATTTATATAAGAAATTAATCGATTGGTTTTCGGTCGACAAATAAAGGTCTGAGTAGTTAGACTTGATTATTATTATCCATTGTTCGTGTTTGTGATTGCAGCTTCAGCGTTGGCGCGTGGTGTAAGTCGTTTTCCTCGAATTTTTGGACACCAGGACAGTGAAACTGAAGACAGGGCATTTCGGGTCAAGTGGTATTTATCGGTTCTACCAGTGATCTTTGTGGTTTGCTGTTTTTTTCTATATAATCGTTTTAATAACCCAGTCAATACATTGCCCCAATACCCTTTGATGCTTAACAATTAGCATGATACGTACATGATGTAACAACAATTAGCGTGATGGAATATTATCGGAAAGTTTTATGGTGGCCCCGTATTCATTGTGGGAGTGAAGAAGTTGGCAAACAGGGGATCTAAATTTCACATACACTGAGAACTCTATTACAGCATGAATGGGATGGAGTTAGAAAATTTGCGAACTCTGAATATTTTGGTTCGCTCAGCGTAGGACCATTTAAAGTTATCATGCATGTGTTCGTGAATGCGACAGAGATTGTGTGTTGGTACGGTTTCGTTATGCAAGTTCTGATCACGCGCAGCTAGTTGAATCGCGTTTGTTGTGATGCTACACCTGGCAGAAGATTATTGCGATTCCAAGCACCGGGCTGTGTGCCGAATCACGCGACCATATAACTTGCAGTGTAAAGGTGTTTTGTTTGTTTCGTTCGCACTCGAGGGCTTACCATCTGAACGCAATGTTCTCCCTAGTTCGGTATTTTATTCGGAGCTCATATTGGGGTTGAACTCTCTGTGGTGGTCGGGGGTGTGGGTCTTTTTTTCCGCGCCGTGTGTTGGATCTTCATAGAAGTCAGTCAGTTTATGTAGAATGTTGTTACATGTTACATGTTGGGCTGCTTTTTTCGTTTTCGATTTTTGCCCTTTCTCTGTCCAACCTAAGGTTCAAGAGGACTTTTTTGGGCATGTGTGGGAGTTTGACGCTTGTAGGTGTACGTGGGAGGTGGTGTGTTCAGCTGTGCCACCGGGGTGATGCTTTTGAGGGGGTGTCTGGTTTTTTTTGTTACGCAATTGTGTGACGTGCCCCAGCACAGTGTGGTAGTATTACAATGAATCGCGGCCACTTTTTCAGGGGCACCGTTTCGCTTGGTTGGTTGTTTTTCGCCAACTATTTTGCATGGTTTGAGTCGTGGTGGTCTGGTGGATCGACTGGTTTTCTTCTTTTGGAGTTTGGGGGGGGGGGGGGTTGTGTGGGTGGACTGGTGGTGGGGCTGAGTATAGTTTTTCCTACGCATGCTGTCGGGCGTTCGGCTCTTGCACAGGCTTAGAAAGGATTTATTGAACATTAAACCCACATTTTGCGTACAACCCGCACACAGCAATTCGCACACAAACACGTGCATAGTTCATTTGCGCAGTTGAATTCCATATGTGTGGACAGTTCATCCCAACAATTTTCACTTTCCCACAATTCATCATCGCTGGTGCAGTCTCACTTTATTTTGACAATTAAGCAGAAATTAGATAAAAATGTGAGAAGTTGCACTCCTACCATTCTCTTCTGACAGTTTTTGGCATCTGTCAATCGACCCAACTAGCGAATCGTGTTCGTTAGTTGGGGCGATGTCGTGACATAACTAACGAATCTACGCTTTACTACTAGTTAAAATCGTAAACATTGTCCCGGTTCGATGCTAGTTACTTTTCAGAAGCAAATAGAGCTTAGGATGCATTCCGGTTGACGCAACGGCGCGCGCGTTTATCGTTTGCGTAGGTGCTGACAACTTATTCAATCGTTCATGGAGAATTAAACCAATTCATAGTTGCCATTTAATTGCTTATACTGCTACCAAAGCTTATACAACATCATTATATGTTATAGATTATTATTATATAATTATATTACGGAATCTAAATACCTCTTAATCGCTTTACGTTATATTGCATTGTTCCAAATCTGTCTTGCTTCACTAGATTACATAAACAGTTAATAATGAAATTGACCAGATGCTGATTGAAAAACGTTTTTAATCCACCTAACAGTGCGATGAGACATTTCTTATAACTCTTATCACTCTCTTCGGATATTATATCGTTTTAGAACATTTAGAACTTGATGCTTCGCGATGTTTTTGATAACACATACTACATGGGATAGTGGCAGGACTCAGAGAATCGCTCAAATCAGCATAGGACAACATCAGTGCTACAAATCTCAAACCAAATCAATGGGAAAGCGAAAAAATGGCCCATAAAATAGACATACCAACGAATTATTGTTAATGCTCTGTTAAAAAAAATATCTAAATTGTGGTGGGAAAACTGAATTTTCCTAAAGGGGTTATATATTGTACTGAGCCAAAAAAATCGATTTTTTTTTGAATCGATTTGAAGTTTATACTTTACTCAAATTTCAAACGCTGCTGAGAACTAAGAAATCAACGCTTTTTATTGAAAAGGGCGATACTAGCAGTGATACCATTCAAAGAAAATCAACAGTGAATATTTCCAGATTTGGTTTTATTTCCTATTTAAGAACTATTGTGTTTTTTAGATTGTATGATTCAGTGATCGAAACCCAAAACTTCATAAAGTATTTGAAATTATTAAATAAAAATTTGTTTTGCTATTGAAATTGACAAAATGATAGTATCGCCCCTTTGGCAATTGTTTACTTTTTCGGTCCCACCTATCAGCATTGAAGTATCATGATCATCATCATGTAGCATTTATGAAAAAAGCCTTATGTTTTCATTTGTAAGTATCGCCCTTTTCACAAAAAAGCGTTGAAATGAAATCGCAGCTCCTGATATCACGCTATCCCTGAAGTGCATGCATGCATAGTTCCAAATTTTACTTCGACATCGACTTTTTCTAAAGGTGACTTCCCAGTAGTATCCTTGATTTGAATTATTATCGCTAATCCTAATGCCAAAGAACAAATAAAAACCTCTCGAAAACGAACCGTTTGGGAAAATCATCGATAACCTTCCGTCACTGGGTGCACAGTGCTCTGAAAATTTAGCGAATTCGTCTTAGGGCACCAGCGGGTCTAATTCAGAGCTATCTGCGCGGCGAGTTAAATGTGGAAAGAATACTAAAAATTAATTTCTATTCCATAATTTTCAGTTCAGCAATTCGAGAGATCGTGCTCACCGCAAGCCATGCAAAATAGACTACGTTGTGAAGCGATGGTCACTATTTATTAAAAAATTACAGTTAAATAAAAAAAATAAACTATTGAAAAATTTCAATTAGTTTATAATTTTCACAAACTTATTAGGAAAAATTGTTTAATAAGCTTTCGTAATATTGTGTAGCAAAAAAGCTGAAAATTTCAGTATTTTCTCTATCTGCAACATATAAACCCTTAAGTAAACCAATTAATTGGTATACAAATTGGAATAGGTTCGCCAAATTTTGGAAGAAGTTTATAAAATAACCCCTTGAAAACTACCTAAAAATTGTTGTAGTTCGATGCAATAAAAAAATCTACAAAAATGTGAAACACAGTGAATAATACATACAATAAAGACCCATTTTTATCAATCTCATGGTGTATTTTAGGCTTTGTTTTTACTTACTTGAAGTCAGCGGCGTAGCCAGAAATTCGGTTTTGGTGAAATCTATCTTACTGTCCAAACGGCATAATTCTGAAACCGTAATTTTTGAAGTTTGAAAATTATGCAGAATTAATTTTTCAGAAAATAGTAACAGAGTTCGTGTCTTTAGCGAATTTGTTGAGACTTTATTGTAGTCATGAATATTAACCTGAGAAAATTCACCATAAATACTTCTTGGACGATATACCGTTAAAATTATTTTTTCAAATGATGCGCTGTTTAACGTTTGTAAAACTCATCGAAGATACTAAATCTCCGAAATCGGCGGTTTCAAAATGATGCTATCTTGACCTTAAATTACTGTTTTTAAACATTTGACCTATACATACATACAACAAAAATCAAATTCTCATCAAAATAGATCAGGAACTGCTAGAGTCGAATGGAAATCGTCATTTTTCATAAATTTCTCTCTACATTCGGAAAGTGTTATCCTCGTTATTATTCATATTACGTTTTCGTCTCAACTCGACTTATTCCCAAAATAAAAACCGGATTTAATCCAGTGGTGCAATTGTGCTTTTCTCATTTGTCCAGACTACGATTCCATGGCTGGATACAATGGTGGAAATGAATATTACATGTTCAGTACGATTTGCACATACATACAATGGATCGACAGCCACGATCTTGAGATACTATGTGATACTGAAACATCGCTTGAAACCAGCGGCGGATCATGGAGAAAGATCCGGGAGGTTCAGGTCCCGCCGAAAATTTTCAACTTGTTAAGAAATTTTGAACTAGTTTTAATTTTAAAGTAGCAACCCCTCACTGCATACTCCCTCCGGGCCGATTTTTAGAGTGATTGCCTAACCTTTCTATATGAGAAAGGCAAAAATGTACCAAAGTCCAAAAAAGTCAATTTTTGTCAAACATCTCAATGTTTCATGCATTTTAAAGTCATTTGGCATCAAAAATACAAATTATATTTCGAAAATTTTTCATTTCAGTTTTATCGGAATTTGCTGTGTGATTGCACTCCTCAACTCGTAACTCCGGAACCGGAAGTCCAATCAATAAAAAAATTCAATAGCAGCCGATGGAAAGGTTGTACCTTTCATTGGAGACTAACTTTGTGCAAATCGGTCCAGTCATCTCTGAGAAACAAAGGTCACATTTTTTTCCACATACACCCACAGATATTTTCCGATCTCGACGAATTCAGTCGATTGGCATATGACACTCGGCCCTGCGTGTCGGAATAGATTGACGAATTTTAGAGTGAATGAGAAAAGCAAAAACATTTTTAGCAAATGTTGAAAGTTATGCATTTTTTGGTGAGCAGTTCTATGTTTCATAGACAGCAAATCAATTTTAACTTCGCTTTCTATTAAATAAAGACCCTTATCACAGTACATCTCTACAAAACCGAGCTCAATTTGAAAATAAATCTGAGGATTATGATTGATTACAGAACTCTGGAATTTTCTATTGGAATGTTTTCAGGCAGGAATTTGATATTGATGCTATTAGACAACTGTGAAATTAAGACCAATAGATCAGTTACATATCAGGACCCCATTCCGACAATTTATCAAAAGTCCTCATGATGTTTACAACAACAGGTTATCAATCTATGGATCAGATAATTGTTATTGTAATATTGAATTAAATCAGTCTGCATCAATAAATTTTTAACTTCAATCCAATTTTTTTTTGGGTGTGGTGGGAGGTGGGGGGTTGTATGGTGTTAAACCCCAAAACCTTCTCTTGGCTACGCCGTTGCTTGGAGTTATTTATTTCGCTTTCCATTTTCCGATATGTTTCAGATCGATCCGATGGTTATAAGTTAGAAAAACTGCAGTTAGAAGGTTCGCACAAATGAACATTTTTGTACTGATAAGTTATCAAGTTCCTTCCAGACAACTTGGAAGTGTTCGGTGATTACTTCTAGCTGTTGTAGATAGTAAAATGAAATGCAAAATTCGTTTTATCGAAATAATGTTTAGCTTATTTCATTGGATTATTACTATATTGAACAATAAATAGGCGACAAAGAGTAATCAACAAACAACAAGCCATAACTTTTAAAGTATTCAAAATAGATATTTAAAGTCTTCAGTAAAGTTATTCGTAAGAGCTACAAACATGCTACAGCTCATGACATCATTTCGATATAATCATTTCCAAGAAAATTTGTGAAAATATCTCACTCATAGGGGGATTAATCAGCAAAAGCACAATACCAAAAGAAAGGGCATATTGCCTCCATTAAATTCTCCTAAGTTACTATTGACCTAAAATAAGCCGTTTTGGCGTTAATAATAGATTACATGTTTTTGGTCATATTTATGGCAATGGGAAATGATAAAAATCTTTCGTCCGCATTTAATGTTAAATATCTCTTTTGATAATACTTCGATTTCAACAATCTATAGCTTGTTCGAAAGGTATTCGTTAATGCTGTCCAAAAACATATAAAATGTTAATCTATGTTGTCAATTTCGGCAGATAATTTAAAAAAACTGCAAAAAACGCCATTTTTACGCATTCAAACATTCATATCTTGGAAACTAAACATCAGAATCAAAAACAAGTTTTTTAGTTCTTTCATTTAAAATTGGTATGGATAAGATCGGTTCAGCCATTGCTGAGAAACACGAATGAGAATTTGTCCGTTACATACACACACACACACACACAGACATTGTCCCAAATCGTCGAGCTGAGTCCATTGGTATATAAGACTCGGCCCTCCGGGCCTCGGAAAAAATCTTGAAAGCTTGAGCGAATTCTATACATTTCTTTTATAAGAAATGTAAAACATCTGATTCAATTAAACATAAGCAACACTCCCGACAGTCCACTGTCCGGAGTTTAAGTTGTGTTCTTACAATATCCGCATTAATTCAACAAACGATAAATCCCTTATAAACTCTCGGCAGCCGGCTGCCCAGAACAATAAACTCATGATAACCACTGGACAGTTTCATAGATCGCATCACTTATCAAGGTAAATCCAAATTTGTGTAACTTACCCCACCCCACTAACAAAATCTTTTTTTCCGTGACAAGCGTGGAGATGCAGAGGTATACACGGTCTCCATAACAACGGTTGTCACACTAACATTCCTTTCCTTCCTCGATGACTGTAAGGACGTGGCCGGCGCCGTTATTGACATTTCAAAGTATGGAGTTCTCTAAACGTGCACATTGAGGATGGATTGCTACTGCCAGGCCCCATTCGTTGATTCTCTGTGCAATTTCGCTTATTCTGGCCAATCACGGAGTAGCAACTACGAATTGTACAGTATTCATGCTCATGCTCAATATGAAATATTCAAGCTTACAATAAGTGCACTATAAATCATATGCGTTGTATGCGTATCGTACTCGTTAAAACCTCAATAATGATAACAATTTTAATTAACACATGTTAAACTAAATATTTACAATAGAACTGACGACGTTCTAGACAATAGAAGTTGTAATAATTTTATCGCTTCGGCTGTGAACATGCCTCCGCTGTGCCGCTAGCACCAAACAAGTAATAAGCTGAACGCACCAACAAAACAACGACACATCTTCCAACTACTACATTTATTCTTAACCTACTGCATCTTGTTCATTCTCTCTTCTCTCTCCTCTCTCCTCTCCTTCTATCCTCTTTCCTCTTTCTCCTGTCTATTGCATGCTTAATTCTAGGTACTCACTACACTTGAGCGGGGGCCCCACACTACACACGTCACGTTACTTCCCTTCGTCCGCCACGCTTGTCTTGCAGCAGTCCTGTGTCTTTTGATCAACCGTTACGAAAATCGGTTCGTTGGTCCACCGCGTTTCCAACACGAAGAAGCACGCCCTCTAATCCTGGCCACGCCTGCTATGATATGCCACACGTGGTCGTCTGAGCGCCCAATATCAATCCAGCAACTCTGCCGTTCACGGCTCAGCAGTTTACGTGCTGTATTTACGATGGTATCACTCACCTCGTTCGTCGCGGATCTCTCACCACGCAATGACCGGAACGACTTCGTTCTATGTACAAAAACGGGGACCCTGACAAGAAACAAGAGTCAGCAATGTTATTTCACCAATATTTTGTGTTACTCACTTTTCGATCCCCGTCGTGTCGTTATGATGCACGTGTTCCCCAACGGACGCTCAATCCGTTTGACTTTGTCTCGCTTATTATGCTGTGGAACGAGTTGGTGCTGATTAGATCACGCTTTGCGAACCATCCGATAACTAACCTGTCTTTCAGATCTTCCTCTGCGTGTTCGTGGTTTCCACCGCTTCGACAGATTTGCTTCCCCAGATGCCGATTATCGCATGCGGATTGGGTGAATCGAGTGAGCGGTCTTAATAATCTTGCCAGCTAGGTCCGTTTAGCTGTGAGTAGCGGCCTTACTTTAAAGCTGTGCTGCAAAGTGACGGATCTTGTGAGTACACGTTCTTTTAATTTCAATTTTGCGACTAACCTGGTGAAAATATCTTCCCAGTGATGCAGCCTCTTACGAGCGTGCTTTGTCTTCCCGTTGTGCTATAAGGCCAGTCCACCGTTTCGAGAATGACCGTGTGCTTTGTGCAGCCAACTGGACCGAGCTGCTGTTCGAAGTGAATTTCTGGTTTTAGCGGAAATATCACTGACAGCCGAATGTTTGACGTCTTGATTAATTGCGGCGGCGCCTTAGGGTGAAGCCAGAGTGGGCGCGATGCGTAACGCGACGCGATGCGATGCGAGCTGCGCGCGATTTCCACCGCGAAATGATAGCCAGAGTGAACGCGACTAGAAGCGATGGCCATATGCGTTATACGTAAAATACGTGGTTTTGACGTGTCGAACGGATTGCGAGTTGAAAAGTTTCTGTGAAAATAGGCTCAGACGAAAAATATTTCATGTCCGAAGGCGGACGCAATTTCTTTTTCAGAAACCATAAAGATTTTTAAATTCATCCGATCAATAGGAAAAGAGGAGGATACGGGGAGTATCACCCTGTACCAATATGTGATAAATGATCCAAACAAATGTCGCGACTATACCCGTACGAGCATCGAAACGATCGATTACAATTTAAACCATATTGAAGCTTGAGCTTGAGCTTGTGCGACCACCCCTGGGTGCTACTCCGTTATTGATCTGGACTAGCTGAAGTTGCACAGAGAATAAGTAGATGATTATGCTTGGGAGTAGCGAAACATCTTTCAATGTGCAATTTCTGGTAATCCTAAAGTGTTTATGATCAATACCGGCGCCGGCCAGGTCCGATCGTAGATTGTGTAAGGAAAGGGAAGGAATGGTTAGTCCGATACTTGCTTTTGCTAGAGGCCGTATATACTACTGCGCACTCCAAAAGTATCACAGGAGGGGGATATTTTTGTTAGTAAGAGTATAGAAGTTGGATCACTTCTTCTTTACCGACGCCAGAGAGGTGACTTGACTATCTGGACTAGATATCGATCCACCAAACTCATAGACCGGGGACCAACGGTTTTAGTTCCCTTCCGAAGGAAGACGTGACCACAGATTTTTTCACCTCAGAAAAATCTCAACGACCTCGGCTGGAATTGAACCCAGGCCAACTGGAATGAGTGGCGGTTACGCTTACCACTCAACCACCGTCGCCGTCACAATTTAAACCATATTGAAGTTGTTCTTACTAAAGAGTGGACCAACGTTATTACAACTCCAAAAGAACCACAAGATAAGCTTATAATCACGCTAAGGTAATGCTATACCCCTACCTTCCCCGTCGCAGTATGCCTTCACGAATTTCGGAACAATCTGCCCTCAAAAATGATATTGAATTGTAGAATACCACAAATTAATTCTACAATCCCTACGATCTATCGTGGCAACATATTAGCAAAATGTCATAAACTGTTTTTGGATTGAATTATTAAATATTTTTATTTAAAATTTACAGTGTAATATTTCTAGGTTTCTCGTTCAACGCACTATCCTACACGTTTCGCAGTGGAAGATCTACCGCCGCTGAAATCGTTAAGGAGACATGTCTTGCATTATGGATGAAGCTTTAGCCAATTCATATGTCATAGCCAACCCAACATTTATTTAACCAAAGAGCGCAAGATTTCTGGATTTTGTGGAACTTCTCCCATTGTTGAGGCAACCATAATCGAGTGCAATGTCCACCACACTCTGGGACAATGTTCCACAACTACAAAAAGTTTTTGCCTTTCTCATATAGAAAGGTTATGCAATCACTTTGAAAAACGTCAACCTAATCCCGGCCCGGAGGGCCGAGTGTCATATCCCATTCGACTCAGTTCGTCGAGATAGGTAAAAGTCTGTATGTGTGTGTCTGTGTGTGTATCTGTGTGTGTATGTATGTGCGTATGTGTCAAATAATGTCACTCATTTTTCTCAGAAATGGCTGGACCGATTTGCCCAAACTTAGTCTCAAATGAAAGGTTCAACCTTTCCATCGGCTGCTATTGAATTTTGGATCGATCGGAATTTTGGTTCCGGAATTACGGGTTTCAGAGTGCGGCCACACAGAAATTTATCATATAAACTATAGGAAAAATTAAAAACAGCATTTTTATTTTTGATGCCAAATGTGTTCAAGGTGCATGAAACGTCGAAATTTGATGCAAACTCGAAAAAAAATTTGACGACTATTCACTTTTTTGGATTTTGGCACATTTTTACCTTTCTTATATAGAAAGGTTTTGCCATCACTCTGAAAAACGTCAACCTAATCCCGGCCCGGAGGGCCGAGTGTCATATCCCATTCGACTCAGTTCGTCGAGATCGGAAAAAGTCTGTATGTGTGTGTATGTGTGTGTGTGTATGTGTGTGTATGTATGTGCGTATGTGTCAAATAATGTCACTCATTTTTCTCAGAGATGGCTGGACCGATTTGCCCAACTTTAGTCTCAAATGAAAGGTTCAACCTTCCCATCGGCTGCTATTGAATTTTGGATCGATCGGAATTCTGGTTCCGGAATAACGGGGTTAAGCGTGCGGCCACACAGAAATTTCTCATATAAACTATAGGAAAAATTAAAAATAGAATTTTTATTTTTGATGCCAAATGTCTTCAAGGTGCATGAAACGTCGAGATTTGATGCAAACTCGAAAAAAAATTTGACGACTATTCACTTTTTTGGATTTTGGCACATTTTTGCCTTTCTCATATAGTGCAATCACTCTGAAAACCTGTTTTAATCCACCTAGCTGTGCAATTGTGCCTTTCTCATTTCTCTAAACTATGGCACGGAGGCTTTTTATGTTCAACATAATTGTGGAAATGTCCATTACATTCTTAGTACACTTTGCACTTATACACAATGGCATGCCAGCCACGAACTTGATGAGCTACGTGTCGACGGTGAAACACTTGAAACAAAAAAATATCATACTCCATTAGTCTAATCAGCATTAGATCAATGTTATCTGCTTGCTAACTCATTTTGTCATGCGAGGGTGGGTATGTGAGGAGGGCTAAAGTCCCATGAACGAACGACTCCCCAGCTTAAATTGGTATGCTTTGTGATATAGTGGTGGTTTAAAGATGCTGCGGTTTGAAAGGGAGGGGTATGAGGGCTGGATGGGGTGGTGGTCTGAGGGGTGATTTAAAGAGATTTTTAAAGGAGGGGAGTGAACAGTAGAGGGGGGGGGGGGTGTAACCCCTCTCCGTAAACCATCAACTACGCCCCTGTTAAAATTCAGAAACCTTATGCGAGTCGAAAAAAAATTAGGTTGACGTTTTTCAGAGTGATTGCATAACCTTTCTATATGAGACTAAGCTTGGGCAAATCGGTCCAGCCATCTCTGAGAAAAATGAGTGACATTATTTGGCACATACGCACATACATACACACACACATACACACACACATACAAACACATACACACACATACACACACATACATACACACATACATACACACATACATACTTTTTCCGATCTCGACGAACTGAGTCGAATGGTATATGACACTCGGCCCTCCGGGCTGGGATTAGGTTGACGTTTTTCGGAGTGATTGCATAACCTTTCTATATGAGAAAGGCAAAAATGTGCCAAAATCCAAAAAAGTGAATCGTCGTCAAATTTTTTTTTCGAGTTTGCATCAAATCTCGACGTTTCATGCACCTTGAACACATTTAGCATCAAAAATAAAAATTCTACTTTTAATTTTTCCTATAGTTTATATGAGAAATTTCTGTGTGGCCGCACTCTGAAACCCGTAATTCCGGAACCAAAATTCCGATCGATCCAAAATTCAATAGCAGCCGATGGGAAGGTTGAACCTTTCATTTGAGACTAAATTTGGGCAAATCGGTTCAGCCATCTCTGAGAAAAATGAGTGACATTATTTGACACATACGCACATACATACACACACATACACACACACATACACACACATATACACACATACATACACACATACACACACACACATACAGACTTTTTCCGATCTCGACGAACTGAGTCGAATGGGATATGACACTCGGCCCTCCGGGCTGGGATTAGGTTGACGTTTTTCAGAGTGATTGCATAACCTTTCTATATGAGAAAGGCAAAAATGTGCCAAAAACCAAAAAAGTGAATCGTCGTCAAATTTTTTTTCGAGTTTGCATCAAATCTCGACGTTTCATGCACCTTGAACACATTTAGCATCAAAAATAAAAATTCAATTTTTAATTTTTCCTATAGTTTATATGAGAAATTTCTGTGTGGCCGCACTCTGAAACCCGTAATTCCGGAACCAGAATTCCGATCGATCCAAAATTCAATAGCAGCCGATGGGAAGGTTGCACCTTTCATTTGAGTTTAATTTAAGTTTGGGCAAATCGGTCCAGCCATCTCTGAGAAAAATGAGTGACATTATTTGACACATACGCACATACATACACACACACATACACACACATACACACACATACACACACATACATACATACATACACGAAAAACGTCAACCTAATCCCAGCCCGGAGGGCCGAGTGTCATATCCCATTCGACTCAGTTCGTCGAGATCGGAAAAAGTCTGTATGTGTGTGTATGTGTGTATGTATGTGTGTATGTGTGTATGTGTGTGCATATGTGTTTTTTTTTACAATGGAGAAGACCTTTATGTCCTAGCCCAGTACACGTGCTAACGGTAGGGTCCAATCTACCACACGGGGTGCACTGGGGGCGTGTCGAACTCGAATGGTGACCAGCCATTAATACCGACTAAACTCCATTGGGCTCCGCCATCATTCCTCCCAGGAACTACCTCTCGGTATTACTTCTGGGTGGATGGCTGTACTGAATGTACTCATTCACTCTCACTCACGCGATCATACATCCTGTATGAGGCTTACTTGGGTGCTCTCTCAATCACACTTTGATTCACTCTCAAACACTCCCACATGAGGCTGACTTTTCTGCTCACCTTTTACGTTCCATGCGAGGCTGACTTGTGTGCTCACCTTACTCATTCCTTGCTAGGCTTACTTTTGTGCTCGCCCTACCCATACCATGTGAGGCTGACTTGGGTGCTCACCCTATCACCTGATTCACTCTCAATCGTGCCACTCTATTGTACCTTTGTCACTCCCTCTGGCATCCCATGTGGGACATTTTCCTTAGGCCCCACTTCTGACATACCATGCGAGGCTGACTTTTGTGCTCACCTTTTTCATTCCTTGCTAGGCTGACTTTTGTGCTAGCCTCTACCAACCTGTGAGGCTGACTTTTATGCTCACCCTTAACATGCAATGTGAGACTGACTTGGATGCTCACCCTTTCACTCCTCTGCCACGCCATGAGGCATCGATAGCTTAGTTCCAACATACTACGCTACGACCCTCCCGTCTTGGCATGAGGCAGTCCACTTATACGCCTATACACTCACTCTTCTGTCTTGCTTCGGGGTGGCTGGGTTTACCCCTTACGCGGTTGCCATTCGCTGCGCCAACCTACCTCGGCACGAACAGACCATTCACTCTCTTATTTTGCGCTTGGCCTTTTTCGCTCCAGCTAACCAATCACACGTCTGTTGCTCGGTTCGCCAGATTACCTGTAACCTACTGGCAATCTGGATGGTAGCAGCCGAGACTGCGTTCCACTTCTCCACCGTTTGACACATCCGCTGAATAAGGGTATCCGGGGTTGTGTCCCAGCCACAGACGTCAAGCATTGCTCTTCTTTCGACGTCGAACCGATGACATACGAACAGTATGTGTTCGGCAGTTTCATCTACACCTGGGCAGTCCGGGCAGACTGGGACCTCCGCGTGTATATGTGTGTGTAGTGTGTGTGTGTGTGTATGTATGTGCGTATGTGTCAAATAATGTCACTCATTTTTCTCAGAGATGGCTGGACCGATTTGCCCAAACTTAGTCTCAAATGAAAGGTGCAACCTTCCCATCGGCTGCTATTGAATTTTGGATCGATCGGAATTCTGGTTCCGGAATTACGGGTTTAAGAGTGCGGCCACACAGAAATTTCTCATATAAACTATAGGAAAAATTAAAAATAGAATTTCTATTTTTGATGCTAAATGGCCAATTTTTTTTGACTCGCATAAGGTTTCTGGATTTTAACAGGGGCGTAGTTGATGGTTTAAGGAGAGGGGTTACACCCCCCCCCCCTCTACCGTTCACTCCCCTCCCTTAAAATCTCCTTAAATCACCCCTCAGCCCTCATACCCCTCTTCTTTAACCCCATTATCTTTAAACCACCACTATATCACAAAGCGTACCAATTTAAGCTGGGGAGTCGTTCGTTCATGGAACTTTCGCCCTCCTCACATACCCACCCCCGCATGACAAAATAAGTTAGCAAGCAGATAACATTGATCTAATACTGAATAGGCTAATGAAGTACGATATTTTTTGTTTCAAGTGTTTCACCGTCGACACGTAGCTCAACAAGTTCGTTGCTGGCAAGCCATTGTGTATAAATGCAAAGTGTACTAAGAATGTAATGGACATTTCCACAACTATGTTGAACATAAATAACCTCCGTGCTATAGTTTAGAGAAATGAGAAAGGCACAATTGTACCGATAGGTGGATTAAAACAGGTTTTTTTTTTGTAGTACTTGACGGAATCGGCACAACTAGTTATTCCACCAGTTAGTATAGAACAAACATATTCATGCCATATGTTTTCCTAGCTGATGAAGCTTACCCGCTGTTAAAACAAGTTTTGCGACAATTTGCTCGACGAGATATCACTGTTTTGTTATTTTTTTAACTCAAGACTTTCAAGAGCAAAGAAATCCATCGAGTCTCCTTTCGGAACAATAAATGCTAAATGGAGACTGCAATGGAAACCAATTGAAAGAAATGAAAGATATTACCAAAGCTATCTGTATGTTTGACAATGTTATCATTGATAGGGAAGGATATAGAGATGTTATTAGCGAGGGGGAAGATTTCTTACAAAACATTCAAATGCCGACATATAATCCTGTCTATTGTAGCACAATTCAAAGCCGAAGGTTCTCTGGGGTATCTAATTTCTTTACATGGGGTAGCAGGCTATCAAAGAATGCTTCATCTTCATCCTTGTCGCGAGATGAAGCTTTCTTCGAGCAGTTCTAGCTTCATCTGCTCAAGCTCTAAAAGATGTTCTGCTTGAGCGTTCTTTTCGTTGTTCTTTTTATATCGTTTGGTGGGTAGCGGGACAGGAGCACTTGATGACAGAGACAGGAACACGCCCAGTGGAGTTATCATCTGCCTCGAATGCTTCTCGTTGACTAGGTGGGATTTCCAATACCTCGACGTCCTCAAACATTTTGTTTTGAGGCTTGAGATTGCCACTTGTTTGCCGGGGCTTCATTTGTTGACGCAAAGGGTAGACGTTTGAAATGCGGTCAGCTAGAGGAAATGATTTAGTGGCCAGCATCCACGTATCTCAACACCGGCAGCTTATGCATTTCGTGACCAAAAGTGTCACACAAGTTTGTACACTTTTTCTTTGCAACATCGCCTGAAATTTAAAAAAATATAGGCTTTAGAACCAGTATAACATTTGAGAAAAATAAACTTGGTCACTCACAGTACCCATTAAAAGCAATTTAAAAATTGTTCATGAATTTTACTTACCAAGTATTCCCAATTCATCCGAAACATCTTTCCAACATTGGTTCAAAAGGTTCCAGTAATGGCGGGATTGTTGGTCCCACAGCGCACACCTTTGGAAGACAGGTACAATGAGTGCTTCGACATCGTCAAAAACATCCTCATCCGTCATAGTAAAATCAAATTTTGAAATTGATCGCCTCATTTCGCGCGAAAAACCTGTGCACGTACTGGTTGGTCGCGCGTCGCGCAAAAAATCGCTTGGCGCATCGCATCGCGTCGCTTCCACTCTGGTATATACTGTATTATTTTGCAGGAATCGAATGAACGGAGCTCGTTCGCGCGTCGTCGCGCGATGTATCAAAAATTGCTTCGCATCGCGTCGCGTCGCGAATCGCGTTCACTCTGGCATCCCCCTTAGTCGATCGACACAAAGCGTGCGAGGGGCGTGTGACTTGCTGTGTGTACGCTTAATTGTTTCTTGTTGGAGTGTGTTTCTTAATCCTAATTTCTTCACAACATTACCGAAGCGGATGAATTTTTCATGCATCGTAGAATGATGCATGAAGAATTCTAAAACAACTTTAAATGCAAAAAGTCGGTCACAGACGGTGGATCGCTTAGAAAGGGACTTGCTCGAACTACAAGTTCAACAAGTAACATATCACAAACTATGATCCTCAAGCTACTATGTCTGACAAAGTTCTCTAAACTTATTCTCCATTTACACAAAACAAAATATACACCAGCAAGTTCTGGTAGAATTTGCGATCACAAACATCAAACAACTTTTGGCAAAATGTCTCCGACTGAGTTTTTATCCCTACTTCTCTGTACATCCCCCACTTCGGCTCAACAGGCTCTAATCAATACTAATTATAGCACTAAACTAGTAAGATTATCATTAAATTACGAGAAGCTACAATTTACAAGTGATAGTTTTATTTGTGTGGGGTTGACAATTGCGCAGGCAAAGGGGTATTTAGTTCCTAGAACGTCATGAGTCCATAGCAAGGGTTTTACCGCGCCCAGAATCGCGTTTCTTTTGATTTTCATGACGTCCCCTGCTACAATTGAGTTCCCTCCGATCGTATATCGTATTGTTAGCACTGGATCTGACCAAAGTCTGACACCAATCCAGGAAGTGGTTATTTTGATTCCGCGAAGCGTATTGTTTTGAGTGGCTTTTCAATTTTATCGTCGCTGGTGTTGCTCATAGCTGGTGAACTTGTCCGAATTTCTCGTTCCGTCAGCGTTTTGAATCGTGAACTGTGTCCGTTTCTCTCGCTCTGACAAACGGCTTGCCCGCGGAGGCTTGCGTGTCGTAAACACTCGTACTTCGATTTCTCCCGTATCGAGAACGGTAAACGCTGGAACGTTGTGTAGGCAGCAGGAGTTGGCAGGTTGTGAGGAGAGTATGGTGCTTGGCTTCGTCATGCTCGAAATCCCCGCTATGAGCGGTGTGTGTACGTTGGTGATTCCGCTTCGGCACGGTCTGCTGTGTTCAATTGTTGTCCTGGTTTGCTCTGCTCCATCCGCTGCATGGTTTTGCTCGCTCCGAAAAATGCTCGCGCGCTTGCGCCAGTGACTGAGGTCTATAACTTGGTTTGATGTGTCACCATGAAGCAGCTTACCTATGAGATTGACTTT
Source organism: Topomyia yanbarensis (assembly GCF_030247195.1). Lineage (NCBI taxonomy): Eukaryota > Metazoa > Arthropoda > Insecta > Diptera > Culicidae > Topomyia > Topomyia yanbarensis. The sequence goes on along the minus strand of NC_080670.1, from coordinate 107,973,427 downwards.
TGCTATGTCTGAGGAGTCCAGAGGGGTCCGCCTTCGTCGACGTGCACCCCTGTTCAACGGCTCAAGGTTTTCCCGAGACTCGCTCCGAAAGTTCCGTCTCTAGTTTGCGGTTGCCTGCTTTCCTTCCTGTTGCGCTCGCGTGCTCGCAGGTCGATTCTCTCGTTCCGAAATGACGCGCCTGTTGTTGGTTTCTGCTTTCTCGAAATGCGTTCTCTCTTGAATAGCTAACGGCGTGCCTGCTGAAGGCTTCTTCTTCCGACGTGCGTTTTCTCCCGATTCGCTAACGGCGTGCCTGCTGGAGGCTTCTGCTTCCGACGTGCATTTTCTCCCGAATCGCTAACGGCGTGCCTGCAGGAGGCTTTTGCTTCCGACGTGGGTTTTCTCCCGAATCTCTAACGGCGTGCCTGCTGGAGGCTTCTACTTCCGACGTGCGTTTTCTCCCGATCCGCCTGCCTGCCAAATTTGCAGCGTGTGGACTTACGCCGGTCGCATCATGTTTGGCACTGTTGATAGCCGATAGGCGTGAGAATTTCAGAAATACCTCCCTCTCCAGAAATTCCGTCATTTTCATCGAATCTGCGCTGCGCATTGGGTGCACAATAATGTATTTCGTAATCCAATCCACGATAACCAATATCACTGTAGTCCCTCGCTTCGATCGGGACAGTGGGCCTACGAAGTCCATCGAAATCAGTTCCCATGGCAGTCTGGCCGGTTTTAGCTTCTCCATCGTTGGCATCATCTGTACGTTCGGAGCCTTGCTGGCCTTACACGCATCGCAGTTTCGTATGTACTTGCTGATTTCCAGTTGCATTTTTGGCCAGTAGAAGTGAGACTGTATCTTCTGCCAGGTTTTGTGAAATCCCAGATGCGCAGCCGTCGGAGAATCATGGAACCGTTTTATGATCTCGATTCGTTCTTCGTTCGGAACGACTTTCTTCCATCTGTGGATCGTGTTTCCCATCTCGTCCTTGCACAAACAGTTTTTGTACTGCTCACCTCCTGTCAGACGAAAGTCCGGAAAGCTATCGCCGTTTTTTGCAATGCGCTCTCGAAGGCACTTATACCAACTGTCTTTGATTTCTTCTGTCGCGAACACCATATTGGCAACAATCCTTGACAACGCATCCGGTACAACGTTGATACTTCCTTTCCTGTATTTGATCTCAAAGTCGTATTCGTTCAGTCTCAACAGCCATCTACTCATTAGCGCCGTCGGGTTTTTCATCGACCTTAGATAACTGAACGCTGCGTGATCACAGTACACCGTAAACCGTATGCCTTCAATATATCCTCGGAATTTCTCAATCGCGCGGATTACAGCTAAGCATTCCCTCTCCGTGACGGAGTACTTCTTCTCGGACGATGACAGCTTTTGAGAAAAATAGCAGATGGGGTGCTCTTTTCCCTCTATCTGCTGTGTCAGCACTGCACCAATCGCTACGTCGCTGGCGTCACACGCAATCGAAAACGGTTTCGTATAATCTGGCATGGCCAATACCGGTGCAGATACCAACGCTGCTTTCAGTTTCAGGAAGGCCTGTTCTGCTTGTGAGTTCCATTGGAACTTGGCTTTCGTCTTTGTTAGCTCCGTGATTGGTGCAGCAATTCTTGAGAAGTCCACAATGAATCGGCGATACCAGTTGCATAGACCCGGAAACCTTTGAACTTCCTTTCTGTTTGACGGAATCGGGAACTTGACGATGCCTTCTATTTTGTCCTCCTCTACTTTCCACCCGCTTTCATTTAGGATGTAGCCGAGGTACTTGATTTCACGCCGGCAGAACTTCGATTTTTCTGTTGATATAGTCAAATTCGCGTGTCGTAACCTTTTTACTACCTCCTCCAGCGTCTTAATGTGTTCCTCAAAAGTCCTAGAACAGATGATTATGTCATCCAGATAGTGGAATACTTCAAGCTCCATGTCAGCAAACAATCGCGTCATTAAACGTACCAGAGCTTGGCTGGCCGTGCACAAGCCGAATGGAACAACCTTAAATTGGAAGTGTTCCCTCGAAGGAACCGTGAAAGCTGTCAACGGTCTCGAATCCGGATGTAGTGGTAATTGCCAGAACGCATCCTTCAAATCTATTGACGAGATATAAGTGCAACTGCCGAGATTGTTCAGAATCGAGGATATTTAAGGTATCGGATAGCCTTCATTCACCATTACTGAGTTGAGGTGTCTCGCGTCCAAGCAGACGCGGTGCTGTCCTGTCTTCTTCTTCACCGCTACTAAAGGGTTGTTCCACGGTGAATAAAGTGCATCCTCGATTATGTCCAACGAAATCATTCTGTCGATCTCTTTGTTCACCTCCTCCATTACATACGGAGACATTGGATAGTAGCGTTGCTTGCGCGGCGTAGCCTGTCCGACATCAATACGATGCTCATACATGGTGGTCCTTCCTATCCTCCCGTTTTTCGCCTTTGGGAACATTGAAATCGTACGATGAAGTTGCTGTTGTTGTTCGACGGTCAGCTCCTTCATGGGCTCGTCTTCTTTCAGATCAGTGTCCTGTACTTCGGTCTCCATTGCACAACAGACCGCCTTTACTCCGAATTTGTCCCAGAAGTTCATTCCTAGGATTACACAGTCTGGAATCGTGGGTACCAGAAGTGCTGGAATCGTGTCATTGCGATTGTTGTATACTATGGGTAATCGGGTGAAATTGCTGATCCTGTGCCGCGTCCCATCAGCTGTTTTAATACCTCCTTCGACAATACCTTTTCGCAACGATAGGTCGTCGACCAACTTTGCATACATTCCTCCTAGAATCGAGCAATTCGCGCCGCTGTCCAACAATGCCGTTATTTTTCTACCCATTACACTAATTACTGCATGTGGTCGGTTGTCCTGTCCGGGATTGATGATAATTGAGTTAATGTTTTGAAACTCTGGAATGGTTGAGGGATTCTCGAGCTGCTGCGGAAAATCATTTCCCTCTACTCTCTGTTCTCCGCTGTGCCGTTTCCCGCATCAGTTCTGCAAGAGAAACAGCTGCGCAGTGAATATTCTTTCCTCCCGTATCTGTAACAGAATAATATCGCCTGTGGCTTAGGACAGTCCGTGAACCGATGTCCTTCCTCGTCACAGTTCCAGCAAATCATCACTAAGCGCCGGTGATCAGAAGTGCTTTCGCCCTGTGCTTGCAGTGAGGGCTCCTCGCTTCTCGGTTGGTGTGTCTTTGTCTGCGCGAAAGGCACATGATGTGGCTGGCGTTGTTGCAATACCTATTGCTGAAGCTGCCCGTGTCGTGTTTGCATTTCCTGTTGTTGCATATACCGCCGATGCTGCACCGTTTGTTTTTTTTTGCGATGGTGGAAAAGTTGGTCTTGGTCCTCTTGCTGATAATTGCAATTTCATTTCACTGACCTGCTTCATTAGCTGATCTATTTTCAGTTGCCAGGGATCTTCCAATCCATGTGACTGATCCACCTTGTAACTTGCTGCCAGACTTTCCGGTATCCTGTTATCGTCTCCCAAGGTTTCCTCCATCTCAACCGCGTGAACTCGATTGAATCGTGGTTGATATTGTGGGGTGTGCGTCGGCTTTGGTGTAACCGTCGGCGTTGCAAAGTTTGGTTCCAACAACGCGCCGTGCGGTATAGGAAGACGTCGCTGTCTGCTCAACAGCAGTCTAGTTTCGTCGTAGCTGGTGCAGACCTCAACCATCTCCTGCAGTGTTCTTGGTCATGCTGCTGTGACGATCGCCGCGTAGTCCGCGTTCATGTTTTTCTTGACGATGAAAAACTTTTCCTCTTCTTGCATAGGTGGTTCTACAAAACGAAAGAGAGCTGCGATGTCCCTATAGTATTTGGCGAATGACTCATTGAACCCCTGGAATCGAAAACATGCTTCCAGTCGTAATATCTGCGCGTAACCGCTGGGTAAAAACTCCTTGCGAATTTCCCGTTTGAATGCCTCCCACGAGTTTAATCTGTGATGCGTCATAGCTCGAGCGTACCAATCAAGAGCGTCCTCCTGCAACAAATGCTTGATTGATGCTAGCAGTGTGTCATCGTTCATTCCTTCTGATCTGGCGAATGTTTCCACCCTGGCCAGAAAAACGTTCAGTGATGTGATGTCCTTCTCTCCTCTGAACTTGAACGGCCAGTTGTGCACTGCCTTCAGCATGCGCCTGTCCTCACTACGATTTTGTGCTGGTGCTGATTCCCGCCGCAGTAGATTACGTAGTAATTCATCCCGTAGTCCGTCGAATTCCTCCCACGCGTTTCGACTTCGATTGTTTCGGTTTGGATTGTGTGCCTGTTCAGCCTCCTGCTGTGTTCTTGGTGGTGGTGGCCCAATGACTTCCGCCGTGTCGACGTCATTTAGGTGCGACTGGCCTTGAAGTTCGCTCGTCGCTTCTCTCATGTTGCTGTTGTTTGTCCGATTCCCCGATGGGAATGGGGTGTAGTGCGAGCTCCCATCGAAACGTGCTCCGGTGAAGTCCGGCCACGCCAAACCGCTACCATTTCCTGGTATTAGTGGAGAGCTGGTTGGAGGTAACGAGGTGTGTTGGCTGCTATCGCTTGCTCTTGAGACGTTGTTTCTGCCTATCGGTACGTTCGATTGTTCTCTTCCTCCACCACTTCCGTCCACCACTTGGGTGACTGCTCTGTTTAGTACACTGTTCACATCACATTCCATCACTTTAACTAGCGTTCGAAGCGAACTTTGCGCTTCCGCGAACCCATCCGGAGGTTTCAAAATTGCTAAACGGAATCGATAGTGTGCGATACGTGACCCAAGCTGCGCGAGCATTTATATATTTACGTCTCTAAGAGCGACACTAACGAGCTTATGTAATTCATAAATTTGGATTTGACACCTTTCCATGTTTACTGTGGGACTTATAGCGTGTTCTGCGCTGTCCCGTGTCACATTCCGTGCTGCATCCTCTCGGATTTCTTTTTGCAAAAGTTGCACTTTCATGCGATGAGTCTTTGGTCCTAAGTTAACCACATGTCTCAAAGCCAACTCGTACTCAATCTCCTCATCGATTAAGTGCGTATAATCCATAATCAAAATAGGTTTCACTAATCGAATGTAACATAAAAATTCTAGTGAAAATTCACAAAACTATCACTAAACTAAACAAAACTCAATGCTAACGATAATGTGTGTCTAATATGGGGTTTTTAGTTGGGCGCCAGTGTAATAATTTTATCGCTTCGGCTGTGAATATACCTCCGCTGTGCCGCTAACACCAAACAAGTAATAAGCTGAACGCACCAACAAAACAACGACACATCTTCCAACTACAGGTAGTATATGTTATCCAGTACCACACCATCCTGCAACTTTATTGTTCTAAACATATTTAGTACAGGAAGTTATCCTGCACCAAACCATCCTGCAAGTATTTAAAAAAAACCGGCAAATACAATTATTTCCGTGACCCATGTTTAATTACGGCTAACATATTCATAATTAGATTTCGCGAGAATTGTGCAACATATTATATCGAACATTTTAGGGAGGACTAATACATTGGTTTTTATTGAATGAAGTGCATTCACCCTACAAACTCTTGCAGGATGGTTCATTTTGACCATCCTGCATCCAAACAATGATCGAAAACCCATTTCCATGTGTTTCCAAGTAATTTCCACAGTCCGTTGTGGAAATTGGCGGATTGAAAAAATTTTGGGAAGACAATAATATTGATTTTTATTGAAAGGTGTGTATTTAACCTACAAAACCTTGCAGGGTGGTGTAGTTTGACCATCCTGCATCCAACCAAAGATCGAAAACCCATCTCCATGTGTTTCCAAGTAATGTCCACAGTTCGTTGTGGAAATTGGTGGGTTGGAAAAATTTTGGGAAGACAATAAAATTGATTTTTATTGGTGAAAGTTTTTTTGCTTACAAAATCTTGCAGGATGGTTCAGTTTGACCATCCTGCATCCAACCAAAGATCGAAAATCATTCTCCATGTGTTTCCAAGTAATTTCCACAGTTCGTTGTGGAAATTGGTGGGTTGGAAAAATTTTGGGAAGACAATAAAATTGATTTTTATTGAAAGAAGCGTATTTAACCTACAAAATCTTGCAGGATGGTTCAGTTTGACCATCCTGCATCCAACCAAACATCGAAAATCATTCTCCATGTGTTTCCAAGTAATTTCCACAGTCCGTTGTGGAAATTGGTGGGTTGGAAAAATTTTGGGAAGACGATCAAATTGAAGAAAGTTTTTTTTGCTTACAAAATCTTGCAGGATGGTTCAGTTTGCCCATCCTGCATCCAACCAAAGATCGAAAAACATTCTCCATGTGTTTCCAAGTAATTTCCACAGTCCGTTGTGGAAATTGGTGGGATGGAAAATTTTTTGGGAAGACAATAAAATTGATTTTTATTGAATGAAGTGTATTTAACCTACAAAATCTTGCAGGATGGTTTAGTTTGACCATCCTGCATCCAACCAAACATCGAAAATCATTCTCCATGTGTTTCCAAGTAATTTCCACAGTTCGTTGTGGAAATTGGTGGGTTGGAAAAATTTTGGGAAGACAATAAAATTGATTTTTATTGAAGAAAGTTTTTTTGCTTACAAAATCTTGCAGGATGGTTCAGTTTGACCATCCTGCATCCAACCAAACATCGAAAATCATTCTCCATGTGTTTCCAAGTAATGTCCACAGTTCGTTGTGGAAATTGGTGGGTTGGAAAAATTTTGGGAAGACAATAAAATTGATTTTTATTGAAAGAAGTGTATTTAACCTCAAAAATCTTGCAGGATGGTTCAGTTTGACCATCCTGCATTCAACCAAAGATCGAAAATCATTCTCCATGTGTTTCCAAGTAATTTCCACAGTTCGTTGTGGAAATTGGTGGGTTGGAAAAATTTTAGATGGACGATCAACTTGATTTTTATTGAAGAATGTTTTTTTTTGCTTACACAATCTTGCAGGATGGTTCAGTTTGACCATCCTGCATCCAACCAAAGATCGAAAACCCATCTCCATGTGTTTCCAAGTAATTTCCACAGTCCGTTGTGGAAATTGGTGGGTTGGAAAAATTTTGGGAAGACGATCAAATTGAAGAAAGTTTTTTTTGCTTACAAAATCTTGCAGGATGGTTCAGTTTGACCATCCTGCATCCAACCAAACATCGAAAATCATTCTCCATGTGTTTCCAAGTAATTTCCACAGTTCGTTGTGGAAATTGGTGGGTTGGAAAAATTTTGGGAAGACGATCGAATTGATTTTTATTGAAGAAAGTTTTTTTTGCTTACAAAATCTTGCAGGATAGTTCAGTTTGACCATCCTGCATCCAACCAAACATCGAAAATCATTCTCCATGTGTTTCCAAGTAATTTCCACAGTTCGTTGTGGAAATTGGTGGGTTGGAAAATTTTTTGGGAAGACAATAAAATTGATTTTTATTGAAAGAAGTGTATTTAACCTACAAAATCTTGCAGGATGGTTTAGTTTGACCATCCTGCATCCAACCAAACATCGAAAATCATTCTCCATGTGTTTCCAAGTAATTTCCACAGTTCGTTGTGGAAATTGGTGGGTTGGAAAAATTTTGGGAAGACAATAAAATTGATTTTTATTGAAGAAAGTTTTTTTGCTTACAAAATCTTGCAGGATGGTTCAGTTTGACCATCCTGCATCCAACCAAAGATCGAAAATCATTCTCCATGTGTTTCCAAGTAATTTCCACAGTTCGTTGTGGAAATTGGTGGGTTGGAAAAATTTTGGGAAGACAATAAAATTGATTTTTATTGAAAGAAGTGTATTTAACCTACAAAATCTTGCAGGATGGTTCAGTTTGACCATTAGGGTGGGACAAAAATTAGATTCCAGCTCCGAGCAACTTTTTAGGTACCATTTGTGTCCAAGAACAACTGTGCAAATTCATAGCTCGATCGGTGAAACTATATTTTCGCGCCCACTGTTTAAAGTTTACATGGGATTTTGCATGGGAAAATTAACTTTTACAAAGTACACTCAGGTTTTTTTTACGCGGGGGATACAAGCCGCGTAAATGAAAACCGCGTAAATTTCAAAATCCGCGTAAATGAAAACCGCGTAAATTTCAAAATCCGCGTAAATGAAAGCCGCGTAAATTTCAAAATCCGCGTAAATGAAAACCGCGTAAATTTCAAAATCCGCGTAAATGAAAACCGCGTAAATTTCAAAATCCGCGTAAATGAAGACCACTTAAATTTAAGAATCCGCGATAAAGGGAACCTCATTGATGGATACCGCGTAAATTCCAAAATCCGCGTAAATGAAAACCGCGTAAATTTCAAAAACCGCGTAAATGAAAACCGCGTAAATTTCAAAATCCGCGTAAATGAAAACCGCGTAAATTTCAAAATCCGCGTAAATGAAAACCGCGAAAATTTCAAAATCCGCGTGAAAAAAACCGCGTAAAAAAATACCGCGCAAAAAAAAAACCGCGTAAAAAAAACTTGAGTGTAATTCCTCCAGGAGTCGCCCATTGCTTCCTAAAAATAAATCGTTATGTGACTTTTAAAGGAAATTTAACAAAGAAACAAAGTTTCGAAAACAACAAAACGATCTGACGCTTCAGAAAAAAGTTATTAAGCAGAAACCGATTGATGCTCTGACGATTGATGAAATATTCATTTTTTCTAGCACCACTGCTGTTGGTTGTTCAATTATACACAATTTTGTTTTAATCCTCTCTGAATGTGTCTAAATCGTTTATCTACACTATTTGGCCACTTCGCAAGGTTTTGAGGGATAAATTGAGGCTTCTTTTGTACATAATAAGAGAAAGTTAATTTTTTTTGTATATAATTAGACCGTCAGAAGCAGTGATGCTATGAAAAGTGAAATTTTCATCAATCTTCAAGACATCAATCGATTTTTGCTTAATAACTTTCTCCACAAGCATCAGATCGTTTTGCAGTCTTCTAGACCTCGTTTCCTGGACAAATTTCCTATAAAAATCAGACATCTATTTATTTTTAGGATTTAGGAGGTAAAGGCCGACTATTGGAAGAATTAATTTGCAAAAGACAATTTCCCCATACGAAATCCCATATAAACTTTGAACCGCGGGCGCAAAAATATAGTTTCACCGATCGAGCTGAAAATTTGCAGAGTTGTTCTGCGAGCTAAATGGGACTCAAAAAGTTACTCGGAGCCAAATTTTATTTTTTTCATATAACCATGTCCCACTCTATTGACCATCCTGCATCCAACCAAAGATCGAAAATCATTCTCCATGTGTTTCCAAGTAATTTCCACAGTTCGTTGTGGAAATTGGTGGGTTGGAAAAATTTTAGATGGACGATCAACTTGATTTTTATTGAAGAATGTTTTTTTTTGCTTACACAATCTTGCAGGATGGTTCAGTTTGCCCATCCTGCATCCAACCAAAGATCGAAAACCCATCTCCATGTGTTTCCAAGTAATTTCCACAGTCCGTTGTGGAAATTGGTGGGTTGGAAAAATTTTGGGAAGACGATCAAATTGAAGAAAGTTTTTTTTGCTTACAAAATCTTGCAGGATGGTTCAGTTTGCCCATCCTGCATCCAACCAAAGATCGAAAATCATTCTCCATGTGTTTCCAAGTAATTTCCACAGTTCGTTGTGGAAATTGGTGGGTTGGAAAAATTTTGGGAAGACAATACAATTGATTTTTATTGAAGAAAGTTTTTTTGCTTACAAAATCTTGCAGGATGGTTCAGTTTGACCATCCTGCATCCAACCAAACATCGAAAATCATTCTCCATGTGTTTCCAAGTAATGTCCACAGTTCGTTGTGGAAATTGGTGGGTTGGAAAAATTTTGGGAAGACAATAAAATTGATTTTTATTGAAAGAAGTGTATTTAACCTCAAAAATCTTGCAGGATGGTTCAGTTTGACCATCCTGCATTCAACCAAAGATCGAAAATCATTCTCCATGTGTTTCCAAGTAATTTCCACAGTTCGTTGTGGAAATTGGTGGGTTGGAAAAATTTTAGATGGACGATCAACTTGATTTTTATTGAAGAATGTTTTTTTTTGCTTACACAATCTTGCAGGATGGTTCAGTTTGACCATCCTGCATCCAACCAAAGATCGAAAACCCATCTCCATGTGTTTCCAAGTAATTTCCACAGTCCGTTGTGGAAATTGGTGGGTTGGAAAAATTTTGGGAAGACGATCAAATTGAAGAAAGTTTTTTTTGCTTACAAAATCTTGCAGGATGGTTCAGTTTGACCATCCTGCATCCAACCAAAGATCGAAAAACATTCTCCATGTGTTTCCAAGTAATTTCCACAGTCCGTTGTGGAAATTGGTGGGTTGGAAAAATTTTGGGAAGACGATCGAGTTGATTTTTATTGAAGAAAGTTTTTTTTTGCTTACAAAATCTTGCAGGATAGTTCAGTTTGACCATCCTGCATCCAACCAAACATCGAAAATCATTCTCCATGTGTTTCCAAGTAATTTCCACAGTTCGTTGTGGAAATTGGTGGGTTGGAAAATTTTTTGGGAAGACAATAAAATTGATTTTTATTGAAAGAAGTGTATTTAACCTACAAAATCTTGCAGAATGGTTTAGTTTGACCATCCTGCATCCAACCAAACATCGAAAATCATTCTCCATGTGTTTCCAAGTAATTTCCACAGTTCGTTGTGGAAATTGGTGGGTTGGAAAAATTTTGGGAAGACAATAAAATTGATTTTTATTGAAGAAAGTTTTTTTGCTTACAAAATCTTGCAGGATGGTTCAGTTTGACCATCCTGCATCCAACCAAACATCGAAAATCATTCTCCATGTGTTTCCAAGTAATTTCCACAGTTCGTTGTGGAAATTGGTGGGTTGGAAAAATTTTGGGAAGACAATAAAATTGATTTTTATTGAAAGAAGTGTATTTAACCTACAAAATCTTGCAGGATGGTTCAGTTTGACCATTAGGGTGGGACAAAAATTAGATTCCAGCTCCGAGCAACTTTTTAGGTACCATTTGTGTCCAAGAACAACTGCTCGATCGGTGAAACTATATTTTCGCGCCCACTGTTTAAAGTTTACATGGGATTTTGCATGGGAAAATTAACTTTTACAAAGTACACTCAGGTTTTTTTTACGCGGGGGATACAAGCCGCGTAAATGAAAACCGCGTAAATGAAAACCGCGTAAATTTCAAAATCCGCGTAAATGAAAACCGCGTAAATTTCAAAATCCGCGTAAATGAAAACCGCGTAAATTTCAAAATCCGCGTAAATGAAAACCGCGTAAATTTCAAAATCCGCGTAAATGAAAACCGCGTAAATTTCAAAATCCGCGTAAATGAAGACCACTTAAATTTAAGAATCCGCGATAAAGGGAACCTCATTGATGGATACCGCGTAAATTCCAAAATCCGCGTAAATGAAAACCGCGTAAATTTCAAAAACCGCGTAAATGAAAACCGCGTAAATTTCAAAATCCGCGTAAATGAAAACCGCGTAAATTTCAAAATCCGCGTAAATGAAGACCACTTAAATTTAAGAATCCGCGATAAAGGGAACCTCATTGATGGATACCGCGTAAATTCCAAAATCCGCGTAAATGAAAACCGCGTAAATTTCAAAAACCGCGTAAATGAAAACCGCGTAAATTTCAAAATCCGCGTAAATGAAAACCGCGTAAATTTCAAAATCCGCGTAAATGAAAACCGCGTAAATTTCAAAATCCGCGTGAAAAAAACCGCGTAAAAAAAACTTGAGTGTAATTCCTCCAGGAGTCGCCCATTGCTTCCTAAAAATAAATCGTTATGTGACTTTTAAAGGAAATTTAACAAAGAAACAAAGTTTCGAAAACAACAAAACGATCTGACGCTTCAGAAAAAAGTTATTAAGCAGAAACCGATTGATGCTCTGACGATTGATGAAATATTCATTTTTTCTAGCACCACTGCTGTTGGTTGTTCAATTATACACAATTTTGTTTTAATCCTCTCTGAATGTGTCTAAATCGTTTATCTACACTATTTGGCCACTTCGCAAGGTTTTGAGGGATAAATTGAGGCTTCTTTTGTACATAATAAGAGAAAGTTAATTTTTTTTGTATATAATTAGACCGTCAGAAGCAGTGATGCTATGAAAAGTGAAATTTTCATCAATCTTCAAGACATCAATCGGTTTTTGCTTAATAACTTTCTCCACAAGCATCAGATCGTTTTGCAGTCTTCTAGACCTCGTTTCCTGGACAAATTTCCTATAAAAATCAGACATCTATTTATTTTTAGGATTTAGGAGGTAAAGGCCGACTATTGGAAGAATTAATTTGCAAAAGACAATTTCCCCATACGAAATCCCATATAAACTTTAAACCGCGGGCGCAAAAATATAGTTTCACCGATCGAGCTGAAAATTTGCAGAGTTGTTCTGCGAGCTAAATGGGACTCAAAAAGTTACTCGGAGCCAAATTTTATTTTTTTCATATAACCATGTCCCACTCTATTGACCATCCTGCATCCAACCAAAGATCGAAAATCATTCTCCATGTGTTTCCAAGTAATTTCCACAGTTCGTTGTGGAAGTTGGTGGGTTGGAAAAATTTTAGATGGACGATCAACTTGATTTTTATTGAAGAATGTTTTTTTTTGCTTACACAATCTTGCAGGATGGTTCAGTTTGCCCATCCTGCATCCAACCAAAGATCGAAAACCCATCTCCATGTGTTTCCAAGTAATTTCCACAGTCCGTTGTGGAAATTGGCGGGTTGGAAAAATTTTGGGAAGACGATCAAATTGAAGAAAGTTTTTTTTGCTTACAAAATCTTGCAGGATGGTTCAGTTTGCCCATCCTGCATCCAACCAAAGATCGAAAATCATTCTCCATGTGTTTCCAAGTAATTTCCACAGTTCGTTGTGGAAATTGGTGGGTTGGAAAAATTTTGGGAAGACAATAAAATTGATTTTTATTGAAGAAAGTTTTTTTGCTTACAAAATCTTGCAGGATGGTTCAGTTTGACCATCCTGCATCCAACCAAAGATCGAAAATCATTCTCCATGTGTTTCCAAGTAATTTCCACAGTTCGTTGTGGAAATTGGTGGGTTGGAAAAATTTTAGATGGACGATCAACTTGATTTTTATTGAAGAATGTTTTTTTTTGCTTACACAATCTTGCAGGATGGTTCAGTTTGACCATCCTGCATCCAACCAAAGATCGAAAATCATTCTCCATGTGTTTCCAAGTAATTTCCACAGTTCGTTGTGGAAATTGGTGGGTTGGAAAAATTTTGGGAAGACAATAAAATTGATTTTTATTGAAGAAAGTTTTTTTGCTTACAAAATCTTGCAGGATGGTTCAGTTTGACCATCCTGCATCCAACCAAAGATCGAAAATCATTCTCCATGTGTTTCCAAGTAATTTCTACAGTTCGTTATGGAAATTGGTGGGTTGGAAAAATTTTGGGAAGACAATAAAATTGATTTTTATTGAAAGAAGTGTATTTAACCTACAAAATCTTGCAGGATGGTTTAGTTTGACCATCCTGCATCCAACCAAACATCGAAAATCATTCTCCATGTGTTTCCAAGTAATTTCCACAGTTCGTTGTGGAAATTGGTGGGTTGGAAAAATTTTGGGAAGACGATCAAATTGATTTTTATTGAAGAAAGTTTTTTTTTTTTGCTTACAAAATCTTGCAGGATAGTTCAGTTTGACCATCCTGCATCCAACCAAAGATCGAAAATCATTCTCCATGTGTTTCCAAGTAATTTCCACAGTTCGTTGTGGAAATTGGTGGGTTGGAAAAATTTTGGGAAGACGATCAAATTGAAGAAAGTTTTTTTTTGCTTACAAAATCTTGCAGGATGGTTCAGTTTGACCATCCTGCATCCAACCAAAGATCGAAAATCTTTCTCCATCTGTTTCCAAGTAATTTCCACAGTTCGTTGTGGAAATTGGTGGGTTGGAAAAATTTTGGGAAGACGATCGAATTGATTTTTATTGAAGAAAGTTTTTTTTGCTTACAAAATCTTGCAGGATGGTTCAATTTGACCATCCTGCATCCAACCAAAGATCGAAAATCATTCTCCATGTGTTTCCAAGTAATTTCCACAGTTCGTTGTGGAAATTGGTGGGTTGGAAAAATTTTGGGAAGACAATAAAATTGATTTTTATTGAAAGAAGTGTATTTAACCTACAAAATCTTGCAGGATGGTTCAGTTTGACCATCCTGCATCCAACCAAACATCGAAAATCATTCTCCATGTGTTTCCAAGTAATTTCCACAGTTCGTTGTGGAAATTGGTGGGTTGGAAAAATTTTGGGAAGACAATAAAATTGATTTTTATTGAAGAAAGTTTTTTTGCTTACAAAATCTTGCAGGATGGTTCAGTTTGACCATCCTGCATCCAACCAAAGATCGAAAATCATTCTCCATGTGTTTCCAAGTAATTTCCACAGTCCGTTGTGGAAATTGGTGGGTTGGAAAAATTTTAGATGGACGATCAACTTGATTTTTATTGAAGAAAGTTTTTTTTGCTTACACAATCTTGCAGGATGGTTCAGTTTGACCATCCTGCATCCAACCAAAGATCATTCTCCATGTGTTTCCAAGTAATTTCCACAGTTCGTTGTGGAAATTGGTGGGTTGGAAAAATTTTGAGAAGACAATAAAATTGATTTTTATTGAAGAAAGTTTTTTACTTACAAAATCTTGCAGGATGGTTCAGTTTGACCATCCTGCATCCAACCAAAAATCGAAAATCATTCTCCATGTGTTTCCAAGTAATTTCCACAGTTCGTTGTGGAAATTGGTGGGTTGGAAAAATTTTAGATGGACGATCAACTTGATTTTTATTGAAGAAAGTTTTTTTTGCTTACACAATCTTGCAGGATGGCTCAGTTTGACCATCCTGCATCCAACCAAAGATCGAAAATCATTCTCCATGTGTTTCCAAGTAATTTCCACAGTTCGTTGTGGAAATTGGTGGGTTGGAAAAATTTTAGATGGACGATCAACTTGGTTTTTATTGAAGAAAGTTTTTTTTTGCTTACACAATCTTGCAGGATGGTTCAGTTTGACCATCCTGCATCCAACCAAAGATCGAAAATCATTCTCCATGTGTTTCCAAGTAATTTCCACAGTTCGTTGTGGAAATTGGTGGGTTGGAAAAATTTTAGATGGACGATCAACTTGATTTTTATTGAAGAATGTTTTTTTTTTTGCTTACACAATCTTGCAGGATGGTTCAGTTTGACCATCCTGCATCCAACCAAAGATCGAAAATCATTCTCCATGTGTTTCCAAGTAATTTCCACAGCTCGTTGTGGAAATTGGTGGGTTGGAAAATTTTTGGGAAGACAATAAAATTGATTTTTATTGAAAGAAGTGTATTTAACCTACAAAATCTTGCAGGATGGTTTAGTTTGACCATCCTGCATCCAACCAAACATCGAAAATCATTCTCCATGTGTTTCCAAGTAATTTCCACAGTTCGTTGTGGAAATTGGTGGGTTGGAAAAATTTTGGGAAGACAATAAAATTGATTTTTATTGAAGAAAGTTTTTTTGCTTACAAAATCTTGCAGGATGGTTCAATTTGACCATCCTGCATCCAACCAAAGATCGAAAATCATTCTCCATGTGTTTCCAAGTAATTTCCACAGTTCGTTGTGGAAATTGGTGGGTTGGAAAAATTTTAGATGGACGATCAACTTGATTTTTATTGAAGAAAGTTTTTTTTTTGCTTACACAATCTTGCAGGATGGCTCAGTTTGACCATCCTGCATCCAACCAAAGATCGAAAATCATTCTCCATGTGTTTCCAAGTAATTTCCACAGTTCGTTGTGGAAATTGGTGGGTTGGAAAAATTTTAGATGGACGATCAACTTGGTTTTTATTGAAGAAAGTTTTTTTTTGCTTACACAATCTTGCAGGATGGTTCAGTTTGACCATCCTGCATCCAACCAAAGATCGAAAATCATTCTCCATGTGTTTCCAAGTAATTTCCACAGTTCGTTGTGGAAATTGGTGGGTTGGAAAAATTTTGAGAAGAAAATAAAATTGATTTTTATTGAAGAATGTTTTTTTACTTACAAAATCTTGCAGGATGGTTCAGTTTGACCATCCTGCATCCAACCAAAGATCGAAAATCATTCTCCATGTGTTTCCAAGTAATTTCCACAGTTCGTTGTGGAAATTGGTGGGTTGGAAAAATTTTGAGAAGAAAATAAAATTGATTTTTATTGAAGAAAGTTTTTTTACTTACAAAATCTTGCAGGATGGTTCAGTTTGACCATCCTGCATCCAACCAAAGATCGAAAATCATTCTCCATGTGTTTCCAAGTAATTTCCACAGTTCGTTGTGGAAATGGGTGGGTTGGAAAAATTTTGGGAAGACAATAAAATTGATTTTTATT
Organism: Topomyia yanbarensis; assembly: GCF_030247195.1. Classification (NCBI taxonomy): domain Eukaryota; kingdom Metazoa; phylum Arthropoda; class Insecta; order Diptera; family Culicidae; genus Topomyia; species Topomyia yanbarensis. Next base: position 107,957,096 of record NC_080670.1, on the reverse strand, counting down.
GAAGAAAGTTTTTTTGCTTACAAAATCTTGCAGGATGGTTCAGTTTGACCATCCTGCATCCAACCAAAGATCGAAAATCATTCTCCATGTGTTTCCAAGTAATTTCCACAGTTCGTTGTGGAAATGGGTGGATTGGAAAAATTTTGGGAAGACAATAAAATTGATTTTTATTGAAGAAAGTTTTTTTGCTTACAAAATCTTGCAGGATGGTTCAGTTTGACCATCCTGCATCCAACCAAAGATCGAAAATCATTCTCCATGTGTTTCCAAGTAATTTCCACAGTTCGTTGTGGAAATTGGTGGGTTGGAAAAATTTTAGATGGACGATCAACTTGATTTTTATTGAAGAAAGTTTTTTTGCTTACAAAATCTTGCAGGATGGTTCAGTTTGACCATCCTGCATCCAACCAAAGATCGAAAATCATTCTCCATGTGTTTCCAAGTAATTTCCACAGTTCGTTGGGGAAATTGGTGGGTTGGAAAAAATTTGGAAAGACAATAAAATTGATTTTTATTGAAAGAAGTGCATTTAACCTACAAAACCTTGCAGGATGGTGTAGTTTGCCCATCCTGCATTCAACCAAAGATCGAAAATCCATCTCCATGTGTTTCCAAGTAATTTCCACAGTCCGTTGTGGAAATTGGTGGGTTGGAAAAATTTTGGGAAGACGATCAAATTGATTGGGGGGGTTATCGGATAAAAATAACCGTATCCGCCCATATCTATGCCAAATCCGCATGCGAGCAAAGCGTCTGGAATGAATTTCACGCACTTGGCGCGATTGAGGCAAAGAAAACTTCGTAAGTGTTTAATTGTTCAAGTTCGAAAAAAAAATTATATGTTCACAACTTTTCAATTTTTTTTCATTAAATAAACAATTCGATTAAATTCTAAAATACATGCTTCTTCCGAAAGTTGCGAAAAAGGTGCATCATTCATCTTTTGGACATTTTTTTGTATTTTTAAAGTTAATACAGTACTAGCGATTGAAAAAAGTAAAGTTTTAAAAACGTAGAAATTCAAGACAAAAATATGGAGAATCCCTCCTACTATTGTAAATTTAAAATATACGTATATACGTGTCGAATATTTTTGCTACCAACCCGAAAAAAATAATTTTTGGTTGTAAATTTTTGGTGGCCCCAATATAATACGATACATTTTTCACGATAATTTATCGGCGTTACTCGTTAACGATAATGTATCGATTCATCGTCATCGTCGATAATTGTATCGTCGTATTCATCGTTATTGTCGGTTAATGGGTTATCGCGATACATTTTGCGTTACTTTCCCGTTTATTGGAGTTGAAGTTGATGCGGTTAAATTTCAATTGATTAGAAATAAATACCTATTGAAGAACATGTTGATGGCAGTTGAAAATCAATAGTTTTGGACATTTTCTATGCACAGTAGGGTCCGACGATGCGCTAAAATGAATTTTTTTCAGCTTTTCGAGTAAGCCGGTGCACAGAAGAGTCCCAGGTGCACAGTGTTTCCAAGCGGCAAAAAGGTGATCAATATTGTTTTGACCATGAAGAAAACAAATTTTGAGCTATTGTGCAATTAGTAATTTTTAGAACGCAAAAATATATATTGTAAAAACTACTAAACCACTATTATTAGGCCTTTCACAAATTGCACTACACATTTAAGTGGTGTGGTGATTAACAGATTTTATTATAATTTTAATTTAAACTAGAAGATTTTGGATTTTAAAAAGGAGAATATGTATATTTCCTATCTTTGATTTCCTTTTCTAGTTGGGAAGTTTATAGCCCCGTTCCTTCTCTCCACTATGTAACAAGATGTTAGATGCTTCCTTGTTTTACTCTTAAATATGTAGTGTAATTTATGAACGGCCTCATAATAGAGCTTTAGTCGTTTTTTGAATACAGTGAAGACCAGTTTTTATCAACCCCTTGGTGAATTTTAGACTGATAAAACGATGACATTGACAAAATCGGCACATATTTTTCTGGTTCTGAAACGAAGTCGAAACGCAAACACCTGGACTAACATATTTTTTTTCTTTTTAATAAACCGCAGAGGTTAATATATTCTTCTTTAGTCCCTCGACAAAGCCTCATAACCCGTTCTGATCATTTAGTAAAAATGTCCCTTAAGGAGGTCTTACAGTACAGTATTTTTATTTTTGTATATTTTGCATCACTAAGATAAGAAAATATGCTAAAGAAGGAATTTACTCGAATTTGACTTGAACGTAGGCTAGAGCTCACCAAACGTTTTGATAGTGTTTATTTTACAGATTCGTATTGGTATAGCTTCGTCTGCGGAAAATTGCGGCTTCCATACCAAAATATTGCTTTTTGGACACTAAAACATTCGACAACTTCTAAAATGTAAGAGATACAAATAAACTTACATTACAAATATTCTGTATTTTTTATGCAGAATAAAATTTTGGAACATTTTGAAATTCTACAAAATTACCAGGGCAAGTATTTTGAAAAAAGCAATTTTCAAAGCTATCTCCACAAATGTATATTAAACTCGACAGATAGACACATTGTCTCTTCAGTAAAGTTAAAGCTTAACAACTTCGCCAAAAAAAGTTTTTTTTTTAATTTTCATTAATGACCAAACAAAAAATTGCTTCTCAGCTTTAGATGGATTAATCACCCAACTAATACTTTTTAAATGCAAAAAGAAATATAAATAAACATTGCGGAAGACACAATAGCTTCGTGGTTCAAAGAATTTCTTTCACCTTTTTGACACTTTGGAAACACTGTGCACTGGTGGATCCTCCTGTAAATTGAAAATGTCCAAAACTATCGATTTTCAACTGCCAACAACCTGCCCTTCAATATAAAAAGTTCGCGAAAAGTCGAAAAAAAATCTATTTTGACCCACCGACGGTGCATTGAAAATACCCAAAACTATTGATTTTCATTTACCAATAACTTCTTCAATATAAAAAAACTTTCCCCAAAAGTTGAAAAAATCCCTTTTTGACAATCGTCGAACCCCCTGTGTATTGAAAATGTCCAAAACTATTGATTGTCAACTGACAATAACTTTCCCTTCAATATGAAACACTAGCGAAAAGTTGACAAAAAATTCTATTTTGGCACATCGTGTCTTTTTAGTACTGAATATCCTAGGAATATCGAAAGCTTATTTATAATCATATAGATTTTTTTCGAAAAACAAATCCTACATTCGGGTGCACAGTATCAATGTTTGTGATGTACGCTACAATAGATTATGTGCTTCCATTCAAGTTGCTTCGACGTTCCCTTCCTCATTCTTATATATTCATTGAGTTCTTTAATTGTGTGAACACGAGACAAAAGTATTGTCAATAGACATATTAATAAGTTAGCTTAAATACGTCAATTCCATTTGAATTTTACAGGATCAATATATTGAACATTTTAGGCCCGCAAATGATGAAACTAATGATGAAGTATTGTGTGCATGGTTAATCCGCGTTTTGCTCATGTCACATTCAGTTTGAGTTTGTGTTAGTGTTAGTGCGACGGCTGAGGATGAATAAATTCTTTCAATATTGAAATACATCTATATGCATTTCATAGATGCCATATAACTTTAGGGTTGCTATAATACTTTCAATCACATTCATATATGGTGCTTCATTGAGTTCTTTAGTGTGTGGTAGTTAGAGCATGGAACAAAACAATATAATTAAGCTTGCATGAAGGCTCAAGAAACTTTCTTTGAACATGTTTAAGAATTGAACGCTTAGTAGTATGCCTAGGAAAAATTGGGTACAGCATTGCCCCCGGTTTTTCTTATAAAACATTTATTAAACTCTAAAAGAAGAGAATCAGTCGATTTGTTAGATTATCAAGATTTAAATAATGGTGCTTTTGAAACAGTGGCTGTGGTTTTTTTAGGCAGTTGTGTTACATGTACCGGCGCAATGTAGTAGATAACAAATCACAGTCTCTTTTTCAAAAGAACCATTCAACTAGGTCGTTAGTTTTTCCAGCAACTATTTTGCATAATTTCAATCGTGATGATCTAATAAATCGACTAATATTCTTTTCTTGGAATTTTGAAAAGGTTTTATATGGATAAACCGATGGCGAAGCTTAACACATTTTTTCCTATGCATACTACCAAGCGTTCAATTATTATAGACGCTCAAACAAGGTTTCCGAACATAAAGCGGGCTTCACACGTACAATATTATTGACAGATTAATGGAATTCATCAATCCAATTTATTTCCCATTACACCGTCAATACTTATGTCAATACTCTCAATCTAGATTTTCCAGTGACAGTTACTTAATCCGCGTGTGGAGTTTAAATCGTATGTATGCAACACTCTCATTTCGTATGACTAGTCATCCATATTATAACTGTATTTATTTCATATGGTCAAGGCTCCAAAAATGGCAACCACAGGCGAATTTTTTTTTATCAAATTTTGGGTCAAACTGATTTTTTCCATGTGTATATAATATATAATCTCTAATATTAAACAATATGAATGTCGAGGTAAGCATTAAATTTCCCGTAAAAACTCAGCTCCCAGATCAAGGATGATTTGTGTACGACTGTCTCGATATCCTTGCTTCATTAAAAATAGAGAACTGTAACCTGACAGTTTCTGATGGTAACGTGACAGATTATTGAGAATACTCTATAAAATAAAAAAAAAGTTTTTCTTCATGAAAACTATATTTCAAATTCTTCTATGATTTCCAAGCTTCAACTTAAAACTGTGTTTAAGCATAGGGTGAAGTGCCTATTTTTACCATACTAAGGAGGGCGCCTCACTGATTCATTAATTTCTCGGCCTACAAACAATGGAATGCGTACAAATTGGCATCAATAGCTTTGCTTCGTTGTTAAGTACCAAGATAATAACATACATGCGCTGAAAACAGTGAAATTCTCGTGTTTAAGCGCAACGAAAACACGAATCGAGTGCCCCTATTGTTGCGCTACCATTTGACTCAATGCGTTAAACAAAGATGGCAGACACTGCTCTAACCAACGGCTTCAAATGGGTAGCGCAATAATAGAAACATAGCGATAATGGGCTCATCACCCTATATGTGGGCCAATGGAACAGACTTTTTAAATTTAGTCGGGCAACCTTCCAACTCGCTGCGCAAATTGCGTAACGCGACAGCCGTATCAAAATGACAATAAATCGAAAACCGTTCAGGATATGAAATAACTTTCTGTTGAAAAAATGTGGGGCTTAGTGACCAATAATGTGAAATTGTGGTAGAATCTAATTTTATCGTTTTTGCAGACGTATGTTATGAATTATTGACCATATACGTCAAATTGAGTTAATCAGATAGTTTTGTCTCAATAGACCCTTGAGATGGCAAGCTGAAATCATAGGACTGAAGGACAAGGTAAAATTTAATCACCACTTACAATAAAAGTATAAAAAAATCCAAAGAATTTTGATCAGTTTTATTTATTATTATAAGCCTTTCGACTGTCTGAATGATTTTGATTTGAATTAATTGAATAATGCAGACTAAATTGAGAAAAACAACAAATAGAAGGGAAAATTAAGTACTAGCTGATTGTTTCAGAATGTGTTGAAAGATTCAAAATTCAAGCATTCGCAGGGTTATATATGTTGAGATGTTGGAAAAAAGAGAAAAGTTTGAATTTTTCTAAAGGTGTGTAGCCATACTTAAATGAAATCTGGAGAAAATTTAGAATGGGACGTAAGTAGCATTTTGCACTAATTTACCAGCACATATCGAAGCTGATGGTAATTACTAGAATATTATGCGAAGAGTTGAGTAAGCAAAAAAAACTTTCTACAAATTGATCGTCTTCCCAAAATTTTTCCAACCCACCAATTTCCACAACGGACTGTGGAAATTACTTGGAAACACATGGAGAATGTTTTTCGATCTTTGGTTGGATGTAGGATGGGCAAATTGAACCATCCTGCAAGTTTTTGTAACCAAAAAAAACTTTCTTCAATTTGATCGTCTTCCCAAAATTTTTCCAACCCACGAATTTCCACAACGAACTGTGGAAATTACTTGGAAACACATGGAGAATGATTTTCGATCTTTGGTTGGATGCAGGATGGTCAAACTAAACCATCCTGCAAGATTTTGTAGGTTAAATACACTTCTTTCAATAAAAATCAATTTTATTGTCTTTCCAAAATTTTTCCAACCCACCAATTTCCACAACGGGCTGTGGAAATTACTTGGAAACACATGGAGAATGTTTTTCGATCTTTGGTTAGATGCAGGATGGGCAAACTGAACCATCCTGCAAGATTTTGTAAGCAAAAAAACTTTCTTCAATAAAAATCAATTCGATCGTCTTCCCAAAATTTTTCCAACCCACCAATTTCCACAACGAACTGTGGAAATTACTTGGAAACACATGGAGAAAGATTTTCGATATTTGGTTGGATGCAGGATGGGCCTAACTGAACCATCCTGCAAGATTTTGTAAGCAAAAAAAACTTTCTTCAATTTGATCGTCTTCCCAAAATTTTTCCAACCCACCAATTTCCACAACGAACTGTGGAAATTACTTGGAAACACATGGAGAATGTTTTTCGATCTTTGGTTAGATGCAGGATGGGCAAACTGAACCATCCTGCAAGATTTTGTAAGCAAAAAAACTTTCTTCAATAAAAATCAATTCGATCGTCTTCCCAAAATTTTTCCAACCCACCAATTTCCACAACGAACTGTGGAAATTACTTGGAAACACATGGAGAAAGATTTTCGATCTTTGGTTGGATACAGGATGGGCCTAACTGAACCATCCTGCAAGATTTTGTAAGCAAAAAAAACTTTCTTCAATTTGATCGTCTTCCCAAAATTTTTCCAACCCACCAATTTCCACAACGAACTGTGGAAATTACTTGGAAACACATGGAGAATGTTTTTCGATCTTTGGTTAGATGCAGGATGGGCAAACTGAACCATCCTGCAAGATTTTGTAAGCAAAAAAACTTTCTTCAATAAAAATCAATTCGATCGTCTTCCCAAAATTTTTCCAACCCACCAATTTCCACAACGAACTGTGGAAATTACTTGGAAACACATGGAGAATGATTTCCGATCTTTGGTTGGATGCAGGATGGGCCTAACTGAACCATCCTGCAAGATTTTGTAAGCAAAAAAAACTTTCTTCAATTTGATCGTCTTCCCAAAATTTTTCCAACCCACCAATTTCCACAACGAACTGTGGAAATTACTTGGAAACACATGGAGAATGATTTTCGATCTTTGGTTGGATGCACGATGCTCAAACTGAACTATCCTGCAAGATTTTGTAAGCAAAAAAAACTTTCTTCAATAAAAATCAATTCGATCGTCTTCCCAAAATTTTTCCAACCCACCAATTTCCACAACGAACTGTGGAAATTACTTGGAAACACATGGAGAATGATTTTCGATGTTTGGTTGGATGCAGGATGGTCAAACTAAACCATCCTGCAAGATTTTGTAGGTTAAATACACTTCTTTCAATAAAAATCAATTTTATTGTCTTCCCAAAATTTTTCCAACCCACCAATTTCCACAACGAACTGTGAAAATTACTTGGAAACACATGGAGAATGATTTTCGATCTTTGGTTGGATGCAGGATGGTCAAACTGAACCATCCTGCAAGATTGTGTAAGCAAAAAAAAAAACTTTCTTCAATAAAAATCAAGTTGATCGTCCATCTAAAATTTTTCCAACCCACCAATTTCCACAACGAACTGTGGAAATTACTTGGAAACACATGGAGAATGATTTTTGATCTTTGGTTGGATGCAGGATGGTCAAACTGATCCATCCTGCAAGATTGTGTAAGCAAAAAAAAAAACTTTCTTCAATAAAAATCAAGTTGATCGTTCATTCGTTATCGAGCACTCAGTCGAGATAGAAGTCTTTTGTCATCGGTCCGTACACTCTATAGCGACAAATAGTGTTAATCCGCGTTCAAGGTTATTTACACACTCTGCGCCTAGTTGAGGTTTCAGTATTTTTTCCCTTCTTTTGTGTTTCTGTTTCTGAGTACCGTTAGCCGGTCAGTGAAGTGAAACAGTGTTCTTCTAGTAAGCCGTCTGGATACCGTTACATACACAAGCTAAGTATTAGTTTTCGTTTCCCCTTCTTGGTTGTCTTAATAACGTGCACTGGGCAATAGGCCCGTGCAAAAATGACTTCCCCTGACGGCGGTTCATCTCAAGGTGAGATGGACGTCGAAATAAAATCGGCTCCCCGGCTCAAGGTATATCCGAGCTCGGCCACCGGGCCATTTGTGATCTTCTTTCGGACCAAAGAAAAAAAGTGTTTGAATCTGTTGCAGATTTCTCGCGTTCTGACAGACCGGTATTCGGCCGTGACAGAAATATCGAAAATTCGCCCTGATAATCTTCGGGTGGTTGTTAACAGTTCAAATCAGGCAAACGATATTGCTGGCTACGAGCCCTTTACGAGGGAGTACAGGGTGTATATTCCAGCTAGCAGGGTTGAAGTCAGTGGGGTCGTTTCCGATTCGAGTCTGAATTGCGAGGACCTGCTAAAATATGGGACTGGCTGTTTCAAAGACCCCATGCTTAAGCCAGTGAAGATACTGGAATGCACACGTTTGCATTCAGCATCAGTCGCAGCTGACGGCAAGAAAACATACGTCAATTCAGACTCTTATCGGGTGACCTTCGCTGGCTCTGCCCTGCCCAATTACCTCCTCTTTGACAAGGTTCGTGTACCTGTTCGCCTCTTTGTGCCGCGAGTCATGAACTGTATTAATGGCAAACAATTGGGACACACAGCCTCCCATTGTAGCAATAAAGCCCGCTGTGGGAAATGCGGTGGGAATCATGCGGATGATTCCTGTGGTAGAGATGTCGAAAAGTGTCTCTACTGTGGGGGAAACCCACATGATCTCCCTTCATGTCCCGCGTACAAACAGCGCGAGGAAAATCTTAAGCGTTCCCTTCAGGGACGCTCTAAGCGATCTTTTGCAGAAAAGCTACGCCACCTGTCTCTACGAACATCTTTACCAACTTGTCTACTGACGAAGGCGACTGTGATGAACCCCAGGAGGGAACATCTTCTGCTGTGCCTAGAAGTAGTAAAAAAAGGAAGAACATTTCCTCTTCCAAGCTTCGTCGTAAAGGCCAGAAGGTGTCTCTTCATGGTCCCCCTAAAATAACTACTCAAGGAAGTACTGGTGCAAAACCGAAGCAAGTCGCTCCCGGTCTCAGTAACCTGAGCTCAGAAAAGGAGTTCCCAGCACTTCCAGGAACATCAAAAACCCCAAGTGTTCCCATATCTCAGCCAGAGAAAGAAAACAGTGCTGGCTTAATAAATTTCATATTTCATAGTGGACCGTATTCTTACAGCGTTGAACATTTCTGACCCCCTTAAAAGTATCTTGATAAGCTTTCTCCCCGCAGTAAAAACATTCTTGATGCAGTTCACTGCGAAATGGCCCCTCCTTTCAGCGATTGTATCCTTCGATGGCTAATTCATCGAACGAGGTCAAGGATTTAATCACTGTTCTACAGTGGAATTGCAGAAGTATTATCCCGAAAATCGATTCGTTTAAAATCTTACTAAATAATTTGAAATGCGATGCATTTGCCCTATGCGAGACATGGCTCACTTCAGAAATAACCCTACACTTTCACGATTTTAATATTATTCGCTTGGATCGAGAAGACTTACGGAGGAGTACTTTTGGGGATCAAAAAGTGCTATTCTTTCAATCGGATCGACCTCCCCTCGACACCAGGCATTGAAGTTGTCGCTTGCCAAACCAAAATAAAAGGCAAAGACCTTTGCATTGCTTCCACCTACATCCCCCCTAGAGCCTCAGTTAGCCACCGACGGGTTTGCGATATTGCGGAACTCCTCCCCGCACCGAGGCTAGTTTTAGGTAACTTCAACTCCCACGGCACAGCATGGGGTTGCCTTCATGACGATAATCGATCTACCCTACTCCATGAGCTTTGCGACAACTTCAATATGACCATTTTGAATACGGGTGAAATGACACGGATTCCTGCCCCTCCAGCGCGTCCGAGCGCCTTAGACCTGTCCCTCTGCTCGACATCGCTGCGATTAGATTGCATGTGGAAGGTAGTCTCTGATCCCCACGGCAGCGACCATCTGCCAATCGTAATTAATATTGCTAACGGTTCAGGGCCACCGAATACAATCAATGTTTCGTATGACCTCACACGAAATATTGATTGGAAGAGCTACGCGTCCGCGATATCCGAAAAAGTAGAATCGACACAAGAGCTTCCTCCGGAGGAAGAGTACGGGTTCCTGGCTGGCTTGATTCTCGATACCGCGATTCAAGCTCAGACTAAACGCGTACCAGACGCGAATTCACGCGGGCGTCCTCCCAATCCATGGTGGGACAAAGAGTGCTCAGACGTGTACGCGGAGAAGGCCGCTGCGTATAAGACCTTCCGGGACGACGGGCTGCCAGCTAGCTACCGACAGTACGCGATGGCGGAAACGCGCATGAAGAGTTTGATAAAAGCCAAAAAACGTAGCTACTGGCGCCGGTTCGTCGACGGACTAACGAGAGAAACATCGATGAGCACTCTTTGGAGTACGGCCCGGCGCTTACGAAACCGAAACAGTACCAATGAGAGCGTGGAATATTCAAACTGTTGGATATTCGATTTTGCCAAGAAGGTTTGTCCGGATTCCGCCCCGGCACAGAAGATCTACCGCGCCGCGTCCCCTCACAATAACGCGAACGAAACACCGTTTTCGATGGTGGAGTTCTCACTTGCTCTCTTATCATGTAACAATAAAGCCCCAGGGCCAGACAGAATCAAATTTAACTTGTTAAAGAATCTGCCAAGAGACGCTTGTTGAATTTATTTAATAAGTTTCTTGAGGGTAATATTGTCCCGCATGACTGGAGGCAAGTGAAGGTCATCGCTATTCAAAAACCAGGAAAACCAGCCTCCGACCACAACTCGTATCGACCGATTGCGATGCTGTCCTGTATCCGAAAGTTGTTCGAGAAAATGATCTTGTTTCGCCTCGATAATTGGGTTGAAGCAAATGGCTTACTGTCAGATACACAATTTGGTTACCACAAAGGCAAAGGGACGAACGATTGTCTTGCGTTGCTCTCAACAGAAATTCAAATGGCTTATGCTAGCAAAGAGCAGATGGCATCAGTTTTCCTAGATATAAAGGGGGCTTTTGATTCAGTTTCTATCAAAATTCTTTCTGAGAAGCTGCACCAGCATGGTCTTTCACCGACTCTAAACAACTTTTTGCTAAACTTGCTGTCTGAAAAACATATGCATTTTTCGCATGGTGATTTATCGACATCACAATTTAGCTACATGGGTCTTCCCCAGGGCTCATGTCTAAGCCCCCTTCTCTATAACTTTTACGTGAATGACATTGACGAATGTCTTGTCAATTCCTGCACGCTAAGGCAGCTTGCAGATGACGGTGTGGTCTCTATTACAGGTCCCAAAGCCGTCGATCTGCAAGGACCATTGCAAGATACCTTGGACAATTTGTCTGCTTGGGCCCTCCAGCTAGGTATCGAGTTCTCCACGGAGAAAACTGAGCTAGTCGTATTTTCAAGGAAGCGTGAACCAGCGCAACTACAGCTTCAATTAATGGGTCAAACTATTGCTCAGGTTTCAACTTTCAAATATTTCGCGGTCTGGTTCGACTCTAAAGGAACCTGGGGATGTCACATTAGGTATCTGAAACAGAAGTGCCAGCAAAGGATCAACTTTCTCCAGGAGACCTGATCAGGCTGTACCAAACAACAATATTGTCGGTGATGGAGTACGGAAGTTTCTGTTTCCGCTCCGCTGCGAACATACATTTCATCAAACTGGAGCGAATCCAATATTGTTGTTAGCGTATTGCTTTGGGTTGCATGCACTCGACACATACGATGAGTTTAGAAGTGCTGGCGGGCGTCCTTCCGCTGAAAAATCGATTTTGGGAACTCTCATATCGATTGCTCATCCGATGCGATATCTTGAACCCGTTAGTAATTGCAAATTTCGAAAGGCTTGTCGAGCTCAATTCTCAAACCCGATTTATGTCCTTGTACTTCGATTACATGGCACAAAATATCAATCCTTCTTCATACTATCCCAACCGTGTCAATCTCTTCCATGCTTCTGATTCAACTGTATTCTTCGACACATCCATGAAAGACGAGATTCGTGGAATCCCGGATCACATACGTCCGCAAGTGATCCCAAGCATCTTTGATAGTAAATTTCGAGAAGTCGACTGCAACAAGATGTTTTACACCGACGGGTCAAGCCTCGACGGCTCCACTGGCTTCGGTATATTCAATCAAAACCTCACCGCCTCATCCAAACTCAATGATCCTGCTTCAGTTTACGTCGCAGAACTTGCTGCTATTCAGTATACCCTTGGGATCATTGATACTTTGCCCACCGATCATTACTTTATTGTCTCGGATAGCCTCAGCTCAATCGAGGCTCTCCGTTCAATGAAACCTCGAAAGCACATTCCATATTTTCTGGGGAAAATCTGGGAGCGCCTGCGTGCTTTGTCTGTAAGATCGTACAAGATTACCTTAGTTTGGGTTCCCTCGCATTGCTCTATTCCAGGTAATGAAGAAGCGGACTCTTTAGCTAAGGCGGGCGCTTTACAAGGTGACATATATGAAAGACCAATTAGCTTCAGCGAATTTTTCAGTATCACTCATCAGAGAACCCTCGAAAGTTGGCAAACTTCATGGAGCAATGGTGAACTGGGAAGGTGGCTACATTCGATAATCACTAAGGTATCGACGAAACCTTGGTTCAGAGGGATGGATGTGTGTCGGGATTTCATTCGCGTGATGTCTCGGCTCATGTCCAACCACTACACGCTGGACGCACATCTCCGGCGTATTGGGCTCGTGGATAGCGGTATCTGCGCATGTGGCAACGGTTATCACGAAATCGAACATGTTGTCTGGGCATGCGCCGAGTACTGTTCTGCCAGATCTCAACTATTCGATTCCCTTCGGGCCCGAGGAAGATCACCCAATGTCCCGGTTCGAGATGTACTAGCAAGCCGCGATATTCTCTATATGTCCCTTATATACACGTTCCTCAAAACCATCAATATCCGAATTTAAATGCCCCTATCTTTTCTCTTATTATTCCCAGAAGTGCCCTCTTCCGCCTACCGTACCCCAACGATGGGTTGATACGACTCCAAGACGAGACAAAACATCTGTCGAATGAACCAACAACACGAGATCTACAGTACAACATCACACACGCAGCGCTGTGTGTTCCCGATCCGTATCTGAGCCGTACTACAAAATCGTCTGGAGGAACCCCTGCCGGCTCGAGGAAAACCGCCCGGCGTCCCAATACAGGATACATCCGTTAGAATCTGTAATCCTGGTCGTTGATTCCTGATGCCGGAAACTGAAAGTTTATATCCCCTCCCCCGTTCAGCCTTGTCCACCCTCTCTCCCATGTCTCTGATACACAGATGTATGACTTCACCCCTTCTCCCCTTGAATATCTTCCCAAAACTTATGTGCCCCCCTATCTTCTAGTGTTAGTTGATCAATCCGTTCGAATCTGTAATCCTGGCCGTTAATTCCTGATGCCGGAAACTGAAAGTTTATATCTCAGCCCCCCCCCCCTTCAGCCTTGTCCGCTCTCCCTCCCATGTCTCTGATACACAGATGTATGACTTCACCCCCTTCTCCCCTTGAATATATTCCCAAAATTTAGGTTCCCCCTTTCTTCTAGTTTAAGTTGATCAATATTTAATCTCGTTGAGAAATGCCCAACAGTACCAACAGTAATGGCCCTAATTAATCCCCCCCAATCTTAATAA
>NC_080670.1:107718277-107933277 GCF_030247195.1 Topomyia yanbarensis | reverse complement strand
TTTTCTCTGAGATGGCTGGACCGATTTGCCCAAACTTAGTTTCAAATGAAAGGTGTAACCTTCCCTTCGGCTCTATTGAATTTTGGATAGATCGGAATTCTGGTTCCGGAAATACGGGTTTCAGAGTGCGGCCACACAGAAATTTCTCATAAAAACTATACGAAAAATTAAAAATAGAATTTTTATTTTTGATGCTAAATGTATTCAAGGTGCATAAGATGTGTATTTATGTGATGTGTATTTAACCTACAAAACCTTGCAGGGTGGTGTAGTTTGCCCATCCTCCATCCAACCAAAGATCGAAAACCCATCTCCATGTGTTTCCAAGTAATTTCCACAGTTCGTTGTGGAAATTGGTGGGTTTGAAAAATTTTAGATGGACGATCAACTTGATTTTTATTGAAGAAAGTTTTTTTTTTTGCTTACACAATCTTGCAGGATGGTTCAGTTTGACCATCCTGCATCCAACCAAAGATCGAAAATCATTCTCCATGTGTTTCCAAGTAATTTTCACAGTTCGTTGTGGAAATTGGTGGGTTGGAAAAATTTTGGGAAGACAATAAAATTGATTTTTATTGAAAGAAGTGTATTTAACCTACAAAATCTTGCAGGATGGTTTAGTTTGACCATCCTGCATCCAACCAAACATCGAAAATCATTCTCCATGTGTTTCCAAGTAATTTCCACAGTTCGTTGTGGAAATTGGTGGGTTGGAAAAATTTTGGAAAGACGATCGAATTGATTTTTATTGAAGAAAGTTTTTTTTGCTTACAAAATCTTGCAGGATAGTTCAGTTTGAGCATCCTGCATCCAACCAAAGATCGAAAATCATTCTCCATGTGTTTCCAAGTAATTTCCACAGTTCGTTGTGGAAATTGGTGGGTTGGAAAAATTTTGGGAAGACGATCAAATTGAAGAAAGTTTTTTTTGCTTACAAAATCTTGCAGGATGGTTCAGTTAGGCCCATCCTGCATCCAACCAAAGATCGGAAATCATTCTCCATGTGTTTCCAAGTAATTTCCACAGTTCGTTGTGGAAATTGGTGGGTTGGAAAAATTTTGGGAAGACGATCGAATTGATTTTTATTGAAGAAAGTTTTTTTGCTTACAAAATCTTGCAGGATGGTTCAGTTTGCCCATCCTGCATCTAACCAAAGATCGAAAAACATTCTCCATGTGTTTCCAAGTAATTTCCACAGTTCGTTGTGGAAATTGGTGGGTTGGAAAAATTTTGGGAAGACGATCAAATTGAAGAAAGTTTTTTTTGCTTACAAAATCTTGCAGGATGGTTCAGTTAGGCCCATCCTGTATCCAACCAAAGATCGAAAATCTTTCTCCATGTGTTTCCAAGTAATTTCCACAGTTCGTTGTGGAAATTGGTGGGTTGGAAAAATTTTGGGAAGACGATCGAATTGATTTTTATTGAAGAAAGTTTTTTTGCTTACAAAATCTTGCAGGATGGTTCAGTTTGCCCATCCTGCATCTAACCAAAGATCGAAAAACATTCTCCATGTGTTTCCAAGTAATTTCCACAGTTCGTTGTGGAAATTGGTGGGTTGGAAAAATTTTGGGAAGACGATCAAATTGAAGAAAGTTTTTTTTGCTTACAAAATCTTGCAGGATGGTTCAGTTAGGCCCATCCTGCATCCAACCAAAGATCGAAAATCTTTCTCCATGTGTTTCCAAGTAATTTCCACAGTTCGTTGTGGAAATTGGTGGGTTGGAAAAATTTTGGGAAGACGATCGAATTGATTTTTATTGAAGAAAGTTTTTTTGCTTACAAAATCTTGCAGGATGGTTCAGTTTGCCCATCCTGCATCTAACCAAAGATCGAAAAACATTCTCCATGTGTTTCCAAGTAATTTCCACAGCCCGTTGTGGAAATTGGTGGGTTGGAAAAATTTTGGAAAGACAATAAAATTGATTTTTATTGAAAGAAGTGTATTTAACCTACAAAATCTTGCAGGATGGTTTAGTTTGACCATCCTGCATCCAACCAAAGATCGAAAATCATTCTCCATGTGTTTCCAAGTAATTTCCACAGTTCGTTGTGGAAATTGGTGGGTTGGAAAAATTTTGGGAAGACGATCGAATTGATTTTTATTGAAGAAAGTTTTTTTGCTTACAAAATCTTGCAGGATGGTTCAGTTTGCCCATCCTGCATCTAACCAAAGATCGAAAAACATTCTCCATGTGTTTCCAAGTAATTTCCACAGTTCGTTGTGGAAATTGGTGGGTTGGAAAAATTTTGGGAAGACGATCAAATTGAAGAAAGTTTTTTTTGCTTACAAAATCTTGCAGGATGGTTCAGTTAGGCCCATCCTGTATCCAACCAAAGATCGAAAATCTTTCTCCATGTGTTTCCAAGTAATTTCCACAGTTCGTTGTGGAAATTGGTGGGTTGGAAAAATTTTGGGAAGACGATCGAATTGATTTTTATTGAAGAAAGTTTTTTTGCTTACAAAATCTTGCAGGATGGTTCAGTTTGCCCATCCTGCATCTAACCAAAGATCGAAAAACATTCTCCATGTTTTTCCAAGTAATTTCCACAGTTCGTTGTGGAAATTGGTGGGTTGGAAAAATTTTGGGAAGACGATCAATTTGTAGAAAGTTTTTTTTGCTTACTCAACTCTTCGCATAATATTCTAGTAATTACCATCAGCTTCGATATGTGCTGGTAAATTAGTGCAAAATGCTACTTACGTCCCATTCTAAATTTTCTCCAGATTTCATTTAAGTATGGCTACACACCTTTAGAAAAATTCAAACTTTTCTCTTTTTTCCAACATCTCAACATATATAACCCTGCGAATGCTTGAATTTTGAATCTTTCAACACATTCTGAAACAATCAGCTAGTACTTAATTTTCCCTTCTATTTGTTGTTTTTCTCAATTTAGTCTGCATTATTCAATTAATTCAAATCAAAATCATTCAGACAGTCGAAAGGCTTATAATAATAAATAAAACTGATCAAAATTCTTTGGATTTTTTTATACTTTTATTGTAAGTGGTGATTAATCAAGTTTCTATAGTAATATTTATGGAAACTCGGAAATAAAAACTTAAAATCAAATAAAAAATTCCACAGTAACTGTGCATATCTCAAAATTTACGGTCGTATAGCTTATGTTATAACGAACAGCTCTGTTGAAGGTTTCGTATTGAAATTTTGAGAATATCTTTTTACTGCAAAATCGCATCAATTTGCAGTCGTCGGGAATGTTGATCTTTACACCTTAAGCTATATCTGCATATTATGGGATGTATAAGATGATACTGGCATTTTTCACTGAATTTGTGGTTTGTTTTGCCTATATTTCATATATTTTCACATACAAACTTGAAAATTCTTGTGAGTGACCTAGAGTTTTCGGAAAAAGCTCATATTTGACAAATAGTGAGGCCATTTACCGTTTGATTTAACAGTGTTCCGAAACAATGTCGAAATTGTTGCCGGTCTAGTATAATTTAGACTCACTCATTTTATCGGAGATGGCTGAACCTTTTTTCTCAAACTTAGTTTCAGACAAGCAGTACTGCGCTCACACAGGACATTGATGTTTTTGTCGATTGGAGTTCCTGGTTCAGAGTTGCTGGATGAACAATGCAGTCAAACGATAACTTCCCATATAAACTAGTACCGCAAAGTTTCAATATGATGCAAAACCTATTAAAATTACATGCATTTGTAGTTCTAGACCACCGCTAACTTTCACCGTTTGCGTTACTAGTAATGTATTAAAAATATATTTGGTTTGTAGTTATATGTAATATCTATACAAATACTGAATACTCTTTAACGTTATATGTTATTTATTTAAAAAATATGATTATTCTTGGAAACCAAAAAAGATTAAATCTTTTGAATTCTACTTCTAAAATATTATGAATAATTCAAACATATTAGGAAATATCTTGCTGTCGTCTTCAAACAGAATAGATTCCAAAACTATGTCAGCAAATAATTGTTAGATATATTCCAAAAGGGTGTCGTTTTACCTGTTAGGAGATAAAGAACAGAAGGCCGATCAGTCTGACGGCAAAGTAGATCACAGCAACAAAATTCAAATTATCTCGAAAATTATTACATTTTTACATTTTGAAAGATTATTGTTATAGGCATTATGGATAGGGAATTATGTTTTATTACACGGGGCATCCGACAACAAAAATAATAAATTTTAATATTGGGCTATGATTGACGTGATTTCCGGTAACACATTTTCGAATAGTTTTACTACAGAGAATAGACAAACACCTCGAGCGGCCAAGGGTTGTAAAAGTTAACGGTCTATTCAAAATACCGATTGCTGGAATTTTGCCGGCTGATCGTAGAGCCGGCTAGTGGTAAATTGCTACTTGCTGCTGTCATTTGAAAAGGATCGTTATTTCTCTTACACTCGTTAGAAACATGATTTGCACGCCAGTTATTAGTGGTTACAAGTCATAATAGGAAATGATATGGTGAACTGAGGACAGCCGCAAAAAATGTGGGTACAACAATCAGGTACACGTAGAGTCAGTCGAAAACTTGATGAAGAACGTAGCACGGAAGATTTGCAAGACAAGATGAGGAAGAAATAAGCCATGGGATCAGTTATCACGACCGTGAAGGAAGATTTTAAAACAATAGTATAGAAAATTCCGAGTCAAACTCTTCTACGGCCAACAGCCTATCTGTGAGAATCAGGCCCGTTTCATGCAAAACCTTACCCAAAATTATTGAAAGAACTTGTATAACTTTGAACCTTACTGCATACAATTCTTCAAATACAGCGAGAAGTAGAATATAATCTATCAATAGAACAAATTTAATGGAACAATAGATTCAGTAACATTAGCCCTGCAATTGTGTTATGCACTAGAAATCAACATAATAAAATATTATGAAATTTATACAACATCCAAACAAGCATTGTAAACATGCAAAAAATAATTTGTGGAAATTCAACAAACTTTAGCGACAGAACTAATGAGTATTCTTAGTAACGGCCATATTGAATCATTAAAATTCAAACAATGGCGTCAAGTAGAAAGATTCATTATGGACTTAGTTCAAATGAACATACAAGAATTTATTGATTCTTTTTTAGAAAAATTATACAATATATATATATATATATATATATATATATATATATATATATATATATATATATATATATATATATATATATATATATATATATATATATATATATATATATATATATATATATATATATATATATATATATATATATATATATATATATATATATATATATATATATATATATATATATATATATATATATATATATATATATATATATATATATATATAAAGAATTCGGAGAATTTTTCTTTCGTAGTGCAGGATGCAGTGTCGCAGTTCGTTCATTTAAGACTCATTGTTTAGCGTTCACAGAAGGTAAATTGCCAGGCTTACTACAGATTTACTTTTTCTCAGATGGATCAGGAAGCCAGTACAAAAATAAAATGACGGAATTTAATTTGTGCAACGTGCAAAAAAAATTTTTGGCATTGAGCCGAATGGAATTTTTAAGCAACTTGTCATGGAAAGGGTCCTTGTGATGCTTTGGAAAGCTGGAAAATATATTTTTAGTTTAGAAATATTCATTTTAAATCCAATGGCGTAAACTCACAATTTTGGTGTTTCTATTAATTTCAATCTCGCTACAAAAAATATTATCACGAAAACTAATCTTTAAATTCAGCTTCAACACTCCGCTTCTGTTCGATGTCTTCAATATACTTTTGCCACGTTTTTTCGCTTCATCATCATCCCACTTTCAATCCCGAATCCAGAAGAGCTAATCTAACGGCTGAACGTCGTTTGATACCACCAGACGTTCTCACCAGTGCCGATCTCACCTGACCGTCTTTACCAGTAGTCACATCATCAACTACATCAGGTTCCCAAAGATTCCGCTTCGAATCATCAATAACCATAACCAAATATCCTCATTGAATAGGTCGAACAGGGTCGAACCACTTAGCGCGACGAGTAAGCATTGGTACGTACTCCTTAAGCCATCTGCGCCAAAAATTCATCAACTAAATGTTGAGCTAGCTTCCAACTATCTCGTTGAACATGGCCAAACTGTTCAAAATTGGATGGCGCTTGTGCTTCTCCTGACCTACCATAGAGTAAAAAGTGGTTTGGTGTAAGGGACTTGGCATCCACAGACTCCAACGGAACATATGTGAGTGGTCTTGAATTAACTACTCCTTCGGCCTCTAGTACTATAGTTTCCAAAGTTTCGTCGGTGGGATGACGCGGACTGTTTGCCACCGCTGCCATAGCCGTTTTCATTGAGCGCACCACACGCTCCCAAGCGCCACTCATATGAGGCGTAGCCAGAGGGTTAAAGAACCATTCTGTATGCGCACTAGTGAATGCCCTTGCACATCCCTCATTTATGCTGCTTAGTTGCTCCAACAGTATACGGCTAGCACCGATGAAATTCGTCCCGTTGTCCGAATATATCTCCTGAGGTGATCCCCGCCGGACCAACGTTCGAATTGCCTTGACGCACGATATAGTTGAGAGAGTGCTCGACCTCTAGATGTACTGCTAGCACTGTCAAACAGGTGAAAAGTGCGATCCATCGCTTAGATAAACTGCGTCTCACTTTCACATAAATTGGACCGAAATAGTCCACACCCGTGAATGTAAAAGGTCTTATAAACGGAGTCAATCGGTGGAGGTCCCATTTGATACCGTCGCTTTGGTTTGGTAACGATTGAGAGACGTCTATGTATGAGTTGGTGTTTAGTTTTTAAGATTTAGCGTGTAAGTGCATTAACCGAAAATTTTATTTTTTGTTTATCTGGCTATTTTTCGTTAATTGTCATTAGTTTAGCTTACTTTTGTGATCTAATTTTTGTTTTTTTTTTGTTTAACCTAGTCTAAGTATACTAACTTCAACAAAATTACTACCATTTAATTAAGCAAAGTACACCTTCGGAAAACATATATTAATGTGAACGTTACCGCTTAAGATACCATGGGCCCGCTGCTGTATAGAGACACAGAAATCCAAAAGAGACCTTCTGCGTCCACCCCGGAACATCCATACCAGGTGTTGGGGCTTAGCCTAGGTTCTCTTATGGAACCGGAATGAATTATCTGGGTCCAAGGCAGCCATGCTTCTTAAACGGTAATAAAAAAAATAAACTAAACTAATTTTGTAACGGAAAAGCCGCAACGAAACAAAAGACGAAAAAAGACCGCATTAATAACTAAACCCCTTAAAAAACGCAAAAGTTTGAACAGCTACAATTATGCCACCTTCATGGGATATTTTGGCTGCTCGCCACTACTGCATCCTGCGATGGTCGAAACCGGGAGAGGGGGAGAGAATTAGAGAGGTGAGGACAGAAAAGGGAGAGGAGATGGATAAGAGGGAAGATAAGGAAAAATCAGTCGATGGCAGACCAGAGAAGGGACAACATGATTTCGCCAGTTTGTTATCCCAATACACGGTTTGCTACTTTGATTATCCAAAAATAAGCAACCAAAACCTGTCTAGTAAAGGTGTGCAAAATTCCTACGGGAACGAAGAAAAATCCTCCGGTGTAGCATTTTTTTTTACAATGGAGAAGACCTTTACGTCCTAGCCCAGTACACGTGCTATTGGTAGGGTCCAATCTACCACACGGGGTGCACTGGGGGCGTGTCGGGCTCGAATGGTGACCAGCCATTAATACCGACTAAACTCCATTGGGCTCCGCCATCATTCCTCCCAGGAACTACCTCTCGGTATTACTTCTGGGGGGATGGCTGTACTAAATGTACTCATTCACTCTCACTCACGCGTTCATACATCCTGTATGAGGCTTACTTGGGTGCTCTCTCAATCGCACTTTGATTCACTCTCAAACACTCCCACATGAGGCTGACTTTTGTGCTCACCTTTTTCGTTCCTTGCGAGGCTGACTTGTGTGCTCACCTTACTCATTCCTTGCTAGGCTTACTTTTGTGCTCGCCTCACCCATACCATGTGAGGCTGATTTGGGTGCTCACCCTATCACCTGATTCACTCTCGATCGTGCCACTCTATTGCACCTCTGTCACCCCCCTGGCATCCCATGTGGGACATTTTTCTTAGGCCCCACTTCTGACATACCATGCGAGGCTGACTTGTGTGCTCACCTTTTTCATTCCTTGCTAGGCTGACTTTTGTGCTAGCCTCTACCATACCATGTGAGGCTGACTTTTGTGCTCACCCTTAACATGCCGCGTGAGACTGACTTGGATGCTCACCCTTTCACTCCTCTGCCACGCCATGAGGTATCGATAGCTAAGTCCCAACATACTACGCTACGATCCTCCCGTCTTGGTATGAGGCAGTCCACTTATACGCCTATACACTCACTCTTCTGTCTTGCTCCGAGGTGGCTGGGTTTACCCTTTACGCGGTTGCCAGTCGCTGCGCCAAACCTGCCTCGGCATGAACAGACCATTCACTCCCTTTTTTGCGCTTGGCCTTTTTCGCTCCAACTAACCAGTCACTAGTTAGCCGTGCCCGTCGTCTGTTGCTCGGTTCGCCAGATTACCTGTAGCCTACTGGCAATCTGGATGGTAGCAGCCAAGACTGCGTTCCACTTCTCCACCGATTGACACATCCGCTGAATAAGGGTATCAGGGGTTGTGTCCCAGCCACAGACGTCAAGCATTGCTCTTCTTTTGACGTCGAACCGATGACATACGAACAGTATGTGTTCGGCAGTTTCGTCTACACCTGGGCAGTCCGGGCAGACTGGGACCTCCGCGCGCCTGAACCTGTGGAGGTACTGACGGAAACAGCCATGGCCTGACAGGAATTGTGTCAGGTGGAAGTGAACTTCCCCATGGGGTCTTCCCACCCAGCTCGATATGCTAGGTATCAGCCGGTGGGTCCACCTACCTTTCGAGGAGTTGTCCCACTCACGCTGCCATCTGGCGACCGAGGTCACTCTGGTGCGCTCGCGGGCTCCTCTATTTCCACGTAGCTCGAAGAACTTCTCATATTCCCGAATGACCAGCCCGACTGGCATCATGCTCGCTATCACGCAGGATGCATCGTGTGATACCGTGCGGTAGGCAGATATCACTCTGAGGCACATCACGCGGTAGGTGCTCTCCAGTTTCTGTAGGTAACTGGTTACCCTCAGTGCTCTTGACCAGGACGGGCCGCCGTACCTGAGGATAGATACGGCAACGCCGTAGATACGATAGATACGGCAACGCCGTAGACGTAGGTTACTGGCGCACACCTTTGAGCTGTTGGACATCAATCTCGATAGAGCCGCAACAGCAGTCGACGCTCTCTTGCATGCATATTCGACATGGCTGCCGAAGGTCAGCTTGTCGTGTATAATGACTCCGAGAGACTTCAGACTTCGCTGTGAAGTGATCGCGACTTCTCCCACATGAATAACTGCATGTTGTGCCGACTTGCGGTTGTTGACGATAACTACCTCCGTCTTATGATGAGCGAGCTCCAGGCCTTTCGCGCTCATCCATTCCTCCACCGTGCTGATCGCGTGTTCTGCGGTTAGTTCTACCTCCGGAATTGACTCCCCGTAGACCTCCAAGGCTACATCGTCAGCAAAGCCGACGATCTTGACCCCCAGGAGGGAACTTCAGTCTCAGAACCCCGTCATACATGAGGTTCCATAGCACCGGGCCTAGGATCGAGCTCTGCGGGACTCCGGCGGTAATCGGAACCCTTTTCTGACCGGCATCGGTCTCGTATAGCAGTACGCGGTTTTGGAAGTAACTTCCCAGGATCCGGTACAGACCCACCGGTAGGCTAAGCCGGTATAACGAGAGCGCGATGGCTTCCCAGCTTGCGCTGTTGAATGCGTTCTTCACGTCAAGTGTCACTAACGCACAGTATCGAATACCTCGCCTTTTCCGTTGGATCGCTATCTCGGCAGTATTTATCACTGAGTTGAGGGCGTCCACTGTGGACTTACCCTTCCGAAAGCCAAACTGGTTGCTTGACAGGCCGTCCGTACCTTCCGCGTACGGGGTTAGCCTGTTGAGGATGATCCTCTCAAGCAGTTTGTCAGTCGTGCCGATCAGACAGATTGGTCTGTACGCCGATGGGTCGCCTGGCGGCTTCCCGGGCTTCGGCAACAGCACCAATTTCTGCCTTTTCCATCTATCGGGGAAACGGCACTCGTCAAGGCATCTCTGCATAGCTAGCCTGAACATGTTCGGGTTCGCTATGATCGCTGCCTTGAGAGCGTTGTTTGGAACTCCATCCGGCCCTGGAGCTTTGTTCATTGCTAGGGATTTAGCCACTGCGAGTAGTTCTTCATTCGTCACTGGAGCCACTGGAGTCTCGTAGTGCAGGTGGCCAGGGGCTTGTGGCTCGAGACAGGAAGAGTACTTCGATAATCGTTGCCAACCGGTCCGGAGACCGTTCTGGGGGTGAGGAGCCCCCTTTGGTCTTGGTCATTACAATCCTGTAGGCGTCACCCCACGGATTCGCGTTGGCACTCTCGCACAGGTTGTCGAAACACGCTCTCTTGCTGCTTTTAATGGCCTTTTTAAGGTCCAATTTCGCAGCTCGAAACACTTCACGGCGGTTCTCTCTTGCATCCTCGGTGCGAGCTCTTTGCATCCTACGTCTAGCTCTGAGGCAGGCTGACCGTAGAGCTGCAATCTCGGCACTCCACCAGTATACCGGGCATCTACCGTTTCTTGGCAGTGTTTTTCTCGGCATAGTGGCGTCGCACGCGCGTGATAGAACAGCTACCAGCGCATCCCCGCTTAGACTGTCGGTGTTGGCCTCCAGTCCCAGGGCCGCGGTGAAAGCTTCGCTGTCGAAGTGATTGGACTTCCACCCGTGACAGAGATCTCCCGCCCTTCCGGTGTAGTATTCGTAGGGTGAAGTGTGTGCAAAACCAGAAGACGACCCCAATATTATCCGACGCCATCGGCTGGACGAAATCTCCGGGAACGGGTACGTTTTGGTGGAACCGTCTGGCACATGGAAGCGGCTCCAAGAACCCCGATTTCCCCACCGCCACCTTCCACATAATGCAGCGCAAAACCCCTCGTCGCCAACCGCCGAGATCGACGCACATCCCTCTTCGTTCTGGGAACAGTGGACCTTCGGAACGTGGGATACAACTATCGGCGAACTAGCCGACAAACGCCGCCTGCCAGACGATAATTCATCGCTTCTGGTGAGTTCCCAAGCATGCTATTCTCCTCTCCCTCTCCACCGTTCAGCAAAGGGCTCCAACGTACGACAAACCGCATGGTACCGATGCAAATAAAATTGTAATTAAGTGAATTCTTTCTCTTTTCATTCAGAGTCAGTACTCCATTCAAAGACATCTCTCGATAAATCCGCTTTGCAACAGGGCAAGTTTCGGGTTGTTTGAGTCCTCCCCAGGCGGTTGCCGACCCTGAGAGAATTTATTGAGCTAGTTTGGTCGAGTGTGTGAACCCGCACTTACACATTATTGGTGGCTTTGGAACTACTTTGTAGATTTTACAGTACTGGCATTCTTTTGCCACTCGTCTCACTATGGATCAAAGTCTAGGTATCCAGAATCGTTGTCTCAGCTCGTTCACGACCGTTTCGTGATTTGCGTGAAGAAAATGTTGATGATCTCTATTAACAATAAGACGAGTCACTATGTGGTTTTTAGGAAGGATGATGGGGTACTTATCTTCGAAGGGGGTGTGAGGTGCAGCCCCCATACGACCTCCTAATTTCATCACTCCTTCCTCATCCATAAATACCGTGAGCTTGTATAAAGGGCTGCACCTCGAGAGCTTCCCACAGTACATGTCAGGTTTCAGCTGCTTCTGCAAGGTCCTCTGCTCTTCAAGAAATGTCTCGGTTTGTGCTAAACACCGCAGGAAATTTTCGGCCTTCTGGAACTCTTCTTGGTTGATTAGTCCAACGGGATGTTTCGGATCGAGTTTACGCTGCATGATGCTGGCGGCAAAACGATTAACGTAGCACATTGTTCTCACCAATCTGTCCCAAGATGAAAAGCGATTAAGATCGACGATAGGCATTACTTCTTGGTGTACATAAACCGATTTGAGCTCCACTTTAACTTAATATAAAGTGGGGAATTTTGGCCAACTGTTTTCGCAATAATACAAGAATGCAGGTCCAGTAAACCAGGTACTCAACGGGTCAAGATCAGGTTCACCTTTCCACTTAGTAGCGCAGTCCGCCGAGTTTAGTTTGGATGGTACATAACGCCATTCTGTAATTTCCGACAACGATAGAATCTCGCCCACTCGAAATCCCACGAACTGATAATAGCGCCGACTATCAGAGTGCAGCTATGATAAAACCGTCGTCGGATTTGTCCAAAACACTTTCCGTTTGATTGTCAATGTGAGAGCATCGAGAACACTTTTTGCCAAACGTACCCCAATCACTGCCGCTTGTAACTCCAGTTTAGGAATGCCTAAAGGTTTCAGTGGTGCTACTTTTGTTTTTGCTGCCACTAGACTGCCCCTTGGTTTTCCGTCAACGACACACCGTATGTATACAACGCAAGCATATGCCGACTCACTGGCGTCCACAAACGTGTGTACTTCGCAACCTTCTAAAGAAGTCATGTCTTTGGAGAGCAAGCAACGGAGAACTGATACGCGGTCCAAGGATAACAAAACTTTGACCCATCGTTGCCATTTATCCACCAACTCATCGCCAATTGCGTTGTTCCAAGATATTCCCGTTCTCCAAATGTCCTGCATTAGTATTTTGCCATGAACTGTGTAACAAGATATCAATCCCAAAGGGTAAAAAATTGTCATTACAGCACGGAGTACTTGACGTTTTGTAGGTGCCGCGTCGTTTTCTAGTACGGTTTGGATGTCTTGTCTCATTGTCATAGAGAATGTAAAGATGTAACTCTGCGGGCACCAAAGGATGTCCAATACTACTTCGTTAGGCGCTGTTTCGTTAGACTTCAAACTACGATATTTAACGCTAGTGATTTCACCGACTTTCCGCAGCACTTCGAATGAATTAGAAAGAAAGTTGCGAATTTCGAACCCACCTACCTTATGTACAGATTTTACTTCAATGATTAACTTCACCGCCTCTTCAATGGTATCCACACTGTCCAACAGGTCGTCCACGTAATGGCTTTTCAAAATTGCTTCAACAGTACGAGGATACTGTTCCTTGAACTCCTTAGTATTTAATTTTTTTATATATTGTGCTGTACATGGCGAACAAGCAGACCCAAAGGTAGCAACATCCATAATGAATATAACTGGAGCTTGGGAGGAATTCTCTCGCCATAAGAAACGTTGTGATTGTCTATCTGGGTTGCGAATTCGAATCTGATGGAACATTTTGCGAATGTCCCCACATATCGCGATGTTCCGTTGCCGGAATCGTATCAATAGGGCCGGTAGGGATGACAGCATATCCGGTCCTTTTAGTATTTTATCGTTGAAAGACACACCTCCTGCCATGGCAGCAGCGTCCCAAATTAAACGGATTTTTCCTGGCTTACGAGGATGTTTTACAATCCCAAGCGGCAAGTACCAAACTTGATCAGGATCGATCGAATTCAATTCATCGCTTGTAGCGCAGTTTATACAAGGCCAACGTTCATGCTTACTCAATCAGGTACGACAAAGTTCATTCTGTTGCACAAACTTCCAACGTTCGTTCACAGCAAGGTACCGAAACTCCTCACAATCTGCGATTCGATGATTCTGTTTAGTATAGCAAAGGCACCGCTTGGTGTACGTATTATTTGATTTTTTAAACTTTCCGGTATCCTTCTGTGTCGCAATCGACGCCGTGTTTATATCGTTTTCTGTAAAATCTTCTGAATCGTCCTGTGTGTGAACGAATAGCCTTTCAAGTTTCGCCTCTTCTTTCATCCTGACGGAGTCGGTAGACATGACTGTTACATCGGCAGCCGCATCAACTAAGTCCGAACTGAACATTGAGAACACCCTAAGATTTACACTATCTGTCCGTCGTTTGAAACCCGCCCAATCCAGCTTTAGATTGGCTGGTAGCTTTTCTACCAGTTCTTGTAATAGATATGGGTTTGATAAGTGTACCTACTGATCCGCTGCTATCAAATGATCGCAGAGGTTTGTCACTGCCATCCTGAAGACAATGACCGTATCCAGTTTATCGGCTTTTGGTGAGGGTACACTGCGCAGCTTTGTTAGCAGAGAATTTATAATCATCTCTGGTTTTCCGTAAAGTTTTTTAAACGTTGTCATCACGCTCGAGACCGGCGCCGGTAGTAGTAAACGACTCCTGACAGCTTCCAGGCCACTCAATGATCGTTGGAGATGAACCATGTTCTCTACATTTGTGTAACCGCCAGCCGCCGTCGTTGCGAAGAAATTACTGGTGAACATGGGCCAATCTTCAGGGTTGCCGGAAAACATTGGCAGTTCACACTTCACTACTTGCCTGGCAGCAATTTGCTGACGAGTCGGGCCTGTGTTTGCTCTTGGATTTTCTTCATCCAATTCAGCCCGTAGCGAACTTTCTTCGAACAATCTCGAAGATCTTATGTGTGTTGTTACGAGTAGACCTCGTTGCTTTGCGATAGGGGCACCGTCAATCTGACACTGCTGACTTTCCACCTATTTTTTAACTGAATTCCGGCTCGTTGCTCCACTGGCGCTGCTTCGATTACTTCGTCCTTCCTCCACTAAACCTGAGCCATCAAATCAAATTTTTCTTTATGAACTTTTCCTCTTCTTCCTGTCGCTTCTTTAGATAGTGTTCCTTTTGTTCCAAGACAATGCGTGAGTGTGCTTCTGCTTCTTCCAGCTGTCGCAAACGAAGTGCTTTCAACTCTTCCAGCATCTGCATTAGCAATTTTGTCGGCTTTGTCGAATTTTTACAACTCTGACTGCAACGTGATTTCGACTCAATGTTATCTTTAGCATTCGACTTGCATCTTCACAGACGAAACTTCGGTTCATATCAGCGATAGAATCGTTCACATTTGCACAGGTATATTGACACCAAGACTGGCATCCATCGCCTTGCACCATGTTTTCTGAAGCATTTTCCCGATCGCAGAGAATACAATCAAATCCAGTTGGCTTTCCCATCATTAAAACTTACTGATGAGCGAAATTCTTTGAAGAATTTTGTCACGAGAAATGGAAAACAAAACACGGTTTTTACAGTAAACCTTCACGGCAAACTTCAAAGCTGCAAAATATATTTTCAGTTTACAAATATTAAACTTAAACCCAATGGCGTAAACTCATAATTTCGGTGCTTCTATTAATGTCAATCTCGCCACAAAAAAATATTATCACGAAAAATAATCTTTAAATTCAGCTTCAACACTCCGCTTCTGTTCGATGCCTCCAATCTACTTTTGCCACGTTTTTGTCTTTCTCAATAGAAAGGTATTGCAATTGCTCTGAAACCCGACTTTTTAACGGAGGCCCGGAGGGCCGAGTGACATATACCATTCGATTCAGTTCGTCGAGTTCGGCAAATGCCTGTGCGTGTGTATGTTTTTTTTTACAATGGAGAAGACCTTTATGTCCTAGCCCAGTACACGTGCTATTGGTAGGGTCCAATCTACCGCACGGGGTGCACTGGGGGCGTGTCGGACTCGAATGGTGACCAGCCATTAATACCGACTAAACTCCATTGGGCTCCGCCATCATTCCTCCCAGGAACTACCTCTCGGTATTACTTCTGGGGGGATGGCTGTACTAAATGTACTCATTCACTCTCACTCACGCGTTCATACATCCTGTATGAGGCTTACTTGGGTGCTCTCTCAATCGCACTTTGATTCACTCTCAAACACTCCCACATGAGGCTGACTTTTGTGCTCACCTTTTACGTTCCATGCGAGGCTGACTTGTGTGCTCACCTTACTCATTCCTTGCTAGGCTTACTTTTGTGC
The DNA here is from genome assembly GCF_030247195.1 of Topomyia yanbarensis. Classification (NCBI taxonomy): domain Eukaryota; kingdom Metazoa; phylum Arthropoda; class Insecta; order Diptera; family Culicidae; genus Topomyia; species Topomyia yanbarensis. The sequence continues at coordinate 107,917,376 of NC_080670.1, read as the reverse complement.
TCGCCCCACCCATACCATGTGAGGCTGACTTGGGTGCTCATCCTATCACCTGATTCACTCTCAATCGTGCCACTCTATTGTACCTTTGTCACTCCCTCTGGCATCCCATGTTGGAACATCTTAGGCCCCACTTCTGACATACCATGCGAGGCTGACTTTTGTGCTCACCTTTTTCATTCCTTGCTAGGCTGACTTTTGTGCTAGCCTCTACCAACCTGTGAGGCTGACTTTTATGCTCACCCTTAACATGCAGTGTGAGACTGACTTGGATGCTCACCCTTTCACTCATCTGCCACGCCATGAGGCATCGATAGCTTAGTTCCAACATACTACGCTACGACCCTCCCGTCTTGGTATGAGGCAGTCCACTTATACGCCTATACACTCACTCTTCTGTCTTGCTTCGGGGTGGCTGGGTTTACCCCTTACGCGGTTGCCATTCGCTGCGCCAAACCTGCCTCGGCATGAACAGACCATTCACTCTTTTATTTTGCGCTTGGCCTTTTTCGCTCCAGCTAACCAATCACTAGTTAGCCGTGCCCGTCGTCTGTTGCTCGGTTCGCCAGATTACCTGTAGCCTACTGGCAATCTGGATGGTAGCAGCCGAGACTGCGTCCCACTTCTCCACCGATTGACACATCCGCTGAATAAGGGTATCAGGGGTTGTGTCCCGGCCACAGACGTCAAGCATTGCTCTTCTTTCGACGTCGAACCGATGACATACGAACAGTATGTGTTCGGCAGTTTCATCTACACCTGGGCAGTCCGGGCAGACTGGGACCTCCGCGTGCCCGAACCTGTGGAGGTACTGACGGAAACAGCCATGGCCTGACAGGAATTGTGTCAGGTGGAAGTGAACTTCCCCATGGGGTCTTCCCACCCAGCTCGATATGCTAGGTATCAGCCGGTGAGTCCACCTACCTTTCGAGGAGTTGTCCCACTCACGCTGCCATCTGGCGACCGAGGTCGCCCTGATGCGCTCGCGGGCTCCCCTATTTCCACGTAGCTCAAAGCACTCCTCATCTTCCCGAATGACCAGCCCGACTGGCATCATGCTCGCTATCACGCAGGATGCATCGTGTGATACCGTGCGGTAGGCAGATATCACTCTGAGGCACATCACGCGGTAGGTGCTCTCCGGTTTCTGTAGGTAACTGGTTACCCTCAGTGCTCTTGACCAGGACGGGCCGCCGTACCTGAGGATAGATACGGCAACGCTTGCCAGTAACCTACGTCTACTGGCGCACACCTTTGAACTGTTGGACATCATTCTCGATAGAGCCGCAACAGCAGTCGACGCTCTCTTGCATGTGTAGTCGACATGGCTGCCGAAGGTCAGCTTGTCGTCTATAATGACTCCGAGAGACTTCAGACTTCGCTGTGAAGTGATCGCGACTTCTCCCACATGGATAACTGCATGTTGTGCCGACTTCCGGTTGTTGACGATAACTACCTCCGTCTTATGATGAACGAGCTCCAGGCCTCTCGCGCTCATCCATTCCTCCACCGTGCTGATCGCGTGTTCTGCGGTTAGTTCTACCTCAGGAATTGACTCCCCGTAGACCTCCAAGGTGACGTCGTCGGCAAAGCCGACGATCTTGACCCCAGGAGGGAACTTCAGTCTCAGAACCCCGTCATACATGAGGTTCCATAGCACCGGGCCTAGGATCGAGCCCTGCGAGACTCCGGCGGTAATCGGAACCCTTTTCTGACCGGCATCGGTCTCGTATAGCAGTACGCGGTTTTGGAAGTAACTTCCCAGGATCCGGTACAGACCCACCGGTAGGCTAAGCCGGTGTAACGAGAGCGCGATGGCATCCCAGCTTGCGCTGTTGAATGCGTTCTTCACGTCAAGTGTCACTAACGCACAGTATCGAATACCTCGCCTTTTCCGTTGGATCGCTATCTCGGCAGTATTTATCACTGAGTTGAGAGCGTCCACTGTGGACTTACCCTTCCGAAAGCCAAACTGGTTGCTTGACAGACCGTCCGTACCTTCCGCGTACGGGGTGAGCCTGTTGAGGATGATCCTCTCAAGCAGTTTGTCAGTCGTGCCGATCAGACAGATTGGTCTGTACGCCGATGGGTCGCCTGGCGGCTTCCCGGGCTTCGGCAACAGCACCAGTTTCTGCCTTTTCCATCTATCGGGGAAACGGCACTCGTCAAGGCATCTCTGCATAGCTAGCCTGAACATGTTCGGGTTCGCTATGATTGCTGCCTTGAGAGCGTTGTTTGGAACTCCATCCGGCCCTGGAGCTTTGTTCATTGCTAGGGATTTAGCCACTGCGAGTAGTTCTTCATTCGTCACTGGAGCCACCATTTCGACCGTGCCCGCACTGTCTCGTAGTGCAGGTGGCCAGGGGCTTGTGGCTCGAGACAGGAAGAGCACTTCGATAATCGTTGCCAACCGGTCCGGAGACCGTTCTGGGGGTGAGGAGCCCCCTTTGGTCTTGGTCATCACAATCCGGTAAGCGTCACCCCACGGATTCGCGTTGGCACTCTCACACAGGTTGTCGAAACACGCTCTCTTGCTGCTCTTAATACCCTTGTTAAGGGCCAATTTGGCAGGTCGAAACACTTCACGGCGGTTCTCTCTTGCATCCTCGGTGCGAGCTCTTTGCATCCTACGTCTAGCTCTGAGACAGGTTGACCGTAGAGCTGCAATCTCGGCACTCCACCAGTATACCGGGCATCTACCGTTTCTTGGCAGTGTTTTTCTCGGCATAGTGGCGTCGCACGCGCGTGATAGAACAGCTACCAGCGCATCCCCGCTTAGACTGTCGGTGTTGGCCTGTGTATATGTATGTATGTGTGTATGTGCGTCTGTATGTGTAAGTGAGATGGCCGAACCGATTTTGACAAACTTAGTCTCAAATGAAAGACACAACGTTCCCATAGGCAACTATTGAATTTCTGATGGATCCGACATCTGGTTCCGGAATTACAGGGTGGCGAGCACGATCACGCAGAAAATGTTGATTTTAATAAATTCCGCAATGAATGTATAAAGGTGAAATTTTTTCCAAAATATGACCACAACTGCTTCGATTTGTAATATAAGGTCACTAACATCCATTCAAAATCTCTTTGGCCACATTGGCCACCATCATCGGTTCTGGAAGCCCCGGCGGAAGCATTCAAATTCAGAATAACAGTCACATCGGTTTGGTTTGGAGATGGCTAGACCGATTCAACCAAACTTAGTCTCAAATGAAAGGTGTTGCTATTAAATTTCATCCCGATCTGCCTTCCGGTTCCGGAGTTATAGATTGTGGCGTGCGATCACATAGCAAATTGCGATTCAAACCGATACTCCGATGAAAGCAAAAAAGGTAAAAATTTCGCTAAAATGTCTCTCAAACAACTTAAATTTGCAGTTCTAGGTCACCGACGGCCAACCAAACTTGACGTTGACACCGTTGACCACCATAGACGGTTCCGAAAGTGCCCGGGAAAAGCGGCCATCTTTCAAAATTGACGAACTCACATCAGTTTCCCGGAAATGTCCTTAGTCCCAAATGATATCTATAATATCCCTACAGGTGTCTATAAAATTTCGTACGGATCGCTTATATGGGTCCGGAAATATAGACTAAACCGTCCGGTCACATATGAAATTCCCATATAAGCCGGAACTCAAAATTTTTTTTCAAGGGGGGGACCCCATGAAATTTCAGAAATAGAATTCGTATTTTTGATGCCAAACATCTTTAAAATGCATGAAACATCGAGATTGACCAACAATACCTCCGATTGTCATCTCGAAATTTTTTTATGTGATCGCGCTGGATCTTAATATTGCCGGTTTCCCAAAGGTTTTTCTTAGTGCCTATAGCTTGCAGCGAATCAGAGCTATGGTTCACTTGGGCAACAAAGTATTTACGCAGGTGTCAACACTTTCGCGGATTTTAGAGCACCTTCACCACTTTATAAGCTGCGTGGATCGAGAAACTGATAGCGGGATCACGGGTCTTCGGAGAGAAAGTTATACACACTATTTCGGTATCGAACTAATCTGCGGGTTTCGCGGTTGTTGCCTTTTGCTTCCTTCCCGTTGAATTCTTCATTAGTACTGATTTTGCTTACATTACTAGGATACACAATGATACTTTACATTTAGATTAGGGTGACTCAAAACATACGATTTAAAAATACACTCGAGAATTAGGACAAAATACATTTAGGTTGAATTCAGAAAATTTAAAGAATTTGGCGCAAACATTCCGGCCACCTTGAAACAGTTGTTTCAACGAATCTTCATCATTTCGACGATCACCGATTCCTCCTTGGCAACGAGTAAAACCACATATATACTGTTGTAGATGATTATATCGTTGCACCAGGAACACACGGACGGTAATACAGCTGATAGCTTTTTCCTTTCCTGTTGAGCATCGGGCAGTTGGAATGCAGCTCTACATGGGGTGTTGGAGGGTGCTTTCAGAGAAATTGTTGTATCGAAGACTTGGAGGCGATTCCATTGGTGAATAGTAGGTTATGACATTTTCTCGGTGAGGATGATTGAAAAGCATTTCGTGGTTGCAAAGGACACTGTGTGGTATTCGATATTCTTTAACCTTCGACCTAACGGTATGTGGATGACACGAAAGAGGCGGAACGTACGCAGTGGTGGTGGAGTATAACGGAACGAATAGTGGTACGACAGTACGAGCAGTATCGGTGTTAGCAATCGTATCATATTCCTGGAGAGATATTTGCATAGAAGTGTTCGTCGCAGATACTAAACATACTGGATTATTTTCAGCGACTGCGTTGTTCATTCCTCCAGAAACAGTCCATCCAAGCAAAGTTTCGACGAGCATTGGAAGACCGTCTCCTAAGGACAGTCTCCGTCCTGTGTGCAAACTCTGGTATAATTCACCACCAATTATGAGATCGATTCCACCAGGTGTATGGAATTGCGGGTCTGCTAATGTTACTTCTGGAATCTTCCATGCTGCGACGTCTACCGGAACGCTGGACAACTTCAAACTTGGTTGTGCAACAAGCAAAAAATTGAGTGTCGTGGAGAACGGCAGTGAAACGGCTTTTATTGTTGCGGTAAGCTGTCGGTTGATATTAATTACATGTCCAACTCCTGCAACAGCAATTTCTATAGGGGAGCTTGGTCCCAGTCGGTCTGCTAGGCTGTAGGATATAAAGTTCGATGTTGATCCTGAGTCCAGTAGAGCCCGTGCGATATGTACCTTTCCGAAATGATCAACAACGTGAAGGGTAACAGTTTCTAGGAAAATGCAACCGTTTCTGCGGGGATCCACGCTGCTCAGTCCAGAGAATGTGGACGGTTGAGGGTGTATCTCAGATGATCCTTCAACAGAAGCAACGAGGTTGGTATCGGAAGTATGGAGCAGTGAGTGGTGCCTTTCGTTACAATGGCGACAAGAAAACTTGGAATTACACCTTCTGCTTATATGTCCCGGAGACAGGCAGTTCCAGCATAGTCTTCGTGTGGACACCAGTTCGCAACGCTGAGCAACGGACATTTGATAAAACGCTGAGCATTGGTAGATAGAATGTCGTTCGGAGCAGACGACACATCCTACATCATTATTCTGCGTGTCTTGACCACTTACAAGAGCTGATTGGATGGAAACAGCAGCATTTGAAGCCATTTTTGAAAGTTGCAGTTTGCCAGCCCCCGTTGAACAGGGCTGAATACGGTGGTACATATCTGAAGCGACAGATTCCAAAATTCGGACTCGTTGGTATAAGAATTCTACGAGCTCTTCATACGTTACTTTTTCTTTATTGCACATTTCCTCTTCAAAACACTGCAGGGTTGTGGAATCCAGTTTGTAGGACAAAATGCTAGTGAGTGGAGTGTCCCACTGATTAACGGGTTCGCCTAGCTTAGCAAGTGCCTTGACATGTCGATGGAAGTCATCAGCCAATGTATGCAGGTCTTGTGCAGACTCCGAATGCAAGGAGGGAAGATCGTACAAAGCGCGAAACAGTTGGCGCTTTAACAATCTGCGATTGTCGTATCGTCTCAGGAGCGTCTCCCAAGCTATACCATAGTTATCGGCTATAACATCAGTGCTCTCGAATGGCTTTTTAGCTTCTCCTTCTAATGATTGCAGTAAGTACTGGAGCTTGACAACTGCGGGAATCTCAGCGTTAACGTGGATCATCGATTGGAACGTGTCTCGGTAGGTCATCCAACGGGAAAAGTCACCATTAAATTTTGGGAGATCAATCTTCGGTAGACGTAAGTGATGGTTTGCAGCAGGTGGTACGATATTGGAATTTGCAGAACTGTTGAGTGCTAACTCATGAGCATCAACAGAACGTTTCGACAGAAGAAACCCTTTGGCAACACAATATCGTTCTTCGAAATCTATACCTTCCATGAAGCGGGCGTCCAACGATTCTTGTTTTTCATTTTTCTCTATTTCAGCCTGAGCCTCCAAGAAATTTTGATATGCGCGGTCCAGAGCATCGATGCGCACTGAGATCTGGACCTGGTCTCGATCATCTAAGTACTCGTTGATAAATTTCTCCACCAACTCACACGTGACATAACAACCTTTGCGTTGTATAACTCTTTCGACTACAATTTTCTCGCCTTTGGACATTCTGATTAAATACTAGGTCGAAAAACAAACACGACGCAGATGCAACACTTGTCACAAACCTCACCGATGATTCAACTGGCTTTCATGAACGGAAGATTATATTTTGACCACTTGCTTCGCGATTTATCCAAACGTGCATTCACTCACCGCAATTATATCTCATGAATCATCTCAACACTAGCACGTTTTACTGCCTAATCGACTGGAGCACATCACACACAGATAATTTGCGTTATCTTCTACACTTTGCCGCTTCGCACTAGAGAACGTTGCTGTTCAACTATCACACGTACTTGTTGCACAGAAAGATGCCGTCTTTTATCATAGGAGCACCGTTCAGTTTTGCCCCAAAGCAATGCAGTGTAACAATCAATCTGTTTATCGATTGATACGCCAAATACACACTCACAACTCTGACTCAGGATATCCTTGGCATCCGGTTCGAAGGACCAAATGATCGCGCTGGATCTTAATATTGCCGGTTTCCCAAAGGTTTTTCTTAGTCCCTATAGCTTGCAGCGAATCAGAGCTATGGTTCACTTGGGCAACAAAGTATTTACGCAGGTGTCAACACTTTCGCGGATTTTAGAGCACCTTCACCACTCTATAAGCTGCGTGGATCGAGAAACTGATAGCGGGATCACGGGTCTTCGGAGAGAAAGTTATACACACTATTTCGGTATCGAACTAATCTGCGGGTTTCGCGGTTGTTGCCTTTTGCTTGCTTCCCGTTGGATTCTTTATTAGTACTGATTTTGCTTACATTACTAGGATACACAATGATACTTTACATTTAAATTAGGGTGACTCAAAACATACGATTTAAAAATACACTCGAGAATTAGGACAAAATACATTTAGGTTGAATTCAGAAAATTTAAAGAATTTGGCGCAAACATTATGAAAATCGACTTTTTGGGACTTTGCCAATTTCGCAATAGAAAGGTATTGCAATTACTCTGAAAAACGACTTTTTAATGGAGGCACGGATGGCCGAGTGACATATACCATTCGATTCAGTTCGTCGAGTTCGGCAAATGTCCGAGCGTTTTTTTTTTTGAGAGCAGTGAAAAATTTTTGAGGAAAACCCTAGACCTGAGGGAAAATGTACAAAACCTAATGTCTCAGGGAACGGGTTTGGGTTGCCATCACCCGACCCGCTAAAAAACGACTGCTCTTGCCCAGAACCTGATTCCTCCCCGGCACTACCATACGGCATTACTTCGGGGAGGGGTTTTTATGTGCATAGCACACACTCTAATTCAAGTACTTACTAGTTCGTTTCTTCCGCAGGGTTACAGCCCCACTCCTCTACACACCACCAATTCTCTACCATCCACACAGACTGGCAAGTTCTGCATGGCAGTCGGAAAGCTGGCTGTGAGTCGAGGCTTAGTACTCCTCCCCTACGAATACAGTTTGGGCGGCAAACTTCAGACTGTCTAATTCACCGAGCCCTTCGGCTCCCTTGTGCCAGTTAGCACCGCAACTCCCTTCTCGCACCATTCAGCGTCGTTTACTCGTTGAGCACCAGACTTGTTTGCGAACTACTCGGTCTAGTCCCCGACGATGGACCTAGCCTACTCCGACGGAGAATTCCCCGGCGAGAGAAGTTCTCCCGAAACCGATCCAACCAACCAGATGTCGAGGTCAGTTCGGCGATTCCGGTGGAGCAGGGCTTCCGGTTCGCTGATGCCCCGACGACCTGTGACTGGTGGTATTTCGTCGCGGTCTACTCAGTCTAGTCCCCGGCGGTGGATCTAGCTTACGCCGATGGAGGAAGGCTCTCCCGATACCGATTCTTCTTTTGTTTTAGCACCACAATTTCTTGAGCCCTTTGGTTTCCTCTCGTTCGGTTTCGCTCTACTTTCCCGATGAGCCTTCAGCTTCAGCATATATTTTTTTTATTTCATTTATTTGACACGGCTCATAGCGGTAGCTTAACGGAGCCGTGGATCTTTTATGTGTTTACAATATGTAAAAAATAAAAATAAAACAAAATTATTGATTGTCCGTTGGATCTCGTGCGCGCAACTTTTTATTGCAAGCTGAGACCTTCTTTCGCGGCTCGCCTACTGCGTCATGGGGACCATTTAATTCTCTCCTGTCCTCCACATCAAGGTCATCATCGTTAAAAGTACCTGTGCTCGCTTCCAGATGTTCTTTCCTGCTTCTTGCACTTACGGGTGACCAATGTAAATCCGTCGTCATTGCTATTATCTTCATCACCGATGTTGTTTACAGTAGTTTCTGGGGTGCTGGATGCTGCTTTGGCAGTTGTCAATATGAACTGAACAGCTGCCACAAATTTGGCAACCGTTTGTGGTGCAGGTATTGGTATTGAAAATTCTTTTTTGGGTTGGTTTACCGTGGATTCGTTGGCAATCGGTAGAGATGCATTCTCCCCTGCATCTTCCGCGCAAGGTTGTCCGTGGTGTGCTGTTTGATTACAATACTTGCACGTGGGAGTTTGCCCCTCATGGGTGCATAAAGTAATTTGATTAATAGTAGTTTCGTGGGTTTTGAGTTTTATAGTCAAGTGGGAAGGGATAGGTTTTTCGATCCGCATCCTCACCACAAGAACACCGTTAGGTGTACCCGAAAAGAAATTTCTTCACGTATCACGTGTAACTGATTCTACTTCGCCGTATTGCGACATGTATTTTGCGATTAGATCAGGAGGGGTACGTGGTGATAGGTCATGTAACTTTACATCTACATAGTCTTTTTCTATATACACGGGAATCTTAATTCCAACTTTATCACTTTGAGCCACGTGCTTTAAGTTGCACTGCAAAACGAAACGTTCGGCTTGTGCTAACGTGTTGAATGATATGAGCACGACATTACGAAGATGATGATACTGTAGATACATAACCTCCTTGAGCTTAAGCTGCATCTTCACCTTCAGCAGGTATTCCACTTCACGAAAACTCAATCTTATTGAACAGAATTTAAAGTCAACGACCGCTGGGTTGGGTCGGAGCAGAGATTTTTCGTCAACTTTACTCATGATGGCAAGAATAAATGAAAAGTTTCCTTTGTTCTCGAGACAATGCACACTAGATCGAGAGATTGCTAGTTTTTGTTCACTTGGTTCGATTGTACGTCTGACTAGGGCAAAAGTAGAAAGTAGACTGGATCTAGCCTATTCTCCTGCAACCGAGCGGTAGATTTCTTCTGATTCCGATGTTCGTTTTTGTGAACCATTTAGCTCTCCGCGTCGTCCCGATCTACTCGATCTAGTCCCCGGTGGTGGATCTAGCCTACTCAACGGACAATACAGTAGGTGCTGAGGTCTATCCGGCGATTCCGGTTGGAGCGTAACTTCCGGGTCACTAACGCCCCAACGACCCACTGCTAGCTCTGCGACGCGGTCTACTCGGTCTAATTCCCGGCGGTGGATCTAGCCTACTCACGAGCTACCCGGTAGGATGTCGAGGCCGGTTAAGCGATTCCGGTGAAGCTTGACATCCGGTTCCCATGCGCCCCGACGACCCAACTCGGTGCTACGTCACGTACTACTCAACTGGTCCCCGGCGGTGGACCTAGTTTACACAGTTGGAGAGTTCCCCGGCGGTGGAATTTCTCTCGAAACCCGATTTGCGGCTTCTTGCTGGTCTATTCGCCACTTCCTCTGCAGCTCGGAGAGTATGCTCGAGACCACTCTGTTGACAACGTTCCAGATATGTTCATCACGGCACATCTCTTTGACGATATTGTCCACTGTCATACCAGGTATACCCCTACGAACTTCTTCGAATCTAGGGCATTCGAAGACCACGTGTTCCGGTGTCTCCTGCACAGTCGCACACTCCGGGCAAAGGGTGACGAAGCATGTCCAAACCGATGCAGGTACTTCCGGAAGCATCCGTGCCCGGACAAAAACTGCGTCAAATGGAAGTTCACCTCTCCATGCTTCCTATGTACCCAGGCCGGTACATCTGGGATGAGTCGGTGGGTCTACCTTCTTTTCTCCGCGTTGTCCCACTCCTGTTGCCATTTAGCCAACGAGTCCGCTCGAACCAGTCTCCTAGCGTTACGTGCATTTCTGCGCTGACAGCATTCCACATCCTCCGCCAGGGTAATGCAGATGGGGATCATCCCGGCGATAACGCATACTGCGTCCGACGATATTGTTCTGTAGGCACTCGCGACTCGTACGGCCATCAGTCGGAATGTCCTGTTTAGCTTTTCACGGTTCCGCTTGGTTTTCAGCGCAGCACTCCAGGCAGGAACCCCATATCGGAGTATCGATGACGAAACAGTAGATAGCAGACGTCTTCTGAAAGTGCCCCGAAAAATTACCATCTTTCAAAATTAAAAAAAAAACTCACATCAGTGTCTCGGAGATGGCTGGGCCGATTTTTACAAACTTAGTCTCAAACGAAAGTTATATTATAGACTCCTATGAAATTTCGTACGGCTCGGTTGTGAGATTATATGTTATCCAGAACGTTTTTTTTTTGAGAAGGAGCCTTTTTGACCTTCTCATATGGAAAGGTTACGCAATCGGTCGGAATTTTGACCTTTTAATCGAGGCCTGCAGGACCATTCAATTCAGTTCGTCGAGATCGTAAAATGTCTGTGTGTATATATGTGTTTATGTATGTGTGCGTATGTTTGAGTCAAGTAATGCCACTCAATATTCTCAGAGATAGCTGAACCCATATGAACGAACTTTGTTTCAAATAAACGATATAACGCGCCCAAAATCTGCCATTAAACTTTTAATTGATCCGACTTCCGGTTCCGGAGTTACGAGTTGAAGAGTGCCGTCACATAGCAAATTGCGATATAAACTAGTAACACCATGATAACCGAGTAATGTATATTCAAATAGGTTCAACGTTACTTGGATTTTCGGTTTTAGATCACTAATAACCAATCAACGTAGCTTTGATCACATTGGCCACCTATGACGGTTCTCGATCTCGCCTAGTTCCTAAGCTAATATCACACCTATTTTCCAGCGTACTCTAGCGTTATTGCAAATGAAAGTTATAATACTTCCATTGACTGCTATTGAATTTCATTCAGTTCTGACTTTTGGTTCCGGAGTTACAGGTTGGTTATTGCGGTCACATACGAATTTCTCATATAAACCGGTACAATCGTAGTACCTCAAAGGTTAAAAATCTATTGAAATGAAGATCAAATTACTTTGAGTCGCAGACCTAGATCATTGATGGTGAATCAATGTTTTTTTCGAATACATAGTCCACTATTGATAATTCCGGAAGTCCCGGGTTCCAGACATATTCCAGAACTAAAGCTACAACTAAACCTGATGACAACCCATTTTCACTAACCTAGTCTCAAATGGAAGGTATAATTTGAGGTTGGCTGTTGTACCCTCCATTCACCCCTCCTCCTCCTTCCTCTCACACCCCACACAACTCTCTTACACCCACCCACCCCCTTCCCCGCCCCTCCACCACTGACCAACCTTACACCCGCATTCCCTTTACTCGGTCGTATACCAAACTTGGTTAGGTTGTTCCCAACGCATCCTCCCTTCACACTAATTATCCCGCTACCCTCTCCCACCAACATGTATTTCCAAATATGTTAACATAAAGACAAAATTGAACTCACTAATTATATATTATATTTTTGTTTGTTTCAAGTGTGTCAGCGTCAATATGTTGCTCATCAGGTTCGAGGCAGTCGTGCCGTCATATATACTTGATGTTGATGTTTCCACAATGTTATATTGAAAGTAACCAGCTATTAAAACATAGCTTTGATAAATGAGAAAGGCACAATTGCACCCCTAGGTGGCTTAAAACAGGTTTTTTCATTTGACTCTCGTGGGGAATGGGTTAAAGACTATCTTCAACAATATTATCAGGCAACTGAGAATAACTATCTATTTATCTATTTAAGTAGATTCATTTTAGATACTTTTTATATCATTGGACTTACGAATTAAAAATATCGTACACTAATTTTCCAAGATCCCTGAAACTATAGTAAAAGTCAAAATGTAAAGTGAGTGCAAAAAACTACTGATTTTACTACAAAGCACGAAAAAGAACCTTAGCTCTATTGGCTTTCAGCAATTTTGCAAAACCGTTGAAACTTGAGAAGATTACCTAGACTAAGTAAATATTATATTTGAACATTTAAAGGTTTTATTTCGGAATTCATGGGTTTTTGGGCGATGTAATATATAGTTAAAATATAGTTTTCATTCTGAGGCTTAAAACTATGGAATGACTGTGTTCCGGAAATTTGGTTTACACGTGTATAACATATTTCTAACTATTTTTCATTTTATTTATTCGGATTCCGAAAATATCTGATAGTGTATTTTTGAATCTGGCTTAGAAATAGCCCATGAATAAAGTTCTTGGGCTGTTGTTATTTGATGGCCTTGCAAACTCGCTTTCGCAGCGTTTCGTTTCAATACTCCTCCCAAAGCATCACAAGGACCCTTTCCATGACAAGTTGTGAAAAAATTCCATTCGGCATCAATGCCACAAATTTTTACATTTTGCACTAATTAAATGCCGTCATTTTTTTTGTAGTGGCTTCCTGATCCATCTGAGAAAAAGTAAATCTGTAGTAAGCCTGGCAATTTACCTTTTATGAACGCTGCACAATGAGTCAAAAATAAACGAACAACGACATGATTATGTTTAGTGAAGTCAGCAATTGCAATAAAACTAGTAAACTTCAAATCGTCCGGTTCTTCGTCTTTAAAATAAATAGCACAAGGGTGAATAGTATATTGAGCGTTTACCAAATGAAAGCCTTGAACTGCACCCTGCACAACGAAAGAATAATTCTCCGAAAAATCACAGATAATGATGCATTCTGTAGCTTTCACATTGCTTTTGATGTTATTATTATTATTATTATTATTATTATTATTATTATTATTATTATTATTATTATTATTATTATTATTATTATTATTATTATTATTATTATTATTATTATTATTATTATTATTATTATTATTATTATTATTATTATTATTATTATTATTATTATTATTATTATTATTATTATTATTATTATTATTATTATTATTATTATTATTATTATTATTATTATTATTATTATTATTATTATTATTATTATTATTATTATTATTATTCATCTGAGTTGGAAACACCGTTCCGTACGGTACATACAACGCGCATTCGTAAATTTTAATACCGTGTTTTTCCGTGTTTTTCGCGATAACCGCGGTCCAATTTACGACAAATAGACGAGTGAAGTGGTTCTCTAGTGGTGAACAGTGAAATATTGACGTAAATCGGTGAAGAAACGGCTGAAAAAAGTGAATTTTTAGTTTTGCCCACGCGGTGCTATAGGTAAACAAACAGCCATCGATGTGCCTACCCGCGTGGCTGCCCGGCCAGTTCATTCACTTGCTGTAGATGCCAGTCGTGAGAGTGACGGTGCCCTGAACGGGAGATATTATTGAAGACGTAAAAAACGTGAAAAGTTTTGGAAAATTTGGAAATTTTTTTTTGACTTTTGGTGGTAGTTGAGTATAATACAGTGCGTATTGAAAAATTTGGACGTTACAGTGCGTGCCAAAAAAGTTGGAACAATAAAAAGGGCGGAATCCATTAAGTGCGTTTTTTCTTGGCGAAATTCATTCAGTTCGCTTCTCTTGGCTGTGTAGAAGTGGAAAACAAGCAGTAGCGACACTGCTCACCTACAGTGTGTCCCAAAAGTGTGGGAACACTTCGAAAAAGTCGACGTTGAAGGGGCAAATAAGGTAATATCTTTCCTTTTCTTTACCTTTTTGTCCATTTGGGGTTGGTATCGGGTGACCGTGCCACATAGCAGTTTCCAACGTCTGGTGGTGTGATCCAAGATGGCGGCCGCTAGTAGCGGTGACCCGGGAGGGTCAAGCAAAAGAAGATTACCGGAGTATATGGACCCGACGAATAAATTCGGCGAATTGACGTTTCTGCAGCTGACAGGTAAAGACGGTGTACCTTTGCCAAGAAACCCGTTTATCATTGGAAAATCGGTTGAGGTTGCCGCTGGTGGTCCAATCGAAGGTGCGAATACCGAAGCTCAAGGGACACGGTATACCCTTCGAGTTCGGAACCCAGTCCAAGTTACCAAACTAATGAAGATGACCAAGCTCATTGACGGTACTGATGTTGTGGTTGAATCCCATCCGAATCTAAACGTAAGCAGATGCGTAATTCCCTGCTACGATCTGCTTCACTTGGAAGAGAAGGAGGTTTTACAAGAAATTATAAGCCAGGGTGTGATTCGTGTACAGCGAATTACACGAAAGGAAGAGGAGAAAAGAGTGAATACGCCAGCGCTTATCTTGACCTTCTGCAAGACCACATACCCGGAATACATGAAGATCGGTTTGCTTCGCGTCCCTACCCGCCCGTACTTCCCAAACCCGATGCTTTGTTATGGTTGCTTCAAATACGGCCATACTCGTGTTCGCTGTCCTGGCCCGCAACGTTGTCCTAATTGCTCTGGAGAACATCAAAGTGAAGAAAAATGTCGAGCAGCTCAGTTCTGCCTAAATTGTAAAGGTGATCACCAACCAACAAGCCGCCAATGTCCAAATTACAAAAAGGAAGCAGAGGTCATAAAAATAAAAATCCGCGACAATTTGACATTCCCGGAAGCGCGCAAACGAGCTGAACAGCAAAATCTTGGAAGTTACGCCCAAGCCGCAGCGCAACCGAGCGAAATTCTTAATAAACTAAAAGAGCTGGAGCTGACAATGAAGAGGAAGGATGAGCAGATCGCAAAACTTCTGGCGGAGGCCAAAAGAAAGGATGAAAAAATCGAACAAATGATAGCGTACATACACCAGCTGAAACAACAGTCCGCTAGTCAAGAAAAACCACAGCAAAGTAAAGAACAAAAACCAACGAACCAGACAGCCGGGCCAATAACAAGATCAAGGAATAACTCACCAGCGACTAACACGGACTCGAAGCGAGGAAGACCACAGAAACAACACACCCCGTTCAGCAAACCCACGACAACCCCACCGGATAACTTGAGCCCACCACCAAAAAGAACCGCTACCACTACCACCAACGAAACGATGGATTATTCAGACGATGAAATTGAGATTACCGAGAAGCCTCCTAGCCAGCCTCTTCGATAATTTTCATTTTCAACAACGTTTGGATACCAACGACAACCCACGCACGAATACTGACCACGAGATAGATCGGTTTGGAAGAGAGGAAAGTGTAGTACTCCTTCCAACGCAAGCACAGCAGGATGAAGGAACTATCCGGGCCGTCATACCCCAACCCGTTGATAGTGAATTCTCCTCTGTGGCCGATAGGAACACCGATTTCACCACTACAACTTGTAAACCAGCAGACCAAAAACCCACGATCGACGAACAGAAGGAGATCAGCAGAACTACACAAAGTCTATCCCCAGTGCCGACCGCAGTCGGTGTTCGTGAGCATAATAGTGTAGTTTGTACGACAGCGGTTGGCACTGTGGGGCTGGACCTTCCTCAGGTCAGTTCCGAAATTGTCAATCCCCTTGCAGGTACTGCTTGTTCTGATGTTCTTCCAGGTTTGACTGACAACATCGACGACACGCTCCTTCCACATCACCACTCGCTGTCGCCCGGAGAAGGTCCATCGAGATATCCGTTTCGAGATGGAACAGCTGTCACCACAACAGTAGCGTCGAAGCAGACAATGAAAACTACACAAAGTCTTTCCCCAGTGCCGGTCGCTGTCGGTAGTTCTGGAAGTAATCGTGTAGTAGTTTCGACAGCGGCTGGCACTGTGGGGCTAGACGTCCCACAGGTCAGTCCTATTCCACCTCGCTCACGAACGGATTCTGTTGCGGTTTATCCCGTTACAGATGTGACCAGCACGCATCGAACGAATAACCGGTTTGGGGAAGAAGAGAAGAAAGTAGCTTCCCCACTTCATCACGAAGGGATCGACCGGGGGGAAGAGGACTGTCCCTACCTCCCGGATATACAGTCCTCGCAATTCTCCTCCTGGCTTTCCGCCGGTGAAGGCACATCACAACAGCAGCTCCAGAACACCGATCTACCAACCACGTCGAGGAACCCTATCGGCGAGCCAATACGATCTCGTAGACGTTCGCCATCAACATCGTCTTTGTCAGCGACAATCACCAGTCGCAATAGCAAAAGTTTCGCACTGCAGTGGAACATTCGGGGCCTCCGCTCCAATATCGATGAACTTAAGCAGCTGATCGCCCAACACGAGCCAAAACTGATAGCGCTACAAGAAACAAAAGTGGACAACCGAGTAGTTCCAGAAGATTTCATCGGTAACAACTATACCCTGCTGCTGAAAACTGGTAGCTGTCGATACTGGCAACAAGGAGTAGGTCTGGCCATTCGGGATGGTGTACCCTTCGAACGAATCGATGTCGACGATAATATACAGGCAATCGCAGTTCGGATCCAACTGCCACAACAAATGACGGTGGTATCGATCTACGTCCCTCCCAATACTCAACAGTGTCAAGAACAGCTGGGTGACTTCCTCGAAACGCTTCCACGTCCAGTGCTGGTACTAGGCGACTTTAACGCGCACCATATTTGCTGGGGTTCTACGAAATCTACCGCACTAGGCCACTTCATCGCTGAAAAAACGCTATCGGAACGATTACTCATCCTCAACGACGGATCGCACACTCGGATCGATCCAGCTACCGGTATTACTTCGGCTATTGACCTCTCGATCTGCTCAGAATCGGTGGCTTCGAAATTTGTCTGGCGGACACTTCCGGACACCCAAAGCAGTGATCATTTTCCCATCCTCGTTTCCATTCTCGGACTGTCGACTATCCCAACGAAAAGACAGAAATGGATTTACGACCAAGCAGATTGGACAACCTACGAGCGATTGACCGCCAACGCTATTCGACCGGGCGTCGAAATATCAATCGACTGTTTCGTTGACCGGTTGATTAGAGCAGCAAACACCGCGATACCTCGCACTACCGGCAGAGTCGGTCCCAAAGCGGTTCCGTGGTGGTGTCCGGAGGTGAAACCAGCTATCAAAAATCGGAGAAAAGCACTTAGGGCACTGAAGCGTATACCAGCAGAGGACCCACGAAAAGTGGATGCACTGAAAAGCTTCCAGGAATCACGGGCAGCAGCAAGAAAATCTATCCATGACGCCAAGAAAAAATCATGGGAAGACTTCGTCGCGAAGATATCTCCAAGTTCAACTACGTCGGAGATGTGGCAGACAGTGAACACGTTGAGAGGGAAACGCCAACACCGCCCAACTGTCATCATGCGGTCCAATGGTTACACGGATAAGCCAGAAGAAATAGCTGAAGAACTGGCGCAACACTACAGCGAAAGATCCGCAACCTCCAGCTATTCGTCGTTGTTCCAGAGGGAGAAAGAAAAGGCCGAACGAAACCGCATAAACTTCTCGCCAGATAGCGATGATATCTACAATTCGGACTTCACTCTGAATGAATTGCTGTGGGCACTCGACAGAGGAAGAAGTGGCTCTTCAGGACCGGACTGCATCGGCTATCCAATGCTTCAGCGACTGCCATTGTCTGTGAAAACTGCCATGTTGGAACTTTTCAACAGAATATGGCGCAGTGGCGTATTCCCACCCTGTTGGCGAACCGGAATCATCGTACCAATTTCAAAGCCAAGCTCGGATGACGTGGGTCCAGCTGCATTCCGTCCAATCACGTTAACTAGTTGTATGGCGAAGGTGTTCGAGCGAATTGTCAACCGACGGTTAACCACCGAACTAGAGTCGAACGGGCGTCTCGACAAACGACAACATGCCTTCAGATCTGGTCGGGGTACTGACACATACTTTGCAGAGTTGGAGAGGTCATTACCCGACCGTGACGAGCACTGTCTGATAGCGTCGCTAGACTTGGCCAAGGCGTACGACACCACCTGGAGATATGGCATCCTACGAACACTGCAGAAATGGCAAATATGCGGAAGGATGATAAACATTGTCAACAGTTTTCTGGCAGAGAGAACGTTCCAGGTTAACGTAGAGGGGCATTTGTCGCCAGCACATCCGCTGGAAAATGGTGTGCCGCAGGGCTCAGTGCTCTCTGTTACACTATTTCTCGTGGCTATCCAACCCATCTTCCGCGTGGTTCCGAACTCTGTACAAGTGTTGCTGTACGCCGATGATATTCTGCTTCTTGTGTGGGGAAAGAAAGAACAGTCGCTCCTTCGGAAACTTCAGGCCGCAGTAAAAGCCGTCGATAAATGGTCGAGAAGTGTTGGATTTACGATATCTGCAACGAAATCCAGCATCTTCTATTGCAGCCCTAACGTGCGCCGTGAACCCATGCAGGCAATAAAGGTAGATGGTGTAGCCGTTCCGACACAAACGCTGCTGAGAACTCTCGGTGTCACTCTCGACCGATCACTCAATTTTAAAGCGCATTGTAAAATGACGAAGAAGACGTGTGAATCCAGGCTGCGTATCTTGAAGATGATCGGTGCCAAGCTACCCCGTGGTCAACGCACTTCTTTACTGCAAATCGGGTCCGCAATTGTTACCTCGCGACTCCTCTACGGTATGGGACTTGTAAGCAGAGGAGGAGATGCCGTCATCCAAACGCTTGCTCCTACACACAACAGGATGGTAAGGTTTGCATCCGGTGCATACGTCACGAGCCCAATCGTAGCCATTATGGCAGAAGCTGGAACCCTACCATTCGACCTACTCGTTCTTCAAAATATAGCCAGGTTGGCCATCCATACGTTGGGAAAAAGCAAGGATAATGCCGATCTCCCTCTGGTACATCGAGCATCCGAACGTCTGACAGAGGTGATCGGAATCCCTCTTCCAGATATTTGCACTCGTACACGTTTAGCTGCACGAAGATGGCACGAACCCAAGCCCCAGATCGTGTGGGACATAAAGAGACGTGTGAAAGCTGGAGACCCTCAGGAAATTGTTCGGCCTGCTTTTCAGGAGCTCCTGGCAGGTCGTTTCAACAGTTCAACTATCGTCTACACGGATGGCTCGAAAGATGACGATGCAGTAGGTGCGGGAGTGTATGGAGAATACTTCCAACAATCGGTTGGTCTTCCCTCGCCATGCAGCGTCTTCTCGGCAGAAGCGTTTGCAATCAAAACAGCGCTAGCAACACATAACACGGTCAGTGATTTGGTGATTATGTCTGACTCGGCAAGTTGCTTATCGGCATTAGAAGCTGGCACATCGCAACACCCGTGGATTCAGCAGATTGAAAACATGTTACGAGGCCGTCCAATCAAGCTGTGCTGGATTCCGGGTCATGCTGGTATCCATGGCAACGAAGAGGCAGACCGCCTCGCAGAAGAAGCCAGGGGTAATGCCCCCTTGCAAATAGCCGTTCCGGGAGCAGACACGAACAACCAAATGAAAACAGCTATCCGAAATCAGTGGTGCCGTCGATGGTCTGCGTCCACTGAAGTAAAACTTCGCGAAGTTAAATTCGACACAGGGAAATGGACTGACCGCGAGAATTCAGCTGAACAGCGAGTGCTTACCCGACTTCGAATAGGGCATACCCGGCTAACACACGACTTTCTGCTAAAGAAAACTTCACCACCAGTGTGCGACTGCTGTGGGATCATTGTAGATGTTCGCCATGTGATCCTCCACTGCAGAAAATACGACGACGCTAGAAGGAAGCACGATATCGAGTCGAGTAGTCTGCGAGCGGCTCTGCGCAACGATAGGAAAAATGAGGAGAGTATGATAAAATTCCTCAGGGAAACTAACTTGTTTAAAATGTTGTAACTTTATACTTTGAATTGTAAATGATAACTGACAACTGCATTGAAAAATTTTTCAGGTTAAATATTTTTCTTTCGACACGAATGCACCACTTCTTGGTGTAAAGTGTCGTTAATAAACAACAACAACAACAATTATTATTATTATTATTATTATTATTATTATTATTATTATTATTATTATTATTATTATTATTATTATTATTATTATTATTATTATTATTATTATTATTATTATTATTATTATTATTATTATTATTATTATTATTATTATTATTATTATTATTATTATTATTAATATTATTATTATTATTATTATTATTATTATTATTATTATTATTATTATTATTATTATTATTATTATTCAAACACCGTTCCGTACGGTCTAAACAGCGCGCGTTCTCGAATTTTACACGGTGTTTTGCCGTGTTTTTCGCGATCGCCGCGATCCAATGAAGTGCAAAAAGACGAGTGAAGTGGTTCTTAAGTGACTAACAGCGAAAAATTGGTGCAAATCGGCGAAGAAACGGCTGAAATAAGTGCATTTTAGTTTACCCACGCGGCAATAAAAACAAAACAAACAGCCATCGCTGTGGCTGCCAGTGCGGTCGCCCGGCTAGTTTCATTCACTGGCTGTGCCGGCTGCGGGTGTGACGGTGACGGTGGGCTGGAAGCAAGTTTTTTTTTAAGTTGGAAAATTGACGAAAAGTTTTTAAAAAAAGAAAAATATTTTTTTTCTTGCTTTGATCTGCCGAAGAGAGTGGTACAGTGTGAATTGGACGCCACAGTGCGTGCCAAAAGTATTGGAACGGCGAAAAAAGGAATAAATTGCAAAGTGTTTTTTTTGCGCGTTTTATTCATTAAAGGAAACGTTGAAACGAAAAAAAGGTTCTGCTTACCTACAGTGTGTCCCAAAAGTGTGGGAACACTTCGAAAAAGTCGACGTTGAAGGGGCAAATAAGGTAAGATCTTTCCTTTTCTTCACCTTTATTGTCCATTTGGGGTTGGTATCGGGTGACCGTGCCACAGCGCATTCTCCAACGTCTGGTGGTGTGATTCAAAATGGCGGCCGCTAGTAGCGGTGACCCGGGAGGGTCGCGAACGAGAAGACTACCAGAGTACATGGACCCTACGAACAAATTCGGCGAATTGACGTTCCTGCAGTTAACCGGCAAAGACGGTGTACCATTGCCAAGAAACCCGTTCATCATCGGTAAATCGGTAGAGGTTGTCGCTGGAGGTCCAATCGAAGGTGCGAATACCGAAGCTCAAGGGACACGGTATACCCTTCGAGTTCGGAATCCTGCCCAAGTTGCTAAGTTGCAGAAAATGAACCAGCTCATTGACGGCACTGAAGTAGTGGTCGAAGCTCATCCGAATCTGAACGTAAGCAGATGCGTAATTTCCTGCTACGATCTGATTCAGATGGAAGAGAAGGTTGTTTTACAAGAAATTATAAGCCAGGGAGTGATTCGTGTACAGCGAATTACAAGAAAGGAAGCTGAGAAGAGAGTGAATACGCCAGCGCTAATCTTGACCTTCTGTAAAACCACATACCCGGAATACATAAAGATCGGTTTGCTTCACGTTCCTACTCGCCCATACTTCCCGAACCCGATGCTTTGCTACGGATGCTTCAACTACGGCCATACACGCGTTCGATGTCCTGGTCCTCAGCGATGCTTTAATTGCTCGAAAGAACAACACGGCGAAGAAAAATGTAAAGAAACTGCGTACTGTCGGAATTGTGAAGGCGATCACCAACCAACAAGTCGCGAATGTCCTGTTTATAAAAAAGAAATGGAGGTCATAAAAATAAAAATCCGCGACAATGTAACATTCCCGGAAGCACGCAAACGAGCGGAACATCTAAGTAAAGGAAGCTATGCTCAGGCCACAGCACAACCGAATGAGATCCTTAGCAAGCTGAAAGAGTTGGAACTGGCAATGAAGAAGAAGGACGAAACGATCGCAAAACTTCTGGCGGAGACCAAACGAAAAGACGAAAAAATCGAACAAATGTTGGCGTACATCCATCAGATGAAACAACAGTCCGCCAGCCAAGAAAAACCGCAGCACAGCAAAGAACAGAAGCAAATGAACCAGGCAATCGGGCCCGTAACGAGATCCAGGAACAACTCACCAGCAATAAATACGGATTCGAAACGAGGAAGATCGCAGAAGCAACACACCCAGTCCAGCAAACCAACGACAACCTCACCGGATAACTTTAGCCCGCCACCAAAAAGAACCGCTACCACTACCACCAACGAAACGATGGAATATTCAGACGATGAAATTGAGATTACCGAGACGCCTCCTAGCCAGCCTCTTCGATAATTCTCATTTTCATCAACGTTTGGATACCAACGACAACCCACGCACGAATACTGACTACGAGATAAATCGGTTTGGAAGAGAGGAAAGTGTAGTACTCCTTCCAACGCAAGCACAGCAGGATGAAGGAACTACCCGGGCCGTCATACCCCAACCCGTTGATAGTGAATTCACCTCTGTGGCCGATAGGAACATCGATTTCACCACTACAACATGCGAACCAGCCAACAAAAAAATCCCAATCGACGAACAAAAGGAGATCAACAAAACTACACAAAGTCTATCCCCAGTGCCGACCGCAGTCGGTGTTCGTGAGCATAGTAGTGTAGTTAGTACGACAGCGGTTGGCACTGTGGGGCCGGACCTCTCTCAGGTCAGTTTTATGTTTGCCAACCCACTCACAGGTACTGCTGCGCTAAACGTTTTTTCAGATATAATTGACAATACTCTTCACATGGATTCCTGGCAACACTCGCCGCCCTCACCCGGAGAAGGCCCATCAACAAGATCATGGCCAAAGAAGCATCCAACGAAAACTACACAAAGTCTTTCTCCAGTGCCGGTCGCTGTCGGTAGTTCTGGAAATAATAGTGTAGTTTTTACGACAGCGGCTGGCACTGTGGGGCTAGACGTCCCACAGGTCAGTCCCATTACAGCTCACTTACGAACGGATTCTGTTGCGGTTTCTCCCGTTATAGTTGTGACCAGCACGCATCGAACAAGTAACCGGATTGGGGAAGAAGAGAAGAAAGTAGCTTCCCCACTTCATCATGAAGGGATCGACCAGGGGGAAGAGGGCTGTCCCTACCACCCGGATATACAGCCTTCGCATTTCTCCTCCTGGCTTTCCACCGGTGAAGGCACATCGCGACCAATACCACCACGCCGGATATCATCTGATTCCACATCCACACGAACGACTACGGACGGTTGTCATAATAGATGTTTCGCACTGCAATGGAACATTCGCGGACTTCGAACGAATGCAAATGAGCTCAAACAACTTCTTGCACATTACGAGCCCTGTGTAATCGCCCTACAAGAAACAAAAGTGAATGAACGCATCGCTACAGCAAACTTCATTGATAAAAACTACACCCTGTTTCTGAAATCCAACGACCGACATTACTGGCAACACGGCGTAGGCCTCGCAATCCGT
Source organism: Topomyia yanbarensis (assembly GCF_030247195.1). NCBI lineage: Eukaryota > Metazoa > Arthropoda > Insecta > Diptera > Culicidae > Topomyia > Topomyia yanbarensis. The sequence continues at coordinate 107,893,537 of NC_080670.1, read as the reverse complement.
GACGATATACCGTTTGAACGCATTGAGCTCAATACGAATCTACAGCTTGTTGCTGTACGAATCCACAAACCGTTCCAAGCAACAGTAGTATCGATCTACATACCACCCAGCGATCAACAATGCCAGAAAGCGCTAAACGACGTCCTAGAAGGCATAGAAGGTCCCGTTATGCTTCTGGGAGACTTCAATGCCCATCATCCTGCATGGGGATCACAAACAACGAATGCACTTGGTCGCTTCATCGCAGAGAAAACGCTAACAAAAAAACTCGTGATCCTGAACAGCGGTTCATCCACTCGAATCGACCCAGCAACAGGTAACATGTCAGCCATAGACCTCACATTCTGTTCCGAATCACTTGCACCGAAGTTCATCTGGCGAACTGCTCCCGACACGCACAACAGTGATCATTTTCCTATCGTGATATCCACTCCCGGGTGGTCACAACCTGAGACAAAAACACGAAAATGGAAATACGACCACGCAGACTGGGAGGCTTATGAGCGTGAGACAGCCAATGCAATATGCCCGGACGAAGAGTGGGATGTAGATAGGTTCACCAAGAAAATCATTGCTGCTGCGACTAAGTGTATACCACAAAGTGGTGGAAAAGTTGGCCCAAAATCGGTACCCTGGTGGTGCCCAGAAGTTAAAATAGCTATCAAGCGGCGACGTAAGCAACTAAGGGCACTACGACGCACATCCAACGACGACTCCGGCCGAGCTGGAGCACTGGAAAGATTTCAGGAAGCGAAAGCGGCAGCCCAAAAAGCGATTAAACAAGCAAAGCAGAAGTCATGGGAAGAATTCGTGGAAAAGATTTCACCGAGCAGCACAACGACTGAACTATGGCGTACGGTGAATACACTGCGTGGTAAGCGACAGCAGCGAACTGTTGTACTCAAGCGAACGGACGGTTTTACGGATAATCCTGTTGAAGTAGCAGAAGAGCTGGCAAAGAAATACAGCGAAAAATCGGCAACAAGTAACTACCCGCAACCTTTCCAAAGGAGAAAGGAACGAGCCGAACGGCAGCGCATAGATATCTCACCAAATACCACCGATATGTACAATAATGACATTAGCCTAGGCGAACTACTGTGGGCGCTTGATCGAGGACGAAGTGCATCGACAGGACCTGATAAAATTGGGTACCCACTGCTACAGCGACTTCCGCTCGCTGTAAAAACAACGCTACTAGGGATATATAACGATATTTGGCATAGCGGTATCTTTCCAGCCAGTTGGCGCACCGCTATTATCGTGCCAATCCGGAAACCCAACTGTAATGGCAGCAGACCCGAAGATTTCCGACCGATTTCGTTAACTAGCTGCATGGCTAAGGTGTTCGAACGCATCATGAATCGCCGACTAATTACCGAACTAGAGGCGAATGGGCGACTCGACAAGCGACAGCATGCTTTCCGTTCTGGTCGCGGGATAGATTCGTACTTTGCAGAACTCGAGAGATCACTTCCGATGGACAATGAACACCGTCTGATCGCTTCGCTGGACCTCTCCAAAGCGTACGATACTACCTGGCGGTATGGCATACTACGCACCCTTAAAACGTGGAAAATCCGAGGTCGTATGTTAAATATGTTACAGAGCTTTCTCTCTGAACGGACGTTTCAGGTACGCGTAGGGGGACACCTGTCGCGCCAGCACTGTTTGGAAAACGGAGTTCCACAAGGCTCCGTATTATCGGTCACCCTATTTCTGGTCGCTATGCAGCATATATTCCGGGTAGTACCGATTGGAATAGATGTGCTCCTATATGCCGACGACATACTGCTAGTGATTCGACGACGCAAAACGGAATCACTTCATCGAAAACTACAGGACGCAGTGAAAGCAGTTGACAAATGGGCAAAAAACATTGGATTTACAATATCCGCTACGAAGTCCCAAATTTTTTACTGTAGTCCCAATGCTCGTCGCGATCCCAAGCGCAATATAACCATCGACCGTGTAATCGTCCCGAGAACTAATCGATTGAGAATTCTTGGTATCACACTGGACCGAACCTTGAACTTCAAAGCCCACTGCATGGCGACAAAGAAATCGTGTGAATCTCGACTCCACATTCTAAAGACAATCGGAGCAAAACTCCCGCGTGGTAACCGAAAAAGGCTACTAGAAATCGGATCGGCTATCGTTACGTCGAAACTGCTGTATGGAGTTGGTTTGGTAAGCCGAGGAGGACAGGCACCCCTACAGATCCTTGCACCAGTGTATAATCGCACAATCCGTTATGCGTCCGGCGCCTTTGTTACAAGTCCGATCTTATCGATAATGGCAGAGGCAGGGACTCTTCCATTTGATCTGCTAGCAACACAATGCATTTCACGAATCGCAATACGTATGCTGGAAAAGGATGGTAGCAATAATGATCTCCCACTCGTACGCCGAACGTCGGACAACATCCAACAGCTTACGGAAACAGTACTCCCGAGTGTAAAGCAACTTACAAGACGAAGCGATCGAGCATGGAACATACCCAGGCCGATGATACTGTGGGACATAAAGAAAATTGTGCGAGCTGGTGACCCGCCAGAGAAAGTTAGACCAATCGTCCAACAGCTACTAGACAGTCGTTTTAGGAATTCAACCATCATCTACACCGATGGCTCGAAATCCGGCAATACGGTTGGCGCAGGGCTCTATACAAACGGTATCGCGATGAATTCAAGCCTTCCACAATTCTACAGCGTCTTTTCGGCGGAGGCATTCGCCTTAAAAATGGCTATCAGCATCCCCAATATAAACGGCGAAATAGCGATTCTAACGGATTCAGCAAGCTGCTTATTGGCACTTGAAGTCGGTAAATCAAAGCATCCTCTGATCCAGGAAGTGGAATCAATAGTACAGAACAGGAAAATCAGCTTCTGTTGGATCCCTGGTCACGCTGGAGTAAGAGGAAACATTGAAGCAGACCGCCTCGCAAACAATGCACGCGAGGACATACCAATTAACCATCTAGTGCCAGCAGACGATTTGATGAGAAGTATCAAATTACTGATACGACAGCGCTGGGACAAAATATGGTATGACTCCAGAGATGTGAAACTTCGTGAAATCAAATCCAGCACGATACGATGGGATGATCGAGCCAACGCCGCAGACCAACGAGTCCTCACACGACTGCGAATTGGGCATACCCGAATGACACACGCATTCCTCCTTACGAGAGATCCGCCGCCAAGGTGCGAATCATGTGGGGTTACAGTCGATGTCCGACATGTACTGATGCACTGCAGAAAGTATGAAAATGATAGGCAACAACAGGAAATCGACACAACTAGTCTTCACGCAGCATTAGGACAAGGAGAACAGAAAGAGCAAAACGTCTTAGAATTCCTGCGCAATACTCGGTTATACAAAATGATATGAACAAATGACATGTAAATATGAAATGAAATGTAAATCTTAAACTTTAATAGACACGAATGCACTGTTCTGAGCGGTGTAAAGTGTCTCTAATAAACAACAACAACAACAACAACAACGTACGGTACATACAACGAGTATACGCAAATTTCACACAGTGTTTTTTCGGTGTTTTTCGCGATATTCGCGGTTTATTTTTCAACGAAAACACGAGTGAAGTGGTTTTTCAGTGACTAACAGTGAAAGTTTCACGAAAATCGGTGAAGAAACGGCTGAAAAAAGTGGATTTTAGTTTACCCACGCGGCAATAAAACTAAAACAACCAGCCATCGCTGCGGCTGCCAGTGCGGTCGCCCGGCTAGTTTCATTCACTGGCTGTGCCGGCTGCGTGTGTGACGGTGACGGTGGGTTGGATGCAAGTTTTTTTCGAATTTGGAAAACTGACGAAAAGTTTTTAAAAAAAGAAAAATATTTTTTTTTCTTGCTTGATCTACCAAAAAGAGTGGTACAGTGCGAATTGGACGCCACAGTGCGTGCCAAAAGTATCAAAACAGCGAAAAAAGGAAAAATATTGAAAAGTGATTTTTTTTGCACGTTTAATTAATTGAAGGCAACGTAGAAGCGAAAAAAGGTAGCTGCGATTCTGCCTGCCTACAGTGTGGCCCAAAAGTGTTGGAACACTTCGAAAAAGTCGACGTTGAAGGGGCAAATAAGGTAAGATCTTTCCTTTTCTTCACCTTTTTTGTCCATTTGGGGTTGGTATCGGGTGACCGTGCCACATAGCAGTTTCCAACGTCTGGTGGTGTAATCCAAGATGGCGGCCGCTAGTAGCGGTGATCCGGGAGGATCAAGCCAAAGGAGATTACCGGAATTTATGGATCCGACGAACAAATTTGGTGAACTGACATTCCTGCAGCTGACAGGTAAAGACGGCGTACCATTGCCAAGAAACCCGTTCATCATTGGTAAATCGGTGGAGGTTGTCGCTGGAGGCCCAATTGAAGGTGCGAATACCGAAACTCAAGGGACACGGTATACCCTTCGAGTTCGGAACCCAGTCCAAGTTACCAAACTAATGAAGATGACCAAGCTCATTGACGGTACTGATGTTGTGGTTGAATCCCATCCGAATCTAAACGTAAGCAGATGCGTAATTCCCTGCTACGATCTGATTCACTTGGAAGAGAAGGAGGTTTTACAAGAAATTATAAGCCAGGGTGTGATTCGTGTACAGCGAATTACACGAAAGGAAGAGGAGAAAAGAGTGAATACGCCAGCGCTTATCTTGACCTTCTGCAAGACCACATACCCGGAATACATGAAGATCGGTTTGCTTCGCGTCCCTACCCGCCCGTACTTCCCAAACCCGATGCTCTGTTATGGTTGCTTTAAATACGGCCATACGCGTGTTCGCTGTCCTGGCCCACAACGTTGTCCTAATTGCTCTGGAGAACATCAAGGCGAAGAAAAATGTCGAGCAGCCCAGTTCTGCCTAAACTGTAAAGGTGATCACCAACCAACAAGACGCCAATGTCCAAATTACAAAAAGGAAGTAGAGATCATAAAAATAAAAATCCGCGACAATTTGACATTCCCAGAAGCGCGCAAACGAGCTGAACAGCAAAATCTAGGAAGTTACGCCCAGGCTGCAGCACAATCAAACGAGATCCTGAATAAATTGAAAGAACTGGAGCAGACAATGAAGAAGAAGGACGCGCAGATCGTTAAACTTCTGGCAGAGAACAAACGCAAGGACGAGAAAATAGAGCAAATGATGGCATACATCAAACAGCAGTCCGCCAGCCAAGAAAAACCACAGCACAGTAAAGAACAAAAACTAACGAATCAGACGGCCGGGCCAATAACAAGATCCAGGAACAACTCACCAGCAATAAATACGGATTCAAAACGAGGAAGACCACAGAAACAACACACCCCGTTCAGCAAACCAACGACAACCTCACCGGACAATTTAAGCCCACCGCCAAAAAGAACCGCTGCCACTACCACCAACGAAACGATGGAATATTCAGACGATGAAATTGAGATTACCGAGACGCCTCCTAGCCAGCCTCTTCGATAATTCTCATTTTCCTCAACGTTTGGATACCAACGGCAACCCACGCACGAATACTGACCACGAGATAGATCGGTTTGGAAGAAAGGAAAGTGTAGTACTCCTTCCAACGCAAGCACAGCAGGATGTAGAAACTATCCGGGCCGTCATACCCCAACCCGTTGATAGTGAATTCACCTCTGTGGCCGATAGGAACACCGATTTTACCACTTCAACTAACAAATCTACAAACCAGAGCAACCCGATCGTCATCTACGAGAAAACGAGCATAACTACACAAAGTCTATCTCCAGTGCCGACCGCAGTCGGTGTTCGTGAGCATAATAGTGTAGTTTGTACGACAGCGGTTGGCACTGTGGGCCTTCTCCAGGTCAGTTCCGAAGTTGTCAATCCCCTCGCAGGTACTGCTTGTTTTGATGTTCTTTCAGGTTTGAAGGACAACATCGACGATACGCTCCCTCCACATCACCACTTGCTATCGCCCGGAGAAGGCCCATCGAGATCATCACTTCGAGATGGAACAGCTATAACAACGAAAGCTACACAAAGTCTTTCTCCAGTGCCGGTCGCTGTCGGTAGTTCTGGAAGTAATCGTGTAGTAGTTTCGACAGCGGCTGGCACTGTGGGGCTAGACGTCCCACAGGTCAGTCCATCTTTAATTTATCTCCGAACGAATTCTGTTGCGGTTTCTACCGTTACAGATGCGACCAGCAGTAACCGGTTTGGGGAAGAAGAGAAGAAAGTAGCTTCCCCACTTCATCATGAAGGGATCGACCGGGGGGAAGAGGACTGTCCCTACTTCCCAGATATACAGTCCTCGCAATTCTTCTCCTGGCTTTCCGCCGGCGAAGATACACCGTAACAACAGCAGAAGCATCATAGCACCGATATCCCGGTTGAAATCAGCGCAACCACGTCCCGGTACCAACGAAACACACCGGCGAGAACCCGCAGACAATCACCTTCGCTATCAACATCGTCTTCGTCAGCGACTTTCACCAATCGAGACAGCAGATGCTTCGCCCTTCAATGGAGCATTCGGGGCCTGCGAACCAACATCAGCGAGCTTAAACAGCTGATCTGCGAGTACGGACCGAGCCTGATAGCGCTTCAGGAAACAAAAGTTGACAACCGAGTAGTCGCAGCAGATTTCATCGGCAACAACTACACTCTTTTGCTGAAAACTGGGAGTTGTCGATACTGGCAACAAGGAGTAGGTCTTGCCATTCGGGATATCGACGACAGTATACAAGCTATCGCAGTTCGGATCCAACTGCCACAGCAAATGACGGTGGTGTCGATCTACGTCCCTCCCAATACTCAACAGTGTCAAGAACAGCTGGGTGACTTCCTCGAAACGCTTCCACGTCCAGTGCTGGTACTAGGCGACTTTAACGCGCACCATATTTGCTGGGGTTCTACGAAATCTACCGCACTAGGCCACTTCATCGCTGAAAAAACGCTATCGGAACGATTACTCATCCTCAACGACGGATCGCACACTCGGATCGATCCAGCTACCGGTATTACTTCGGCTATTGACCTCTCGATCTGCTCAGAATCGGTGGCTTCGAAATTTGTCTGGCGGACACTTCCGGACACCCAAAGCAGTGATCATTTTCCCATCCTCGTTTCCATTCCCGGACTGTCGACTATCCCAACGAAAAGACAGAAATGGATTTACGACCAAGCAGATTGGACAACCTACGAGCGATTGACCGCCAACGCTATTCGACCGGGCGTCGAAATATCAATCGACTGTTTCGTTGACCGGTTGATTAGAGCAGCAAACACCGCGATACCTCGCACTACCGGTAGAGTCGGTCCCAAAGCGGTTCCGTGGTGGTGTCCGGAGGTGAAAGCAGCTATCAAAAATCGGAGAAAAGCACTTAGAGCACTGAAGCGTATACCAGCAGAGGACCCACGAAAAGCGGATGCACTGAAAAACTTCCAGGAATCACGGGCAGCAGCAAGAAAGTCTATCCATGACGCCAAGAAAAAATCATGGGAAGACTTCGTCGCGAAGATATCTCCAAGTTCAACTACGTCGGAAATGTGGCAGACAGTGAACACGTTGAGAGGGAAACGCCAACACCGCCCAACTGTCATCAAGCGGTCCAGTGGTTACACGGATAAGCCAGAAGAAATAGCTGAAGAACTGGCGCAACACTATAGCGAAAGATCCGCAACCTCCAGCTATTTGTCGTTGTTCGAGAGGGAGAAAGAAAAGGCCGAACGAAACCGCATAAACTTCTCGCCAGATAGCGATGATATTTACAATTCGGACTTCACCCTGAATGAATTGCTGTGGGCGCTCGACAGAGGAAGAAGTGGCTCTTCAGGACCGGACTGCATCGGCTATCCGATGCTTCAGCGACTGCCATTGTCTGTGAAAACTGCCATGTTGGAACTTTTCAACAGAATATGGCGCAGTGGCGTATTCCCACCCTGTTGGCGAACCGGAATCATCGTACCAATTCCAAAGCCAAGCTCGGATGACGCGGGTCCAGCTGCATTCCGTCCAATCACGTTAACTAGTTGTATGGCGAAGGTGTTCGAGCGAATTGTCAACCGACGGTTGACCACCGAACTAGAGTCGAACGGGCGTCTCGACAAACGACAACATGCCTTCAGATCTGGTCGGGGTACTGACACATACTTTGCGGAGTTGGAGAGGTCATTACCCGACCGTGATGAGCACTGTCTGATAGCGTCGCTAGACTTGGCCAATGCGTACGACACCACCTGGAGATATGGCATCCTACGAACACTGCAGAAATGGCAAATACGCGGAAGGATGATAAACATTGTCAACAGTTTTCTGGCAGAGAGAACGTTCCAGGTCAACGTAGAGGGGCATTTGTCGCCAGCACATCCGCTGGAAAATGGTGTGCCGCAGGGCTCAGTGCTCTCTGTTACACTATTTCTCGTGGCTATCCAACCCATCTTCCGCGTGGTTCCGAACTATGTACAAGTGTTGCTGTACGCCGATGATATTCTGCTTCTTGTGTGGGGGAAGAATGACCAGTCGCTACTCCGAAAACTTCAGGCCGCAGTAAAAGCCGTCAATAAATGGTCGAGAAGTGTTGGATTTACGATATCTGCGACGAAATCCAGCATCTTCTATTGCAGCCCTAACGTACGCCGTGAACCCATGCAGGCGATAAAGATAGATGGTGTAGCCGTTCCGACACAAACGCTGCTGAGAACTCTCGGTGTCACTCTCGACCGATCGCTCAATTTTAAAGCACATTATAAACTGACGAAGAAGACGTGTGAATCCAGGCTGCGTATCTTGAAGATGATCGGTGCCAAGTTGCCCCGTGGTCAACGCACTTCTTTACTTCAAATCGGGTCCGCAATTGTTACCTCGCGACTCCTCTACGGCATGGGACTTGTAAGCAGAGGAGGAGATGCCGTCATCCAAACGCTCGCTCCTACATACAATAGGATGATAAGGTTCGCATCCGGTGCATACGTCACGAGTCCAATTCTAGCAATTGTTGCAGAAGCTGGAACCCTACCATTCGACCTACTCGTTCTTCAAAATATAGCCCGGTTGGCCATCCATACGTTAGGAAAAAGCAAGGATAATGCCGATCTCCCACTGGTACATCGAGCATCCGAATGTCTGACAGAGGTGATCGGAATCCCTCTTCCAGATATTTGCACTAGTACACGTTTAGCTGCACGAAGATGGTACGAACCCAAGCCCCAGATCGTGTGGGACATAAAGAGACGTGTGAAAGCTGGAGACCCCCAGGAAACTGTTCGGCCTGCTTTTCAGGAGCTCCTAGCAGGTCGTTTCGACCGTTGAACTATCGTCTACACGGATGGCTCAAAAGATGACGATGCAGTAGGTGCGGGAGTGTATGGAGAATACTTCCAACAATCGGTTGGTCTTCCCTCGCCATGCAGCGTCTTCTCGGCAGAAGCGTTTGCAATCAAAACAGCGCTAGCAACACATAACACGGTCAGTGATTTGGTGGTTATGTCTGACTCGGCCAGTTGCTTATCGGCATTAGAAGCTGGCACATTGCAACATCCGGGGATTCAGCAGATTGAAAACATGCTACGAGGCCGTCCAATCAAGCTGTGCTGGATTCCGGGTCATGCTGGTATCCATGGCAACGACGAGGCAGACCGCCTCGCAGGAGAAGCAAGGGGTAATGCCCCCTTGCAAATAGCCGTTCCGGGAGCAGACGCAAACAACCAAATGAAAACAGCTATCCGAAATCAGTGGTTCCGTCGATGGTCTGCGTCCACTGAAGTAAAACTTCGCGAAGTTAAATTCGACACAGGGAAGTGGACTGACCGCGAGGATTCGGCTGAACAGCGAGTGCTTACCCGGCTTCGAATAGGGCATACCCGGCTAACACACGACTTTCTGCTAAAGAAAACTTCACCACCAGTGTGCGACTGCTGTGGGATCATTGTAGATGTCCGCCATGTGATCCTCCACTGCAGAAAATACGACGACGCCAGAAGGAAGCACGATATCGAGTCGACTAGTCTGCGAGCGGCTCTGTGCAACGATAGGAAAAATGAGGAGAGTATGATAAAATTCTTCAGGGAAACTAACTTGTTTAAAATGTTGTAACTTTATACTTTGATTGATAACTGACAACTGCATTGTAAAATTTTTCAGGTAAAATATTTTTCTTTGGACACGAATGCACCACTTCTTGGTGTAAAGTATCGTTAATAAACAACAACAACAACAACAACAACAATTATTATTATTATTATTGCAATGTCTGATTTTTTTTTCTACGTAGTTAATGAACAGCCCCCAGGTTGAAACGAATGTTGCACCCAGCTTGTAAGTAAATCATAGATTTTTTTATTCACAGCTGCTGTGACTCGCTGGAGGTGTATGGTGAACTACCATGCGGTTTTATCGTTTCCATGCATGTGAGGTGTAGGGAAACCCGAGGCTCTTAAGACAGTGGGAGTAATTCGGACCCCCTCGATTTCTCAGAAAATAGCAAGACTTTCTGACTATCGTACATATTCGTGGAACCGCTATCCTGAAGCATTAATTTTGAGAGCTGAAGTTGATTCTTTGTAGAAAGGAGATACAACGTTTTTCGTTGTTTTGCCATTCTCAAAACAAAAATCATTGAAATTGAAAAACCGTGATTAAAGCAACAAATAAAAGTGAAAAAATAAAGGTAAGTGTTTTGGAAAGCTTGAGGCTCCTATTTTATGGAATGATTTTTGTTTGGGTGAAAACAGAGATATTTTCGAGACGCTCACCACTTTTGTGCGAAATGGGCGTACTGGGCTATTCGGACCCCTTATTCCGACTACCACCGTTCAGCGGTTTGCTGCTGTGAACACTATTGCACACGCCACAGCAAATCAAATACATGGGCCGCCAAACGACAGCTGTGACATACCAGATTAAGTTTTTGTAAAGAATTTTTTTATTTTTTGCTTCTTAAAGAGTGTCTCATGTAACTAATTTATTTAGTAAACATAATTCCATTGTAAAAAATTAAAGAAAAATGACGGTCTGAATTGCCCCGTAGGGAGGTCCGAATTACCCCTACATTGTAAAAGGATGTAAAAACGTAGAGGTTTGCAAATAGTCGGCTAGCGCTGCCATTGAGTGGTGCAAATGAACCTTAGATGGCACCAAAATGTAGCTGACGTTTCAAACTAATAATTAGGGCTTTTGACTGATAACTTTTTTCACATCTATCTACCTAAAAGGGCGATTTGCTCGAGTGAGTCCGAATAGCCCTGGGTTCCCCTAACATAGATTTTTTATTTTAAAAAAATTATATCTCTGAAACCTCTAGATCTGACTCCAAAATATGTTTGGAGATGTTGTGTGTAATTGACTGATCAAATAAAAATATAAAAGTATGGAGTATTCATGGACCCTCGCAGTGAAAATCAAGAAAAACCATTTAATGTGTATTTTGTTCGTACAAAACTCAATATTTTTTAAAGTTAATAATTTTTTCTTGAAACCACAAACCAATGAAAATCGGTTCAATTGTTCAAATGTTATGAGTTTTTAAAAATTCATCATTTGAAAAATCACGAATTTTTGAACAAGTCTAACGTGAAAAGAGACACCCTAATGACGAAATAAAGAAATATGTATGTAAAACTTTTCGGTAAGGAACAATTCTACCAAATAATGCAGATTTCTGAGAGATCGTATTACTTTTTTCATGGAATTGCTGTATGTTTAGTGGTATAGGATTTCGTCGCACTGTTAGATAAGCTAATTAGTTTTCCCTATATTACATGTAGATTTCCAAATCAATAAACCTCCTTTGGCTGCAACGCTGATGTATTCTATATGGGCTATTCTATTCTTCATCACCGACTAAAACAAATCGATCACAATGCTGAGACGCAGTTTCAATTTTCGAGCACGTTTTTGCATCAGATTTCAAACAGCTCGACTATTCTGTTTTAAATTTTCCATGATTTAAAACACGAATAGAACACTTCTAAATATTTTTCATTAGTATATAAGACGACTGACAGCAGAAAAAATAATATGTGTCACATAAGTGACAAACAATAACAAAATCACGGTGTGTTTGGTAGAACAATTTTATTCGAAAAAAATCGACATCGCTAAAACTTCAGCATGTGATAGAATTCGCTTTACCCTTTCATTTGAAAGTAAAATTAAAATATTCTGTCGGGGGCTCCAGAACAACTTTTTAATTTAAAGTTTTTTTGTTTGAAAACTTAAGTTTTTCAATGAAACTGGTTCACATTTTTGCCCTTAGGTAGTACTTTAGAAATTCAAATATTACTAAAAGTGAGAATCTGATGGACAATTTCATTGTGTACAACTTTGTGAAAAACTACATCGCGATCTAAAATCGCCAGAGAAAACTATTAAAGTTTTTTTCAAAGTTTCTAGATTCGCACGGGGCCTATTGGTTAAGAAGCTTTATTCCAAAAACATTTCTATTTGTAAAAAATGGATTGCCTTATTTTAACAGTGTGCCCAGAAGAACCTGAATGCTAGCAAAGTCCCACCTTTAAGCGTGAAAAACATAATTCCAGATTCCACCACTTTATGCGCACCAATGATATTGTAGGAGCATGGAGATATAGAGAAGAGTAGATAAAATTTGAACGAAATTAAGACTCTTTTGAAGGATGCTGGGCAATGCAGCAAAATGAAACCAATTTTTTCAGTCACAGATATATTTGTTTCTTCTTTTTTTCTTCACTGATTCTGGAGTATGCTTGATGTAACCTTGAATCCACCTTTTGTACGCAAGCATCTTATTTGGCCTAAATTTTAACTTTATATTTGATCATACTCGATTAGATATTCAGTCATTTGATTTGATTTCGAGTGAGAATCCTGATTGACAGTTTCATGAAGGATAGAAAAATAATTCGATGAGATTTATTTTCTAGTTTGTTAACTTTTGGGAATCGCTGTACATTGAACAGAAATCGCAAGAGTGAATGAGAAATAAAGGTTTTGTCTATTGTACGAAGATAGCGATCGCAATATAAAAGTAGTTATAGAAAGTATCACCTTTACCCGAAAGACGTGTTGCGGTTAATGTCTCCAGATGCAGAACTGAACTTATAACTTGTCTTCTTGATATGTTGTCTTTGCTCTTATCCCATATTATGAGAGATATCTTCAATAAACAGACGTATTACTTGAATGTATGGTCCAGCCTGATATTTTTTTGTTCGTTTTCTGTTGTGATCCGTGCACAAAGAGTAACGACTCCGGCATTTCTTCTTAAAGAAAATTACGAAACATGGTTTTATTATTTTTTCAAAGATTATGTGAAGTGTGCTCGATTTAGAAATAAAACTTAAGGACAAGCAAAAATCTGGATCTACAAATTCTGATGAAATGAATCTACCACAAAGGATAACAAACATGGATCCAAAACTCGAAGAGCTTTTTGCCTTTCTCATATAAAGAAAGGCTATGCAATCACTGTGTTCGGTATCGAACGTCTAAATTCATAAAAACCCATCTTGTCTTTCCCTGACCGATAATTGCTTTAAATCCCCCACCCACTATCACCCAATCCATTATTAAATCTTATTCTTGAATACAAATCTTATCCCATTACTTGTATCTTTTCCCCATAGTTCATAAGTAAAAATAAAATCCTGTTCAATCATGTCCTAGCAAGGATTCCCCTCCCGCCCAGCCGTACCATCATACTTTTTCGTTTCAATGGAGGTGGGAGGAGCCAACATCACACAAAGCCGATTCAGACATCGGAAATGAATCAGATATAAAAGTAATGCATTTTGTACGTATCATATCAGTATTTTTGTAAATTTCAAACCGTAAACATCGCGAAATAAACAAATCCAAAGAGAATCCGGAATTTTCCTTTCTGTCACCGAAAGAGCACCATTTGTGTTTCGTCCTGACTTGCTGCGCATCGGAGTGCGCACCCAAGGAAGCAATTAGTGTTCGTCCCATCGAACTGATCCACATTTTGACCCCACCCGCGGTAATCTATTGTGGACACCAGTTCGACTAGCACACGGACAACCTATTGCTGTTCCTAATCGACAACCGTCGTCGTTTTGAAGCACCATCAAGACAAGCCATCCAGATTCCTGATCCCATACATTGTGCACCGCACACACTGTAAAAATCGATTTTTTAACCGAGGCCCGGAGGGCCGAGTGTCATACACCATTCGATTCAGTTCGTCGAGATCGGCAAATGTCTGTGTGTGTATGTGTGAGTATGTGTGTGTGTCATTTAAACTCACATAATTTTCTCAGAGACGGCTGAACCGATTTTCGCAAACTTAGTTTCATCTAAAAGGTATAACGCTCCCATAAGCTGCCATTGAATTTTTAGTTGATCCGACTTCCGGTTCCGGAGTTACGGGTTGAAGAGTGCGGTCACACAGCAAATTCCCATATAAACTGGTACCACCATGATGTTCAAATGATGTAAAACATATTAAAATTGATGTAACATTACTCTAGTTTGCGGGTCTGGATCACTAATGATCAATCAAAGCAGCTTTGACCACATTGGCCACCTATGACGGTTCATGACGCCCCCGGGGAACCCGCCAAGTTCCTAAGCTAATATCACACCCATTCCCCAACGAATTCTCTACCGATTTTTACAAACTTGATTTCAAATGAAAGATACAGTAACATCATTGACTGCTGCTGAATTTCATTCGGTTCTGACTCTTGCTTCCGGAGTTACAGGGGTGTTAGTAAGGATACACTGGAATTTCCCATATAAATCGGTACAATCGTAATACCTCAGAGGGTAAAAACTATTGAAATGGTCACCAAATTACTTCTAATCGCAGATCTAGATCACTGATTGCCAAGCAAACATTCTTTTAATATATTGTCCACTATCGACGATTCCGGAAGTCCGGAATTCCGGGCATATTCCACAATTAAAGTCACATCGGTTCTTCGGTGATGACTGAACCGATTTTCTCAAACCAAGTCTCAAATGGAAGGCAAAATATGCAGTTGAGTATTGCGTCGCCGCCCCCCCCCCCGCCTTGCCCTTACACCTAACTCCTTCATCACTCCCCTCCCCTTGGACCACCCTCACGCCTGCATTTCCTTCATCCACCCCGTATACCAAAATAAGATGAAGGATTTCTGACGCATCATCCACTCCCACTCTACTAACCCCCATTCCCTCCACTTTCAAACCCATTCCACCAACATTGCAAAATATAATCACATGAAGATAACATTGAACTCATGCTGATTAAGCTAATTAAATATTATTCTTTTGCCTATCTCATATAGAAAGGTTATGCAATTGCTCCAAAAACCGACTTTCTAACCGAGGCCCGGAAGGCCGAGTCTCATATAACATTCGACTCAGTTCGCCGAGATCGCAAAATATCTGTGTGTATGTATGTGTGTACGTATGTATGTATGTATCTATGTATGTATGTATGTATGTAAGTATGTATGTATGTGTGTGTATGTGCGGATTTGTTAACAAAATGTCCACATCGGTTTCTCGGAGATGGCTGAACCGATTTTTACAAACTAAGATTCAAATGAAAGGTATAATATTTCCATAGGTTGCTATTGAATTTTATTTTCAACCGACATCTTGTTCCGGATTACGAGTTGAAGAGTATGGTTACAAAACAAAATTTGTTGATTTGTCCACATCGGTTTCTCGGAATTTTCCGAACCGATTTTGACAAACTTGATTTTAAATGAAAGGTCCATCAGCTGCTGTTGAATTTTGTGTGGATCCGAGTTCTGGTTCCTGAATTACAGGGTGATACATACGATCACGCAGCAAATCCCGATTCTAACGAATTCTGCGATGAATGTAAAAAGGTGAATTTTTTCCCAAAATGTAAACAAAACTGTTGAATTTGTGGATCTAGGTCACCAACAGTCATTCAAAGTCTCTTTGGCCACACTGGCCACCATCGACGGATCCGGAAGCATCCAAATTCAGAATAACAGTTATATTGGTTTCTCGAAAATGGCTAGACCGATTTGATCAACTTAGTCTCAAATGAAAGGTGTTGCGTCCTCGGAAACTGATATTAAATTCCATCTCCATCCGACTTCCGGCTCCGGAGTTACGGGTTGTGGAGTGCGATCACATAGAAAACTCCGATTCAAACCGACACCGCGATGAATGCAAAAAGGTGCTCTTACATATACTTACCAAGTGTAATAAGAATGAAAGACTTGTCCATAATGTTATATTGTACGAACAGCTATTAAATCATAGTTTGGAGAAATGAGAACGGCACAATTGCACCTCTAGGTGGATTAAAACAGGTTTTTTTTCTTTTTCAATCATCTTTCTTTTAATGTTGATAAAGACAAACTGGACGCTAACCCAAAATTTCAATAAAATCCGTCGTTTATTACAATGACTCGAACTGTCCACTTTAGTTCATTCAAATATAAAGCTTTGAATTTAAGCCAATTGTATTTTAGCAGGCAGTATAGGATCAGGAAGAAGGGTCATTCTAGTTTATATTAGCTATCCCCTAGGGCGAGAAAAGAAATGAAAAAAGGCATAATAAAATCCGTTACTACATTAATCAACATCTTGAAAAGGTATAAGATTATCGAATGAATTTGGTCAACACCTTTCCACACCGTTCATAAAGTGTCATTTTCGCCTAAGACCCGGAGAAATTTGAAAATATATTTTTTTCTTTGCATACATTGAAATTTATCTGAATTTACTGTTCATTTAAACTCAACATTTGTTTGTAAGTCCTTGTTAATCGACTTCTTAATCAAGCGGCCCCGCGCACACCTAAAAACTGATAAAATTTTAATAACTTTCTCGGGTGATTTTATATCGATTCATAACATTCTACGAAGTAACAATGTAAACAATGTGATTGTTCATCAGATTCTCACTTTTAGTATTTTTTGAATGTCTATAGTACCAATTAGTAGCAAAAATGCGAATTAATTTCATTAAAAAACTTTAGGTTTCAATCAAAAAAACTTTAAAATAAAAAGTTGTTCTAGACCCCCCGACAGAATATTTTAATTTTATTTTCAAATGAAAGTTCTTTTATATCCCGAAGTTTTACAGATGCCGAATTTTTTTGAATAAAGTTGTTCGACAAAGACACCGTGAAAATCAAATAAACAACCTTTAGAACAGATGGCTAACTCATCGCATTGGGAAACCTGTGTTCTAGAACACTGTGTTCCCAATGTGATGATGACACCTGTTCTAAATATTGTTTATTTTATTTTGTTATTGTTTATCACTTTCATGATAGAACAGCCTATATAGAATACATCAGCATTGCGAACAGCCTTAGAAATTACTAAAAGTTTCCTTTATAAACTGATAATCGGCCAGAATATGAGCAATAACAAGTGATCGTTTAATGGATATTCATTATTTGTATTGATCGGCGAATAGATCTCTAGAGTAGTGGGGCGTTTCGGCTATTTTTCACTTTCCACGAATTTTTTTCTAAATTTGCTTATTTTTCCTTAGTAGCGGTTAAAATATTCTAGTTGAAAGCAGACATCTATTAGTTTTATCTTTTAATCTTATTTTTTAATGGTTGTTGAAGAAATGGCTGTTAATTGATCGGTAGATGAGCCTTGCACGGTATATGTGTTTCTGAAACAAGAAGCACTTTCTTGTACATGCCGTCTTGAAGTTACTGGGCTTTGGAACAGCAACGAATTTTTCCTTTGAAAACATTCAATGTGAAAATTCCTCCTCGTGGGGAATGGCTGTCTGGCAGGATGGAACGACAACGTGAAGATTATGTACTTTGATACACTGACGGTTCTTTGTTGGAAAGCCGAGCCGGTGCTGGTGTCTATTGTCGTGAAATGAGATTAAACCAGTTTCATTCGCTTGGTAGATACTGTACCGTATACTGTGTGGCGTACAATCGGTACTTCAACAGGAAATTTGCGGTAAACGAATCTATTTTTACTCTGACAGTCAGGCTATCCTCAGGTCACTTAATTCCACAGATTCGAGATCTAAATTAGTAATCGCATGTGTAACTCAAGTCGAAGAACTTGGCATTTGAAATGTTATGTACTTTCTATGGGTATCTGGTCATTCCGGTATTACTGAAAATGAATGGGCGACCAAATTGGCTAAAGCGAGCGTTGCGACTGACTTCGTTGGTCCAGAATCATGTTTACCACTTTCGATAAGTTGGATAAAGCACAAGTTTTGCTCTTGGGCTTCATCCGACCATGCCAACCATTGGCGTAGCTTGCAAACCTGCGTTTAGAAAGAGATCTGAAACTCAAGGATATGCTATTGTTCCTAACCCAGTATGGTAAAGAGGTTAAGCCGTATTTGAATGACAATATCTCTTCGGGGGTGCTGTCGTTCTATTATTTCAATATTCCCTCAGGGGTGTTGATATATAAGCTCACTATTGTTATATAAACATTCTAAATACTCCCGGGCGTTGGAAGTTTTATTTCTGCTCTTGTACCATCAGCAGATTATTCAGCATCCTTCCGGCGGTGCAGAATGCTCTATTTTAATAGTTCTGTCTTTATTTTCCATTTACCCTTAACCTTACTACTTCCCCAATCCTTTCAATCAGGGAAATGATGAAACATCAACGATCAACATGGGGAACGTGTCTTTTGAACCAACCACTACTGATTCCTAATTCCTGATCTTCACAAGCTTCAATTAGAAACTCGGAAGGATCTGGAATTACTATGCCAGAAAAATAACACTTTTTACTTTCCACATTGATCATTTTAGGAGGAGTCACCATCCTTTACGTCATAATCGGTACAGCTGTTTTCTTCAGTATTTTCTTCAGCGCAAAGCCAAATATCAAGATACGAACCAATATACATGAACGTATAGCATATGACATAATAATATACTTACCTAGTGGCCCGTGCAATAGCTCCAGGCTCGACGATCGACCTCAAAATGGCTGTTGACGTGCCAAACTCATCGGCAGAAGATGAGTTGTAACTTAACAATAGTGAATACAGTAAACCTCGGCACATACTGGAAGGCCCGTTGTGTAGGCTAGATTCGCTGCTGTGAAATAGATTTAGATTTGAAGACTAGAGTAGATCGTGACGAAGCTGGCAGCTAAACGGCTCACAAATGCCAGCATCAGCATCGAAAGAAATCCACAGTCGGAGAAGATTTACCGCCATGGACTATCAGACTATATCGTGACACAGCTGGGAGCCAATGGGCTCTTCAAACAAAGACCAGTACCGAGACTAATTCCGAGAAGCCGCAATCGGAGTAGGTCAGTTTTAAACCGCTCTAGGAAACGGATATCGGTTTCGGGAGAAATTCCTTCGGTCTCAGTTGGAGTAGAGTGAATTCACCACCGACGACTATCCGGAAAAATCGTGATAAATCGAGGAGCTAAATGACTTACAGAAACAAAAGCTTAATGGCTAAACGGGTCACTGAAACGAAAAGTCCAATGTTAACAGCTCAAAGATAGAGCCATTTCATGGATCAAGCGACGCTACGACTTCCCTGCAAAAAGAGCAAAAAAGAGGTGTAATGAAAGCACAACGCGCCCCAGAAAACTCCTCCCCACACGAAGTAATAGCTTGCTGATATTCCATGGGATTGAAAGACGGAAAAAGAGAGAGAAGTTTTTAGCAGTTAAGCACACAGTGCCAATACACTGGCCAGCTTTTCAAACCTTACTGTAAAAACACATAAACAGATATTTCGCGTTCTCAACGAACTGAATCGAATGGTACATATATGATATTCGGCCCTCCGAGTCTCGGTTCGAAAGTCGATTTTTGGAGAGATAGCGTAGTCTTTCTTTATACGAGAAAGGCAAAAAGACTTTCTAAAGAGATACCAAATACTTAACTTTTTTTTTCGAGATGCACAAAGCCGGTATTATTATAATTAGAACACATACCTCCACCCGTTCTTCTTTTAAATCAACTTTCATCGCCAACTTCTCCCGCAAGAGCACATCTGGATAATGTGTTTTGTCGAATGTTGTCTCAAGTTGTTCTAATTGATCTTCGGTGAAAATAGTACGATGTCTACGTTTTCTTTTAATATGAGCATCTGCATTGAGAAATGGATATCGTGGCCGAAACGCCCCATCGCAGGATACTAGTCCAACCGACGAATGCAGTTGCTTAGGAAATACATCATCTTGCATATATCCATGGTATGACGGCGGATATGTAACTATGATTTGGAATAAATATAAATCACACTATATCAACAAATTATCTTTTTCGATTACATAATAATACTAACTTCCTAACAGATTTGTTGGCAAAATTGTTATTTCCGAACAGTTTAAAGGACGGATAGAATGGTTTCCAGAATAGTGAAAATAGTTCTTTGGACTATTCTTTAAGCTGTCCGATACCGTAATCTGTCCTTGGTGACTGTTAAATGTTGTTTGAATTGTACTATCCAACGATATCTTTGGTTTTTGCGAATTGAGTCCCAAAATACTCTCAATAGTGAAAATTGATGCATATGTAGATTTTTCTTTTGAAATTGTAGCTTTTTCCAGGGATACATCTATCGCACTATTTTTTAAATATTCTTCGCCAAACATTTTGTCTAACACGAGTTAGTGCTTTTGACTGTAGCTAGATCATGACACGTTGTGAGTTGGCTTTTATTTAATTCTAGTTGATTAACATATTAACTTTAAAAGTAGTACTTGATCCAATCAGTGGCGAAACCATTACGTGATTAACTAATCATTTTAATTTTATGTTTTTAACATTACCGCTCACTTTCAGCAATAACATTCAGGAGGAAGCGGTCGGATTAAAACCTTGGGATCCACTCATGTGCAGATCTACCAAATAGTGACAGGTACTATTTACAATCCGATTGCAAAAAATTCATCTTTTGTTTCGACAGCCAATTCCTTGCATAAAGGACAATCTAGGTACGCGGCTACTTTTGCTATCCCGATCGTATAGATCCCCGACAAAAGTCACAAGGTAAAATCTGGGAAAATAATTGAGGCTTACACTAAAAAAACCCACAAAGTAATAGTTCAAAAATCTGCATTTTTGCAGGGACAAGTGTTATACAAACCGTATGTATTTGGATATATAATCAAGGTTAAAAAATTAAAGCACAAGAAAGTAGACAATGTCTTTCAAATTGATGTTCTCCGACTTTGATGAAAATATTAGCGTTTGTTGATTATATGTGGAATGGACTTTGGCCATATTTCGCACTTTAGACTAAACAATGGCTCCAAATTATAAAATCTCTCTAACTCTGGTTTATCTTGGTGAAATCTAATTCGGTTTAGTCTTTCTGAAAGAGCTTTTAGAAGTTGCAAATACGATATACCCTTTCAATTTTTAATCGATACATTGAAAACCATTCATATTTTACTTGGATAAGACAATTTTTAAAACGTTTATGATCTTTGCAAGATCTAGTTTAAGGGTAGGTTTGTATTGATGAATTTTAGAATAAATTTAAGCCTATAAGCTTGTGGTGATAACTATTGAAGGCGGCCCCTGGCCACGATTAAGAGCCGAAGACTCATTAACACCACAACAACTAGGAATTATTTATGCTCTGTGGACCTTCGGCAAATAGTAGGTGACGGCATGATAAGGCGAGAATAGAGAAGAGTATATTACACATAAAGAGAACAGGAGTAACAATGAGATAGATATTTCGTAATTAATTCATTTATTTAAAATTACATATCACATGTTAGTGGGGGAAGGGAAAGCCGTATTTAGGGGCGGCTTGCTCCCCTTTTATGTAAGTAAAGGAAAAGGTAGGAAGTGGGATACATATTGTGTAATTGACATCGTCGTTTGCTGATTGATCATTATGGCGGATCTGCACACTTTGTTGTAGTGTTGTAGTTTCCAGCCTGTAATCGCAGGGGAGAGAGGAGGGTCGATATTTCGGATAATTATTGGCACTCCGATGCTGTCATGATGTTCTCTATATCATCTGCATGTGAGATATGTCATGATGTTCTGGATAGACGGTTATCAAGAAGGGTATGCACCGAAGACTCGTGAAGCAATGCCATATTGTAGATACAGGGATAGGTTGGTGAGATTCTACTGTGAATGGGAGAGGGGAAAATGTATTAAACTTGGACATCAATAGCTTTCAAAAAGATATAGATAAGAAAAATATAGGGGTGGTCACGGCTTGCCAGGACGTCCCGGACTGGCACATAGGGTGATCTACCTCGGGCCCGAAGGGAATCTATTAGTTGGGAGCTGGCAACACAGTACTCTGCGCACAGCCAACAACATGTTCGATGTCGTGATAACCGTTCTCACAAATACAATGATTGCTTTCAGCAAGCCCTTAACGACGGAGATGCGCGTCAAACGAGTAATGGTTGGACATGATCCTTGACATCGTACAAATAAAGTCCCGGTTCACATCCAAGCCTTTAAACCAAGCATTCATTGATACCTTCAGGATAATGGAATGTAGCCACCGTCCCAGATCCCCTTTGCTCCATGAGGTTTGCCAACTAACGAGCGTCCTCTGACGAGAGATACTGAAAAATTCATTGAAGCAAATTGGTCTTTCGTAAGTGCGCCTTCTAATGCGCCCACCTTGGCTAAAGAGTCCGCCTTCTCATTGCCCGCAATAAAACAATGTGACGGAACCCAAACCAAGGTAATCTGGTAAGATTTTTCAGATAAAGCACTCAGATATTCCCGTATTTTCCCCAGGAAATACGGTGAGTGCTTTCCAGGCTTCGCCGCACGGATGGCCTCAATGGAACTGAGACTATCCGAAACGATGAAGTAATAGTCTGAGGGCAGGGTGTCAATGATCCCGAGAGTACACTGAATGGCAGCTAATTCTGCGACGTAAATTGAAGCAGGATCATTGAGTTTGAATGAGGCAGCAAGGTTTTCGTTGAAGATACCGAAGCCTGTGGACCCGTCGAGAATTGATCTGTCAGTGTAGAACATTTTGGCGCAGTCGACTTAATGGTATTTGTTATAGAAAATATTTGGGACCACTTGTGGGCGAATATGATCTGGAATTCCACAAATCTCTTCCTTCATGGATGTATCGAAAAATACAGTTGGATCAGAAGTATCTAACAGATGAGCACGGTTGACGTTATACGTAGATGAATTGATGTTCTGTGCCATGTAATCGAAGTACAAGGACATGAATCGGGTCTGAGAATTAAGCTCGACAAGCCTTTCGCAATTTGCAATCACCAATGGGTTCAGAATATCGCATCGCATGAGCAATCGGTATGAGAGGTCCCAGAATCAATTTTTCAGCGGAAGAACGCCCGCTAGCACTTCGAGACTCATCGTATGGGTCGAGTGCATGCAACCCAAGGCAATACGCAAGCAACGATACTGGATTCGCTCCAGTTTGATGAAGTGTATGTTCGCAGCGGAGCGAAAGCAGAAACATCCGTACTCCATCACTGATAATATCGTTGTTTGGTACAGCCTGATTAGGTCTCCTGGATGAGCACTCCACCATGTTCCAGTTATTGTACGGAGAAAGTTGATCCTTTGTTGGCACTTGTGTTTCAGATACCTAATGTGACATCCCCATGTACCTTTAGAGTCAAACCATACCCCGAGATATTTGAATGTTGAAGCCTGAGCAATGGTTTGATCCATTAATTGAAGCTGTAGTTGCGCTGGTTAACGCTTTCTAGAAAATACGACTAGCTCAGTTTTCTCCGTGGAGAACTCGAAACCCAGCTGGAGAGCCCAAGCAGACAAATTGTCCAAGGTATCTTGCAGTGGTCCTTGCAAGTCGACGGCTTTAGGATAGTAATGGTCTGTAATAGAGACCACACCGTCATCTGCAAGCTGCCTTAGCGTGCAGGAATTGACAAGACATTCGTCAATGTCATTCACGTAAAAATTGTAGAGGAGAGGGCTTAGACATGAGCCCTGGGGAAGGCCCATGTAGCTAAATCGTGATGTCGATAAATCGCCATGCGAGAAATGCATTTGTTTTTCAGGTTTAGCAATAAGTTATTTAAAATTGGTGAAAGACCATGCTGGTGCAACTTCTCGTAAAGAATGTTGATAGAAACTGAATCGAAAACCCCCTTAATATCCAAGAATACTGATGCCATCTGCTCTTTGTTAGCATATGCCATTTGAATTTCTGTTGAGAGCAACGCAAGGCAATCGTTCGTCCCTTTGCCTTTGCGGAAGCCAAATTGTGTATCTGACAGTAAGCCATTTGTTTCGACCCAATTATCGAGGCGAAACAGGATCATTTTCTCGAATAACGTCCGGATACAGGATAGCATTGCAATCGGTCGATACGAGTTGTAGTCGGAGGCTGGTTTTCCTGGTTTTTAGATGGCTATGACCTTCACTTGTCTCCAATCGTGTGGGACAATGTTAGCCTCAAGAAACTTATTAAATAAGTTCAACAAGCGTCTTTTGGCAGAGTCTGGCAGATTCTTCAACAAGTTGAATTTGATTCTGTCTGGCCCTGGAGCTTTATTGTTACACGACAAAAGAGCAAGTGAGAACTCCACCATCGAAAACGGTGTTTCGTTCGCGGTATTGTAAGGCGACGCGGCGCGGTAGATTTTCTGTGCCGGGGCGGAATCCGGACAAACCTTTTTAGCGAAATCGAATATCCAACGGTTTGAATATTCCACGCTCTCGTTATTGCTGTTTCGGTTTTGCATGCGTCGTGCTGTGCCCCAAAGAGTGCTCATCGATGTTTCTCTTGTTAACCCGTCGACAAACCGGCACCAGTAACTGCGTTTCTTAGCTTTCATTAAATTTTTCATTCGCTTTTCTAATATCGCGTGCACTCGATAACTAGCAACTAACCCGTCGTTCCGGAAGGTTTTATACGCGGCAGCTTTCTCCGCGTACACGTCTGAGCACTCTTTGTCCCACCACGGGTTGGGAGAACGTTTTTGGGTATTCACGTCGGGTACTCGTTTCATCTGAGTTTGAATCGCGGTATCGAGAATCGAGTTGGGCAAAAACTTATATTCTTCCTCCGGGGGAAGTACCTGTGTTGAATCGACAGTTTTGGATATCTCAGCAGTGTACTCTTCCAATCAATGTTTCGTTTGAGGTCATAGGGAATATTGATTGGTGCCGATGGTCTTGAACCAGTGGTGATTGCAATTACAATTGGTAGGTGGTCACTACCGTGGGGATCAGATATTACCTTCCACTTGCAATCTAACCGTAGTGATGTCGAGCATAAAGATATGTCCAGTGCACTTGCTTGCGCAGGTGGTCTAGGAATCCGTGTCATTTCCCCTGTGTTCAGAATTGTCATATTGAAGCTGTCACAAAGGTCTTGAATTGTCGAAGATCGATTATCGTCGTACAGACATCCCCACTCTGTACCGTGAGAGTTAAAGTCTCCAAGAAGCAGGCGGGGCGAGGAAAGGTGTTCAATCACGTTGGAGAATCTTCGATATCCCATCATGGCTCTAGGAGGAATGTAAATAGAAGCAATGCAAAGATCTTTGCCTTTGTTTGTTGTTTGACAAGCGACAACTTCAATGCCTGGCGTCGAAGGGAGGTTGATTCGATTGAAGGAGTAGCCCTTTTTTTGATTCCTAAAAGTACCCCTCCATATGAGTCTACTCGATCCAAGCGGATAATGTTAAAATCGTGGAAGTTGAGGTTTATATTAGAAGTAAGCCATGTTTCACATAGGTAAAATGCATCACAATGATTGTGATTTAGCAAGTGTTTTAATGAATCAATTTTGGGGATAATACTTCTGCAGTTCAACTGTTACACAGTGATCATATCCGTGATTCCGTTTAATAAGTTAGCCATCGAAGGATACGACCGCTGTAAGGAGGGGCCATTGTTCAGTCAACTGTTTTAAAAATGTTCTTACTGTTGGTAGAATAGCAACCAGCAAGCTTTTCAGAGGATCGGTAATGTTGAAATCTGTGAATATCCAGTCCACAATGTCAGAAAATTGAAGGAATCCCGTTTTAGGTTGAGTATCTGACTGTAAAATTGGAGCACTTGTTATTTTTGTTGCCCCGGGGAGTGCTGGGAACTCCTGGTTGTATCTCAATTTCCCAAAACCAGGAGGTATTATTTTCGGATTTGTACCAGCACTTCCAGTTGATAAATTATTTTTATTTTGTACCCTTGTTTGGGACAATCTAGGACCCTTACGAGGAAGTTCAGGTGAGTTTTGATAAGGTCTTTTCCTAGAGTTTCCAAGCAGAGCCAAAGAATGCCCCTCGCAAGGATCGTTAGAGGCGTTATCGTCAATTGGCAAGAGAGCGAATGGGTTTTCGGTTTTCGGCGTAAGAGCGTCTGGAGCGATCTTTGGCGGATCGAAGTGCATGCGGATTCTCCCCACAGTAAACACACTTCTCAGCGGGTCTACTGCAAGTATCATCCGCATGGCGTTCCCCACAATTACCGAACTGTTTCTTGTTGCTACTGTAGGTGGCCGTGTGACCTAGCTACTTACAATTGGAACAATACATGACCTGCGGTACAAACAGGCGTACAGGTAGACGAGCTCTTCCCACTTCAACGTAGCTAGGAAGTGCAGATCCGGCGAGGGTTACGCGAAACGAATCTGATGGATAATAATTCCCATCTTCGATGGACTTTGAGTGCAATTGCTTGCACTCCAAAATGTTAACTGATTGAAGGTTAGGGTCCTTAAAGCGCCCAACCCCATCATTCATCAGATCATCGATAGTTAGACCCGCATCACTTACCGCACCGTCGATCTCCACGTCACGAGAAGGGATGTAGACGCGATACTCCAGCGTAAAGAGGCTATTGCTAACGATATCATTGGCCTGTTTCAAGTCAGTAACGACTACGCACAGTTTATCTGACTGAACCTTTTTAATCTCGGTTACGGCCGAGTAACGTTTTGTCAGCTCCCGTGCAACAGTTGAGCTGTTTAACGGTTCATTTTTGGGCCGAAAGTATACCACCCAAGGACTAGCGGATCCATCATGGTAAACCTTGACTCGGGGGGCTGTGAGATATTGGAGGAAAGTGGGGGAAGTGGATCGACCATAACCTCATATGTCCCCGAATCAGATACACGTCCCTCTTCCCCATAATATTCGTCTTCGGAGGGTGATCCTTCTGTTTGTTCGATTTTCCGGGAGCAACACGCTCGACCGCACTATTTAACTTAAATCAAAATAAAAAATCAAAAACCGATTTAATCCACCTAGCAGTGAGATGAGACATTTCTTACACATTTCACTATTGGATTAGTTTCCAGAACTCACGAGAAGTATGCACCCAACTAGAGGTGGGATGAAAACAGTTTCTAGTCTTGCACGAATAAAATCTCGAATAAACTGAATAAATTATAGATAATCAACAAAACAAACGAAATAAAAAAGTAAAGCAAAAAATGAAATAATAGGTTTTTAAATTCATAAAATGAGTAGAAAAATTAATGTAAATCAAAATTATAATTTACACGAATCAAATTAGATTAGGTTATTAAATAAAAATTAAGATTATATTTAGATATAGTTCTAAGATTAATAGAATAAATTGACTCATACTAACAAATTGAATGAAATAAAACGAATAACTGAAGATGAAATGCATAAAATTAAAGATATGAATAAAATGAATCAAATGAATCAAATGAACCAAACGAATCAAATGAATCAAATGTATCAAATGAATCAAATGAATCAAATGAATCAAATGAATCAAATGAATCACACGAATCAAATGAATCAAATGAATCAAATGAATCAAATGAATCAAATGAATCAAATGAATCAAACGAATCAAATGAATCAAATGAATCAAATGAATCAAATGAATCAAATGAATCAAATGAATCAAATGAATCAAATGAATCAAATGAATCAAATGAATCAAATGAATCAAATGAATCAAATGAATCAAATGAATCAAATGGATCAAAAGAATCAAATGAATCAAATGAATCAAATGAATCAAATGAATCAAATGAATCAAATGAATCAAATGAATCAAATGAATCAAATGAATCAAATGAATCAAATGAATCAAATGAATCAAATGAATCAAATGAATCAAATGAATCAAATGAATCAAATGAATCAAATGAATCAAATGAATCAAATGAATCAAATGAATCAAATGAATCAAATGAATCAAATGAATCAAATGAATCAAATGCATAAAATGAATCAAATGAATCAAATGAATTACATGAATAACAAGAATCAAATGAATCAAATTGATTTAATTCATCCAGTGAATACAATGAATCAAATTAATGAAATGGATCAAATGAATAAAAAGAATGGATGAACAAAATGAATAAAGTAAAAAATAAATGAAATGCATAAATACAACAAACGAATCAAATAAACAAAATGAGCTGAAGTGATAAAATGAATAAAAAGAAGAAAATTAGCAGAATTAAATGCATTGATTAAAATGAAAAATTGAACAATGGTAAAAGGTTATAAATTAATATAAAGAAATAAATTGAATCAAATAAACTATTTGTAAGAAAAGATTAAAACTGACAAAGTAGTCAGATTATTAAAATGAAGAAACTGAACAAAATGATTAAACTGGAAAAAATGAATAAAATGCATACAATGAAAACAATTAATAAAATAAGTTAAATGAGTTATGAGTAAAATGCACAAAAAGAATAAACTGATCAGAGTGAATCCAAAGAATGAAACGAATAAAATTAGTAAAATGAACGCAGATGAACAAAACGAATAAAAAGATGCGGAATGAAATAATTAATTAAAATGAAATGGTCATATATTTAAAGCTAAAAATATTTTTGAATTAAGAAAATGAATAAACCGGATTGTACGAATTTGAGAACCATTGCATCAAAAAGTTTTGAAATGTTTTTGAAAATCCCATCTTCTGAGAAAAGGCTAATAAATATGCAATGGACTTTCTAGGGCTTCCATCTTTTTTTGGTTTTATTCTTTTTGTTTTCATGCTTCTTTACTTGACGGCGTCGTTTTAAGATTATCTGGTGTTTCTACCTTATTGTTGGACCATATTTATTTATCAGGAACCTGGAACGCTCAATTTGCTTTGAAATTCGAAGTTTACTTTTTAGTCACATATTCCCGAAAAAACATTAATGTACATAATAGAATTTACTGGTCCAGTATTTTAACGCGCAATTGAATATAGTAAAGTGAGACAAGGTCACATGTGCTTTCAAGCCCCTTGAACGAAGAAAAGCAGGGAGAACACCGACAAACTGACATGACACTGTATTTTCAAATTTGGCAAGATATTATTAGAGAGTCGACGCAAAATTTTGTAACTCGTACTGTCAAACGGACGTTCGTTTGACAGTACGAGTTACGAAATTTTCAGTCAACTCTCTAATAATCATCCAAGCTACTCTATGTAACTAGAGTTCCTCCAGTAGAAGTTTGGACAAGAGAAAATAGACAACCATAGTTTCAAGGCACTTGGCTCAAAGAAGTTTGGCTATACTTGAAATAGTTAAAGGAAACTATAACCTTAGAAATATATGTTCTAGTTTTGTTGAACATTTGATAAACAGCTGAATCAATTTTGTAAACATATATATAAACAATATTTGACAAAATATGAGGTAAATCAGGGCAAATGACATACACTGCATTTTCGGCGAAAGATCTACGGTCCGATGTGCAATGTGATAATAAATCCCGAAGTTGTTGTAACGGCATTTAATTAGCATGACACTGGAAGGTGAAGTATATTATGAGCCATAGTACTCAAGGGAGAGCAAGGATGTGAGGGAAGAAAGTTTAGTAAGCGTGGAATAGGGTCATTTGAGCAAGCTTAGAGTTTCCCGGCGACTTAACCTTTTGCATGCTACCGCAGGAGTTAGGATCTTTTGGCATTAGAATACAAATCACCTGAGTCTGTGGCATGCCCGGACGAGCGTAAAGTAACTTGTTACTTCATGCTGTCGGAACCGACTTGAAGTTGATTCAATTTTTTCGATTCACTTTTCATGGAGTCTCCAGAGAACAAAGCCAGTCAATACCGCAATACCGTGCTTTTCCAAAGGAGACACGACGATTATTTTTCGTCGCAGCAAGATTCGCAGCGCTATTCGGCGCACGATTCATCGCAATGTATTTCTTATGGAAGGACACTAATAAAAGGTGGTGCAATTTTGTGTAAAAAACATACAAAAACCTGAAACTTTAGAAGCACAGTTTTAGTCAGTTTTATTGAGAAATTCAGTTAAAGTAAATAATTAGCATACATTAAACTTGGATAATGCATATTTTTTGACGTTTTCAGCATTTATTATCAAATGCGCCAATTCAATGCGTCGCCTCAAAATGATTAAACGACACGTTTCCAATGAAACGTGCAATACTTTCTACTTAAAACGTTAATATACGATGCTCCGCCCATTTGAATTCGAAAAACTTCTGCTCGTTTGAATATGTCTTGTCCAGACTTTTACTAGAGGACATTAGTGTTCTTTTACGAAAGACACGTTAAGTAATGATGTGTAACTCATTATACAGATGGAGTTACTGTTCCGAGTTTAAATTATTTGCCAAAAATTTTCACTGAAATCGTTCTAGTTGTCATGTCAGTTTGTCGGTGGGGAGAATACGATTCGTGAATGAGACAGATAGATATTTCAAAATTTTTATTTGCATTGAAGTAAATAGTGTGAAATGTCTAGGCTATGTCGATAGCATAAAAGCCGTGCATTCAGTTGATTGCAATGTAGTCTCTTTCAATTCATCCTTGTAGCTTTCATATTGTTTCGTTCGGAATTCTTGTGCAGGAAATATGGTTAAATAAGTCCTATACAGACCAATACTGTGAAAAATAAATGGTTCAAACTACTCAGTATATCCAGATATGGACGACGATAAGTTAGAAGACACATTGTAGTTGCATCCCCCATCGAGAGTGGGTACTTTGGGAGACTTCTTTTCCTGGATCTGGTTTGTGGATATTTTTGGTCTTCGATCCGTTATTTTTCATGAAAGTTCGTACCAATACAACGAATGTGCAGCTGATACAACTCATGGTTCATTCGCCTGCGCAACGTTCCGTCTTCCATCTGCACGCCACCATAGATGGTACGCAACACCTTTCGTTCGAAAACTCCAAGGGTGCGTTGGTCCTCCACGAGTATAGTCCAGGTCTCGTGACCGTAGAGGACCACCGATCTAATCAGCGTCTTATAGATAATCAACTTCGTGCGGTGGCGAATTTTGTTCGACCGGAGCGTCCTCCGGAGTCCAAAGTAGGCACGATTTCCCGCCAAGATCCCTCTCTGAATTTCTCTGCTGTTATCATTGTCGTCGGTTACCAGTGAGCCCAAATACATGAATTCGTCGACAATCTCGATTTCGTCACCGTCAATCCGAACTCGGGTGGGAGGTTCACATTGTCGTCTATAGAACCTCTTCCTCTCATGTATTTTGTCTTCGAAACGTTGATGGCAAGACCAATCCTGCTGGCTTCAGCTCGTCGCTGTTGTGCTATCTTATGACAAGCGCCATTTAGCACATTTCGAGAAAAAACGATTTTTAAAGTTTGAGATTGAATATCTTGAAACTTATAAATGGTATAAACAATCCAAAGAAGACAATTGATGCTTCTATCTATTCTGTATTAATCTCTCAAATATTACGAAGATCGGTTGACTATGTTGCGAGTTTTTACTATGAATGTAAACAAAAGTCGCACTCACACGTGTCATAGGCGTGTATTGATGACAAAATTTGTATGACGTGTCATAATTGTGCATGGAAAATTTTCCTTAGAAAAAAATCATCAATTTTTAACTTTTATTCATATCTTTGCGTTCATATAGTCTATAAACAATCGGTGAAATGCATTTTGAAGGAAATGAGTCAGGGAATCTATAAAAAAATATTATTTTTGGTTGCAGTGTTGCCAAATATCCTTTATTTCCAGTTTAAAACTAAAACTGTGTTTTTCTCACAACTCGTGTAATTTTCTTTTGATTCGAGTGGCGATAGTCTAGCTGAGCAGATGCGTTTTTCGGAGCAGTAAACAGTGCTGTTTTCATCGGTGTAATTTTCGGTATTGTATGCAGTGAGCAGCGTTTTTTTTTACAATGGAGAAGACCTTTATGAAGACGAGAGCCAGCGATTTTTTTCTTTTTCCCCCTTTCTCTCTCTTTTGTTCTCCCTCTCTGGTATTATTGCAGGTTCACTCAGCGGATGAGGATGGATGTGTATGAGTGTGAATTCAAATTGGAAATGAGAAACTTGTGCAAGTGTGCAGTGAAAAAGAAGGACAACGGTATAAAGCTGGGTAGTGGTGTTTATCACAAACCATACTTCAGCGGCGGAATCGAGCGAAGAAAGAGCAAGCAGGGCTCTGGCAAGTATGAATCGGGTGAAATGCAAACGAATAAGGTAGGAATATATTCACATTACAAAAAAAAAATTTTCGGCGCGTTTATCATAAAATCTAGAAATACGATTTATTCTATAGATTCGGGTACGGAAACATCATAATATACCTCGATCAGTGTTGTTTCCGTCAAAAATCGTAGTTAAAGCTATATAGACGTTCTTTTCATTCATTCACGCGATCTATTTTAAAATTTCACAAATTGTTTATTCTTGATATTATATCGCGATCATTTTGCACTATACATAGTTTTTGTCCACATTACGCGCGATCGTACCGATTGTCGATTAAGGATATCAGATTAGTTCGCAGCTTTAGCAATACTCCCACGGCCGGCTGTTTGGAGTTCAAATTGCTGTAGTTAAGGGAAAAAAGTAAATCACTCTCGATGGCCGACTATCCAGAGTTTAAACACAAGAAAAACATAACTAAATATCTTTTTGCTCTGAGTATTCGTATACTCGGAGACTAACCATCCCACCGCATAAAAACTTTCATTTCGTGGTCGCATTGCCTGCTTGTGGCGAATCCTAGACCCATACCTGTCCCTCAATCCAACTCCGTAATACCTATGGAAGCGTCGCTGAGTCGGTGGCCTTCCTTAAGTAGATATTACATCAACATTTCCTACCCTATCCTAAGTATCGGTGAAGATGGTCGTGGCCGGCAATAACGATTCTCATGCTATTGGTTCACTGAACTCAAAAGAGATAATGCTCATTCCCGATCATTTATCTCACAAGCAAGATGAGTTAAATTACCGATAGGCAACATGATAATCGTTAGTATGCAATCTACGAATAGCACCGTGCTTCGCAACGCAACGCAACGCAACGCAACGCAACGCAACTCGTGTAATTTTCTTTTGAAAATGTTTATGTCATTGTGTTACCCAGACATTTTCACACATAAAAACATCTAAAACTTCAATATAACTTGAGCAAATCCCTAGATACAGTGATTTGAA
The DNA here is from genome assembly GCF_030247195.1 of Topomyia yanbarensis. Classification (NCBI taxonomy): domain Eukaryota; kingdom Metazoa; phylum Arthropoda; class Insecta; order Diptera; family Culicidae; genus Topomyia; species Topomyia yanbarensis. The sequence continues at coordinate 107,860,280 of NC_080670.1, read as the reverse complement.
GCAAAAAACTTACAATTTCTCATCATGTTTCTAGCTATATCTAAGTAACCAAGTAGAATTTCAAAATTCTGAAAACGCCACTTTGTAGAGATTTTTCAAACAAGTAATGTGGCATATCTAACTCAGTTTACCCCAAAATGGCGTTTGTCATAAGATAGCACAACAGCGACGAGCTTTCAGTCTTTGAGTATATATTTCATTCAAAATTCAATAGAGATACGAATAGTTTAAATATCGCACGTGGAATGTCTCTTTTGAAAATTTTCATCGTCAAACTTTCATATTACCCAGTTAAGCCAAATATTTTTCGAATATAGCCATGAATTTCCTTAATTATAGTGTAGATACAGGCTTGGAATACAATTGAATTAAAATTGAGTTGATGTAGCAGCAGACAAAAAATAGTTTTGTTTTCTCAAACCTTCGCAATTACAATTAATAAATATTTCAGATTGGCAGATTATCACACAACTTAGAAATTGATACAGAAATAGCTAGATAGATGCGATAGAAGAGAGACAGAGAGAGAGAGAGTTGGGTGGGGGGGGCGTGTGAGGAATGGCAAATGATGGTTAATGCAGTGACATTATTTTTATAGGTATATTATTATGATATATTGATTCCTTTCATTCTTATCATAATTAATGTGAGTAGTAATTTTTGTACCATAACCAGTATAACCTAAATCTTGGAAAAGAGCTAAATTTTCGCTAGATTTTTGGGCTTCAAACATACAGTTGCTTTCGGTGACGCCACGAGTATAATTATATGAGAAATCCTTTATCTCACTACTAGGTGAATTACTTGTTGATCTGTGTATTGATATACCATCCAACAATTACTTCATGATTGAACGCAATGCCTAATCCAAGGGATAAATACTACACAGAAAAAAATATTTTGTAATTTTAAGTTTATTTTCATGCACATATTTGGAGCATGAATACAAATGTAAAATTAAGTTCCACCACAAATACACACGACTTGTCGTGCTTTCTTCAGCGAATTTTATTAGAATTTTACACGTTGATTGTAAATTACAGTTTCTTTAAACGGAAAACCAATGCACTTCAGTGTATTTTTACTCGAAAACTGCTGTAAAATGAATGACATGTAATATTACAGGAATGAAAGTGTAAAATTGTATGCTGTTTGATGCTCCAATTGATTTTAACGTAATTTGCAATCAAATTTTTAATTCAATCGTTGTATGTTTACATTCGTATTGATTTACATGTCGTTTAAATTTCATTATTTTTTGGTGTGTAGAACTCACTGTTTCTTTATCAACACATTATTTTGTCTTTGAAGTGAACTTATATATTGATTTTTGAGAAATAGTTAATTTATTATAAAGGTAATTAACAAAATGTTCTCAACATCGAATTACTTGAATCACGTAGATGTGTTTTCATACCCCGATATTCAAAATCGGTTTAGTTTTGCCCCTAAAACACCAGTAAAGCAATAGGGGAATTGTGGGAAAAACCGACACTGTGGGTAAAACCGACACCCCACAACATTTCCTAGAAATCAAATTTTTATTCATTTCATAATGATACATTTTTATTAGTACGTTTATTTAGAGCATTTGAAGAAAAAATGGATTTATGTTAGTACGCCGAATGTAATAAAAATAAACAAAACATACGACAGCAGCGTTCATACTCGTCTGGATCTTAAATTTCGTTGGTAGATTTTAAGGTTTTAACCGAACAAAAGCTTTTCAAATCACCACATTTTTCACTACCTATTATTATCGGCCTGTCCTATGATCAACTAGGTGCATTGAAGACGAGTTTGAGAAATTCAATATTTTTAATCGCTTTTATAAAAAAATGTGCGATGTTGGGGTAAAACCGACACCCTATGGTTAGGGTAAAACCGACACGCTGTTAAGATGGTTGTGTATATTTGCGATTCATTTCAAAATACTGGGGATCTTTGTGACACTTCAATTAGCCTATTAGAACACTATAGTATCAACAGAAATGCACTGAAATACTCTTATTGTGTTTATTTCTTGTAAGTCTCTTTAAAAATCGAAAATTGGAATTTTTGCTTATCTGATTCTATCGAAGCTGTTGCTATTTCTGCAAAAAGCTCATCAAACCGAATTTCTAGTGTTCTCTTGGTTTGTCATAGACGAACTTTATCCCAATGAGACAGTGATCTTATGTGTACCCCAATAGATCGTTGATGATCAGAGTCCGAAAAATCAAATCTGAAAAAGATAGTTTTACTAAGAAGTGTGTGTGTCACTTATAAGTGAATGAATCCAATTAGCAGAACGTAGAACGCTTGCAAATCTTCTCTTACGAAATAATATGAAACTGGAGGTTGCAACGATGTGCGCAAGGATTATTTGGAAATACTCAGTACTACGCTTTCGAACTTTCTTCCCCTCACTACATGATGAAGCAATAAAAAGCACATATTAGCATCATACATACTCACACTTAATTATTCACGCATATATCTCATGTTTAATAAACATAAAGATTTTAATAAAGTGGAGAGAAAATAAATTAAAGGGGGTGTCGATCTTACCCCTATAGGGTGTCGGTTTTACCCGCAGTGCCTACAAAAACTCACTTTGTTTTCCAAGTTTTACAACCAATAATTTTTAATGAAATTAATTTTTTGAAGCGCTGAAAAAATTTAGTCTTGTTAAGAATTTTCTGAAGAAGAATTCTGCATAAAAACTATAATTTTATTGGTTTGGTGGCAACTTAGAAAAATGTTTAAGCTTAAGGTGTCGGTTTTAACCATAACTCCCCTACTATGTATGAAACAATCTCATTTTTAGCTAGTGGAAATTGGTAAGCGAGGACTAAAAATACAAAATGTTTAATATCTCCGCCGCTCGTGCACGGATTCAGACAATCTATAGCTTGTTAGAAAGGTATTTTAACAAGCTTTCTTTTAATGTGCAGTTTGTTGGACAATATTGTAAAGTTCAGGAGTTATTCGCCAAAAACCTGCTGTGTTTTGACAAAATCGCCCATATCTCAGAGAGTAAACAACATATCGAAAATCAAAAATAATAGTGTCAAATGGCAACGTTAGGCCTTTCATTTGAAACAAATTTCATAAAGATCGGTTCAGCCATTGCTGAGATAATTACATGACATTTTGTACATACATACATACACACATACACACACACACATACAGACATTGTCTCAATTTGTCGAGCTGAGTCGATTGGTATATGAGACTCGGCCTTCCGGGCCTCGGAAAAAGTTTTCAAAGTTTGAGCGAATCCTATACATTTCTTTTGTAAGAAATGTAAAACAATAATAAAAAATCGATAAGGAAAGTAAAAAACGAAACACTTCATCAGTTGATTCCTGACGAGCTGGTAGGTGAATTGATCCTTCGTTCCTTTTGTCCCTCACCCGCGTGACCTTCACGCAGTAGAGAGCTGGTATAGCTCGTCTAAACAAAGCCGTCTTTCAGGCAAGAAAACTGTTTAGTACCGCACTAATTTTTCACTACTTCACACAATTTAACGTTTATAATGTTTATACTCCAGCCCTTGCTGGGATAAACACCTTAACCGATATCGCAGGTAATAATTATCACTCGAGGGACTGTTTATTAGTAGTACTTTACTGTAGCCTCTGCCACAGTAAGCACCTTCGTACTGCCGAAAAAACTAAACCACACCGGAGAGAACAAAACGCACTTGTTTCTCGGTACAACGTTCGGTTACGAATGAACAGATCAGTTTGTATGGTATTCATAGAAAAAGTGTCATTTTTTCGGTGAAGAAAACAAAGAGGACACAGTGAAGTTATCGAATATATCATTGACCACCTATTGTACTAAGTAAATAAACAATTTTCTTTCGGAGAACATTCAAGTAAAATACTAATGCCGATAAAAAGAATCTTATGTACATTACATGGAAGAGCGTTATAAATAAAGTGCTACTAGAAACGAAAATACAATACCTGTCGGTGTCAGAAATAAAGAGGAATTTAGATTAAGCCAACCAACAAACATGAAACTCAGATGAAAGAAAACCTCTGCTCAACACAGTTTCGTAAAAAATTGTGTGAAAATAAGATATTTCGGCTGAATGTTGAATGAATAGTGCGCACGTCTCGAACAGAATAATGTAAATTTCCAAATGAACATATGGACTTGCATGATTTTCAGAGTTCATTTTCTCGTAATGGGCGAATTTTATTCTGTGGTTTTCTCATTTCATTCGGAGTTGGGGGCAACGAAACTTTGCTGTGTCTATATGTGCGCATTTCAATTTCTGATCTGTGCGAAAATGAGATAAGGAAGCAGACCTCCAAGATCCTATTGCTCTTACCTTACGAGGTACGAACATCAGATAATTGGGTTATGGAAACAATACGAGAGACACCACCAAACCAAGGTAATCAAATTTATTCTTTTTAAATTAAACCATTTGAAATTAATATTACATTGCTTGGCTTTGCAGCCCACGATTACTAATGGCTAAAAAAATGCTGACGAACAGTCCAATACAAATATTTGAAAATTATAGTAAATATAACCAACCATGGAATCCAGGTGAAGAAAACTAAAACGGGTATATCTTTTCTGTTGATGACATCATGCATTCCTTACAGTTTCTAATATTTGTTTTTTCTCATTTCATTTTCTAGTTTTGTGGTTTCAGAATAAATTATCATTTTGGATTACTGTAGGTTTCTCCAATCAACATTTATAAATAAACACAACCTAAATTTTTTTTTGAAAAATTACAGGTTTTAGCAAATTTTAAATATACATTGTTTCATGTTCTCAATAAATAAAATGCGATGGAAATTGCAGACATGATGCACGCGCGCTATAATTTTTTGCGCGTGATATTTTTACTCTCATGCTCACACGAATGGCCCAGCGCATGCTATGTGCTTTTGCTTTTCTCACGAGAATACGCACCGCATATGCATCCTCGCAAAATAATCTGCTGTGTTGCATTTTTCATGTTCTCACGAGCGCGGGATCATGTGATCTGGATGTGAAATAGAGATGAACACCAGCTTTGTACTTGTAAATCTCCACAACGTGTTTTCAAATTGAAAATTTCAATATCTGCACACTGTTCTGGTTGTAAGAAGGTTATTTTTCTGGCGATGCTAGAAAACCAAACCCGATTTGTTTTGGATTTTCATTCATCGGTACACGAACCTGCATCTAAAAAAGACACGTTTAGTTAGGAAAATGGAGTTGTTATGCGCAAAATACGGAAAAATCGAAAGGTTCTTCAAAAATCTGGAAAGGTTGAAACGGTGGATCGGTCAGCAAGGTCTCTTGTGACCTTGGAAAAAATATCATGTTAACCCTTCGGAAGTCGCTCAAATGGTTCCTGAACGAGCAGCCGCTGGTGCGCTAAGACGATTTCGCTAGATTTTCAGAGCAGCGTGCACTCAGTGTCCTAGCGCGACTTCCGGAAGGTTAATCCAAAGATGATGAAAATTTACTTGCAAAGACTGTGTCTACTACGGAAATCTAAAAAACTGCCATGCTAAAAAAGTAATGTCCAACATTCACATCCAGACTACGAGTTCCTAAAAATATCTAGCTGAGCCCTCGGAAGAAAAGTGTTGAGGAACGATTATTATCTAATTACGGTGAACAACCAAAACCTTACATTAAACAGCATTAAATATTAAATTCGTTCGTAAGTAAATGTTTCTGGTTAGGGGGTCTTGCACCGTATGTAAGGTAAGGTTGACCGTATTGGAACGAAAACTTTTATAGCCTGTTGCATTTTTTCAAATTATGATTTTCTACAAACTGGCGAACAATTTTGTGAGAAGGTAATTTTTACCCACGTTTATCGTAGGGTAGTCCAGGCTGGTTGGTTACATAACATTTTGTTTTGTAGACGTTGTACGTGATATTGTGGTTTCGAGGATATTAATTAAATTTCCATAATTATAAACATTTTATGTTATTTATGGTGATTTAAATTTATTCCATGGCCGCTAATAATTTTCGTCAGTGCGCGAAAGCAGCTATTAGTATCCGTATAGATATTACATCTAGACTCAAATGAAAGTTCTTAAAAAACTTTTTACATTTCTTATAAAAGAAATGTATAGAATTCGCTCAAACTTTCAAGATTTTTTCCGAGGCCCGAAGGGCCGAGTCTTATATACCACTCGACTCAGCTCGACGATTTGTGACAATGTCTGTGTGTGTGTCTGTGTGTGTATGTAACGGACAAATTCTCATTCGTGTTTCTCAGCAATGGCTGAACCGATCTTATCCAAACCAATTTCAAATGAAAGAACTGAAAAACAGTAAGAACGCTATTAATTTGTTTCATTCTGATGTTTAGTTTCCAAGATATGAATGTTTGAATGCGTAAAAATGGCGTTTTTCGCAATTTTTTTAAATTATCTGCCGAAATTGACAATTTATATGTTTTTAGACAGCTTTAACGAATACCTTTCGAACAAGCTATAGATTGTTGAAATCGGACTATTATCAAAAAAGATATTTAACATTAAATGCGGACGAAAGATTTCATTTCATTTCCCATTGCCAGAAATATGACCAAAAACATATAATCTATTATCAACGCCGGCTTATTTTAGGTCAATAGTATCTTCGGAGAATTTAATGGAGGCAATATGCCCTTTCTTTTGGTATTGTGCTTTTGCTGATTAATCCCCCTATGAGTGAGATATTTTTACAAATTTTCTTGGAAGTGATTATATCGAAATGATGCCTTCAGCAAATTTGTAGCTCTTACTTTTGCGAATAACTTTACTGAAGACTTCAAATATCTATTTTGAAAACTTTAAAAGTTATGGCTTATTGTTTGTGGATTAATCTTTGTCGCCTGTTTATTGTTCAATATAGTAATAATCCATTGAAATAAGCCAAACATAATTACGATAAATCGAATTTTGTATTTCATTTTTCTATCTACAACCGCTAGAAATAATCACCGAACACTTCTAAGTTGTCTGGAAGAAACTTGATAGCTTATCAGTGCAAAAATATTCATTGGTGCGAACCTTCTGACTGCAATTTTTCTAACTTATAACCATCGGATCGATCTGAAACATCGAAAATGAAAAGCGAAATAAATAACTCCAAGCAACGGCGTAGCCAAGAGAAGGTTTTGAGGTTTACTCCATACAAAACAGGTTTTTATGTTGGAAATGCGTCGAGTTGAGACGAAAACGTAATATGATTAATAACGAGGATAACACTTTCCGAATGTAGAGAGAAATTTATAAAAAATGACGATTTCCATTCGACTCTAGCAGATCCTGATCGATTTTGATAAGCATTTGATTTTTGTTGTATGACCAATTATATGTATAGGTCAAATGTTTAAAAACAGTAATTTAAGATCAAGATAGCATCATTTTGAAACCGCCAATTTCGGAGGTTTAGTATCTTCAATGAGTTTTACAAACGTTAAAGAGCGCATCATTTGATAAAATAATTTTGACGGTATATCGTCCAAGAAGTATTTATGGTGAATTTTCTCAGGTTAATATTCATGACTACAATAAAGTCTCAACAAATTCGCTAAAGAAACGAACTCGGTTACTATTTTCTGAAAAATTAATTCTGCATAATTTTAAAACTTCCAAAATTACGGTTTCGGAATTATGCCGTTTGGAGAGTATGATCGATTTTCACCAAACCCCCACCAAACCGAATTTCTGGCTACGCCGCTGACTTCAAGTAAGTAGAAACAAAGTCGTTCTGCACTCGTTCACAAGAAACTTCTTCGAATGCTGAATATCTATTATAATACATTGAAACCCCGATTTTATCAGCCAAATATTAACATATGTTTGATGGGCTCTAGCAGACGAATAAGACTGAATTCGATTAAATCCTATCTTGCGCATGTTTTCCTTATCATGAAGATGGAAATATGCAAAAATAAAAAGTTCATCATAATCAGAAATAGTTACCAGACCACATCAAGGGACGGGAAGAATATTTTAACAGCTTCAATTTATTATGAAGAAAAAAAATTGCCCGATTTAGTCAATGTCCCCATTTTGTCAGCCAAAAATACACCATGAGATTGATAAAAATGGGTCTTTATCTATCTATCTATCTATCTATCTATCTATCTATCTATCTATCTATCTATCTATCTATATATATAAAAGTTAAAGTTTGTATGTATATGATTTATAGACTCCCAAACGGCTTAACCGATTACCGTAAAAAAAAATAAATAAAAAAATGATCCATAAAAAAGGGTGATTTGATCCATAGATTATGTAAAATTGAACCATAAAATGGTCGCAAAAGAGCACTAAAATAGTAATAAAAGTGCAATTAAAATCAACCAATGCCCCATAAAAATATTGGAAATGTTCCATAAAATGATACATTTTGCGCCATAAATTAACTGACATTGATCCATAGAATATTAACAATGTACATTAAAACACGTCGATATGTTCCATAATATCTACAAAAATGTTCCACGGTATTATAGAATGGAGCAATAAAATGTCAGAAAAAGTTCCATAAATTTGATGAAAATGTTTGCTAAATAATTTTTCTTGGTGCATAGAAGATGTAGAAATGATTCATTTATCGAACGGTAAATTATGGTTCATGGATATTTACAAAACGATCCATAAGAATAGAAAATGTAAAACGATCCATTAATATGTGCTAATGCACTAGAAAAATTAAATTTAATGAATTCATGCGAAATTTTATGGTAAACTGAAAAAATAAGTTGTGCTTAATAATACTCTTAACAGTGACAGTGTTTCAACAAGTGATCGCATATCCGAGGCCAAGGATCCGAAGCGGCGCAAAGCCGCTGAGGATCCGTTGGACGAGGCATTGATTAACCCGTAGCTGGAATTGCAAGCGAACCTGTGGTCCTATCGTTTGCCCGGTTTACTTAAACATAGGGGCTATAGCTAGTTAAAAGCTGACTGAGCGGCTGCGAAGTCGGACAGTGCACTAGAAAGCGATGTGGCGTAGCTACATTTGTCAGTGTTCGTGTATAAAGTGTCCGTTTTCGCTTCAGATAGTTGGTATTTGCAACTCATGCCAGCCTGTGCCAGTGGTCTAATAACTCTCAGCGCACTAATATCATAGATACCCTGCCGTTTAAAGAGTTGCCATAATGATTTCAGGTTAGCTAAGGTCAGTTACCTGACTAGTGGGATACGGAAGCTGAAGTTTAACTATAATGTATGCATTGTTTGTTGTAGTTTGACATTACAACCAAATGTAATAAACTTTATTATTAGTTCGAATATCAAAAATTTCGCATGAATTCATTAAATCATTCGATAATGATCTAAAATGTTACCTACCTATTAATGCCTCTTCGGAACAAGAAATAGCTGTAACGGAGTCTATGGTTGCAGGCGGTCTGTACCAGATCTGCTCATTGACGAATGTGAACGGGAGGATCCTCGATCTTGCATTCGTAAACAACACGGATATCGTAGAGCTGCTTGAACCTCCGACTGCTATTCTCAAAGTCGATCCTCACCACAAACCGTTTGTCCTGCGGCTAGATGTACGTACCAACACTGGAGATGATTCATTTCATTCGATTGACGAGCTTGATTTTGACTTTAACCGTTGCAACTTTGACGAAATCTCCGCACTGATTGCCACTGTCGACTGGACCGACTTAATGTGTTGTAATGAGCTTGACGAAGCAGTCGCGCTGTTTTATGGCAAAGTATATGACATACTCCGCCTAAAGGTTCCACTGAAACGAGTCAACAGGAGGGTGGATTTCAAATTTCCATGGTGGAACGCTGAGATTCGCCGTTTGCGTAATGCACTGCGAAAACAACGCAAGCGGTATTTCCGCCATAAGTCAGACGAAAACAAAGTTACTCTTCGACGGATAGAGCTGCAATACGAAACGGCCCGGAATTCCGCTTTTCGTGAGTATTTGAATCATGTGCAAAATAGCCTTCGCGATAACCCCGCAACATTTTGGAAATTCGTTAGCAGCAGAAAACGATCTGGTAGTACTCCCACTGACGTTTTCCTTGGAAACGCAAGCGCGCAATCTCCAGCTGATACCGTAAATTTGTTTGCTGATTTCTTTCGCGGAGTGTTTAGAAGCGACTATACCGTCCCTTCGGAAGAGTATTTGGAAACATTACCATCGTACAACATAAATCTCCCCCGTCCCACTGTAAGCCGAGCTGACGTCTTGAAGGCTCTGACTGCTGTTGATTCGTCGAAAGGGCCTGGCCCCGATCATCTCTCGCCCCAATTTATAAAAAGCTGCGCCCACGTGCTGTCTCTTCCGGTGTGTATCATTTTCAATCGCTCTCTCGCTGAAGGCATTTTTCCTATCGCCTGGAAAGAAGCTGCTATCGTTCCCATTCACAAGGCTGGAAATATTCACAACGTCGAAAATTACAGAGGTATCTCATTATTAAACTGTCTCTCCAAAGTTCTCGAAAAGCTGGTCTACAACGTCACGTATGCAGCTGCATCCCACATTATCCCGGAGTATCAACACGGGTTTGTCACAAAACGATCAACAACTGCTAACCTGATAGCCTACACTTCTAAGTTGTTTCCCGCCGTCGAGAAGCGTCATCAGGTGGACGCAATTTACGTCGATTTCTCAAAAGCTTTCGACAAAGTACCGCACAACATCGCAATCTTGAAATTAAAGCGTTTGGGATTTCCCACCTGGTTGACTAACTGGTTGCAGTCGTATCTTTCCGATCGCTCGGCATTCGTGAGTATAAAAAACACGCGTTCAAGCACATTCAGAACACCCACAGGTGTCCCGCAAGGAAGTCATCTGGGCCCGCTTATTTTTATTCTGTTTATTAACGATATCTGTAGTCGGATCAAGTCTGGGAAATTGCTGTACGCGGACGATCTCAAAATCTTCCGAACTATCGCTTCTGCACTTGACGCCGTAGTGCTTCAAGAAGATATCTGTACTATTCAAGAATGGTGCACGCTTAACGGAATGGAAGTCAACGTTAATAAATGCAAAGTACTCAGTTTCGGACGCTTGCTTGCTCCAGGACGTTATGAATACAGCCTAAATGGTAGAACAATTGAAAGCGTCGACTCGATCCGTGACTTGGGAGTGCTCCTCGATAGGAAGTTGAGCTTTTCCGACCATATCACCGCGACAACTGCTAAGGCTTTCGGAATACTGGGCTTCTTAAAGCGGAACACGGCGGACTTCGATGATTTCTACGCACTAAAAGCACTCTACTGTGCCCTGATCAGAAGTGTTCTGGAGTATGCTGTGCAAGTGTGGGCACCATACCATGCCGTTCAAATTGACCGACTAGAGCGTATACAAAAATGTTTTGTGCGATTCGCCCTCAGGAAACTTCCATGGAATGATCCAGTTGTGTTACCTCCTTATGCCGATAGATGTATGCTACTCGGTCTGCAGACTCTGGCGACTCGCCGTATCTTCCTGCAAAGAGTTTTTGTTTTCGACTTGCTGTCAGGTAATATCGATAGTCCCGATCTTCTCTCGGGCGTTAATTTGTATGCGCCTCCTCGTGTTCTCCGTAACCCCACTCTTTTGTGGATCCCTAGACACCGTACTTCATATGGACAAAATAATCCACTGGAAAGATGTTGCCGCAGATTTAACGAAGCTTCTTCAGTGTATGATTTTAACATTTCCAAGCATAGATATAAGATATTAATAAGAAATATATAGTTTTAAAATGCGTCTGTACGGTGTATACCGAAGATAAGGAAATAAATAAATAAATTTAATTTTTCTAGTGCATAAGCACATATTAATGGATTTTAATATTTTCTTTTCTTATCGTTTGTAAATATCCATGAACCACAATTTAACATTCGATATATGAATCATTTCTAATGTTCATTTTTACATCTTCTATGGACCAAGAAAAATTATTTAGCAAACATTTTCATCAAATTTATGGAACTTTTTTAACATTTTATTGCTCCATTTTGTGATACCGTGGAACATTTTTGTCGATATTGTGGAACATATCGACGTGTTCTAATGTACATTGTTAATATTCTATGGATCAATGCCAGTTAATTTATGGCGCAAAATGTATCATTTTATGGAACATTTCCAATGTTTTTATGGGGCATTGGTTGATTTTAATTGTTCTTTTAATACTATTTTAGTGCTCTTTTGCGACCATTTTATGGTTCAATTTTACATAATCTATGGATCAAATCACCCTTTTTTATGGATCATTCACACTGTTTTATGTATTTTCAGTTTTGTTTTATGGAATATGGACAACTTTTTTATGGATGGTTTTTCAATTTTTATGGATCATTTTTGTTGTTTTAGCGGCGCAAACTTAGGGCTGCCATTTTAACAACGACTTCACGGTGTACAAGGTAGGATCGAAGCCAATGGCAGAATCTAGTAGAACACCCTAGCTTATCATGCTTTGTTATCAGTATCTCATGATTAACTCTATCAAAAGCTGCCTTTAGATCAGTGTAAATAGTATCCACCTGCAATTTCTTAGACAATTGTTCTGTGCTTAATGACGTGAAGCAGACGAGATTCGTCTCGACCGAACGTCCGGGGAACAATCCGTGCTGGGATGTGCTGATGTAGTATCGACAAGCAGAAAATAATGCTTCGTTAATGATTGATTCAAATACTTTAGATTCGACTCCAAGCGAAGTGACTCCGCGGTAGCTCTCCATGTTGTATCTGTCACCGTTCTTGAATACCGGGAACATTACTGAGCTATTCCAATCCTCAGGAAACGTTTGCTGCTGAAGCGATAGGTTAAAAATATATGCAAGTGGTGTTACAAGTAAGTCCGAACATTTTTTCAATACAGTTGAATGTATAGCACTGAGGCCGGTTGCATAAGATGACTTGGTTTTCGGGATTGCAGATATAACCATTTCTTCGGAGACAGTAAAAAGCTTCCATATGAACAGCACAAGCAGGAACGTCACGAGAAGCATTTTCGAGTTCGATTGCGGTTGGCAAGTCAGCTAAAAAACACTCAAGAAGAATCTGGCAAACAGCGTACATTTCGCCACAGTTGTCGGAGCTTCGTCGCCGTCGTAAAGCATCCTTGATGGAAGTCCAGTTTCTTTCCACTTCGTGTTGACAAATGACCAAAAGCCCTTCGGGTTTTGGCGTAGATTATTCTGCATGCGGTTTACAAAGCGTTATACAGAAGCTTGTTGTAATAACGATATTCATTACTGGTTAAAGTGAACATCCGCTTAGAAAGAGGACACCGTCGATTTGTGTACGCACGTAGGCTTTTTGCTCGAGTACGGTTTAGCTTTCGAAGAGTGCTGTTTGACCAGGGCGGCTTGCTAGGAGGCTGACATTTAGGCACTGAGGTCTCAACACAGTTCAGTAGTAGTCGCATGTAGAGGGCAACTGCAGCATTAACACTCACTTGGGCATGCAGTACACTCCGAGAGAACTGCGCAGCTTTACAAAATCAGTTTTGCGAAAGTTGAGACAGTCGACAGAAGCATTTTCTACTTACTGAACTGAGCGAACGGTGCTAATTGAGATTTCAAGCGCGGGATGAAAGTTATCAAGTGGAACAATCACGCTGGATACTTCATTGACGGAACATACAGGTATGATAGTCTCACTAACAAAGACGAGATCCAGAAAGCGTGACTGGTGGTTGGGAATCATGCTTACTTGATTTAATCCGTTGAAAGCAAATCCGTCCAGTAGCATACGACTGGCGATGTTGGTTGTCGAAGCAATCGGGTAAGCGTATCCGTGTCGTGACGGCACCCAAATGAGCCCTGGCTGATTGAAATCACCAAGGACAATCATAACGCCATCCGCGCCAGCTGCACCGATGCTATCCTCGCATCAAGCCTTGTTTCGGTGAAGACGCAAACATCGTAGTCACCATCCACAGCAGCTAAATACACGTCATCAATTTTCATCTTAAGCCCTCTCGCGTTCTGATAGTAGATCCGCAAACCATCAGGGTCATGTGAGAGGTGTAGTACCATTTTGTTCATTTGATTCATTGTTTTCACTGGATTCATTAAATTCGTTCTATCCATTTGATTAATTTGTTTCGTTTGATTCATTTGATTTAATTGATTCATTTGATTCATTTGATTCATTTTGTTCATTTCTTTAACTTTAATAAGTTCATAATCAGTCATTTCACTTATTTATTTCATTCAATTTGTTAGTTTAAGTCAATTTAATTTATACAATTAATTTAAAACTATTTTTAAATATTGACTAATTTTTCATTTAATGAGCTAATCCAATTTGATTCATGTATTTTATAAATTTGATTTATACAAACCATTGTACTCATTTCATGAATTTGAAAACATTTTGTTTTGCATTTTTTGCTTTATTTTTTTATTTGGTTCGTTTTATTGATTTTCTATATTCTATTCAGTTTATTTGAGGTCTTATTCGGGCAGGACCAGAACTAATAAAAGAGTTCTGCAAATTAATGAATGATCCAACAGTGACATTTGTAAGAAATGTCTCATCTCACTGCTAGGTGAATTAAGTTGTTGTTATTATTGTTTTTGATTTTCATTTTGATTTAAGTTAAATAGTGCGGTCGAGCGTGTTGCTCCCGCAGCAAAATGGAACAACCAGAAGGATCACCCTCCGAAGACGAATATTATGGGGAAGAGGAACGTATATCTGATTCGGAGACAGATAATGTTATGGTCGATCCACTTCCCCAATGTCTCACAGCCACCCCCCTCCCCCCCCGAGTCAAGGTTTACCAGGATGGATCCGCTGGTCCTTGGGTGGTATCTAGGATAGGATCCGCCAGCTGGCTTCTTCTTATATTTTACTAATCCCTGTTGAAAACGACATACCCCCACTCGACCAATGTTGCCAAAATATTTGTTTTGTTTCGGTCGTATATTTGTTCTGATTAAAATATTCTATATTATGTACCAATTTCATGCTTCTGGAAAAATCAAAGATTTAGTCTTTATATCCGCATTCAAACGATCATAACGTCTTTTTCCATCGGATTACAGCAAAACAAAATAATATATATTCGTTGTTGGACATTACGAAAAATATCTTCATGCCTCTTCATTTTTGTAAGTTGCTTTCTGAGTCAAGCAACCTCTGCCACAAGAATAATCTTCTCTGTTCGGATTTATTTTAAATATTCTAAAACTACTTTTCTGCAAGGTTTAATTTTTGTTTTGGAGCAATGCATAGGTTTGTTCCAGTACTACATGTGATCGTTTCGGAGAAAACAGCAGTAGAAAATACACGCTCCTATTTACACCGATGATCGATTCAGTTGAAAACCGTAAAATTCAACTGTATTGATAATACCAAAGGAAGAACAAGAAGCGACTTCCGTGCTCCCTGTTTGCTCAGTACTTCCAATTTACTCGGTACTGGAACAAAGACAATTTTTACATGAAGTTCAAAATATTTTCATACTTACGCTACACAGCCTGTTGATTTCGAAAAGAGGCATTTCCGCATTATTCCGCACACAGAACAGAATCCATGATAACCGCGCCACCTGATCTCTCGGGAACTTCAGTTCTGGATAATATGTTTGATTTCGATGTTATAGAAAGAAAGCGGTATCTCGATAAAACAAAAAAATCAACACAGTTAACAATCGTCGTTTTATGTTTGATATCACAATATGACAACACTTCCAGCAGCCCTTTAGTACTTTTAGTTTCCAAGCCGAAGGTTTGCCTATGTCACTTTCGTCCAATCACGAGCTGGTTCAGAATTGGTTCAAAAACAGGGGACAGAGCTGGCGGATCCTATCCTAGGGTGGTATACTTTCGGCCCAAAAATAAACCGTTCAACAGCATAACTGTTGCACAGGAGCTGACAAAACGTTACTCGGCCATAACCGAGATTAAAAAGATTCAGTCAGATAAACTGTGCGTAGTCGTTACTGACTTGAAACAGGCCAATGGTATCGTTAGCAATAGCCTCTTTACGCTGCAGTATCGCGTCTACATCCCTTCTCGTGATGTGGAGATCGACGATATGGTAAGTGATGCGGGTCTAACTGTCGATGATCTGATGAATGGTGGGGTTGGCCGCTTTAAGGACCCTAACCTTCAATCAGTTAAGATTTTGGAGTGCAAGCAATTACACTCAAAGTCCGTCGAAGATGGGAATTACTATCCATCAGACTCGTTTCGCGTAACCTTCGCCGGATCTGCACTTCCGAGCTACATTGAAGTGGGAGGAGCTCGTCTACCTGTGCGTCTGTTTGTACCGCGGGTCATGAATTGTTCCAATTGTAAGCAGGTAGGTCACACGGCCACCTACTGTAGCAATAAGCAACGGTGCGGTAAATAGGGGGAACGCCATGCCGATAATACTTGCAGTAGGCCCGCTGCGAAGTGTGTTTACTGTGGTGAGAATCTGCATGAACTTTTGACATGCCCAACGTACAAACTTCGCGCGTATAAACTGAAGCGATCCGCCAAAGATCGCTCCAGACGCTCTTACGCAGAAATGCTTGAAAGAGCTGTTCCACTTATCTCCGAAAACCCATTCGTTCTCTTGCCAACTGACGATAACGCCTCTAACGACCCTTGCGAGGGACATTCTTTGGCTCTGCTTGGAAACTCTAGGAAAAGACCTAATCAAAACTCACCTGAACTTCCTCGTAAGGGTCCTAGGTTGTCCCAAACAAGAGTACAAAATAAAAATAATTCGTCAACTGGAAGTGCTGCCACAAATCCGAAAATAATACCTCCAGGTTTTGGGAAATTGAGATACATCCAGAAGTTCCAGCACTCCACGGGGCACCAAAAATCCCAAGTGCTCCCATTTTACAGTCAGAAACTCAACCTAAAACGAATTCCTTAAATTCTCTGACATTGTGGACTGGATATTCACAGCTTTCAATATTACCGATCCTCTGAAAAGCTTGCTGGTTGCTATTCTACCAACAGTAAGAACATTTTTACAACAGTTGACTGAACAATGGCCCCTCCGTGCAGCGATCGTATCTTTCGATGGCTAACTTATTAAACGGAATCATGGATCTGATCACTGTTTTACAGTTGAACTGCAGAAGTATTATCCCGAAAATTGATTCATTAAAACACTTGCTAGATTACAAAAAATGCGATTCCATTTCCCTATGTGAAACATGGCTTACTTCTAATATAAACCTCAACTTCCACGATTTTAACATTATCCGCTTGGATCGAGAAGACTCATATGGAGGGGTACTTTTAAGGATCAAAAAGTGCTACTCCTTCAATCGAATCAATCCTCCTTCGACGCCAAGCATTGAAGTTGTCGCTTGTCAAACAACAAACAAAGGCAAAGATCTTTGCATTGCTTCTATTTACATTTCTCCTAGGGCCATGATGGGATATCGAAGACTCTCTAACGTGATTGAACACCTTCCCTCGCCCCGCCTGCTTCTTGGAGACTTTAACTCTCACGGTACAGAGTGGGGATGTCTATACGACGATAATCGATCCTCGACAATTCAAGACCTTTGTGACAACTTCAATATGACAATTCTGAACACTGGGAAAATGACACGGAATCTTAGACCACCAGCGCAAGCAAGTGCACTGGACATATCTCTAGGCTCGACATCACTACGGTTAGATTGCAAGTGGAAGGTAATATCTGATCCCCACGGTAGTGACGACCTGCCGATCACCATTCGTTCAAGATCTTCGGAACCAATCAATGTTTCCTATGACCTCACACGACACTTTGATTGGAAGAGCTACGCTGCTGAGATATCCAAAGCTATCGATTCAACACAGGTACTTCCCCCGCAGGAAGAGTATAAATTTTTGTCCAACTCGATTCTCGATATCGCGATTCAAACTCAGACGAAACAAGTACCCGACGGGAACATCCAAAAACGTTCTCCCAACCCGTGGTGGGACAAAGAGTGCTCAGACGTGTACGCTGAGAACGCTGCCGCGTATAAAGCCTTCTGGAACGACGTGTTAGTCGCTAAGTATCGACCGTACGCGATATTAGAAAAACGAATGAAAAATTTAATGAAAGCCAAGAAACGCAGTTACTGGCGCCGGTTTGTCGACGGGTTAACAAGAGAAACATCGATGAGCACTCTTTGGAGCACTGCCCGACGTATGCGAGACCGAAACATTACTAACGAGAGCGTGGAAAATTCAAACCGTTGGATTTTCGATTTCGCCAAGAAGGTTTGTTCGTATTCCGCCCCGGCACAGAAAATCTACAGCGCCGCGTCGCCTTACAATACCGCTAACGAAACACCGTTTTCGATGGTGGAGTTCTCACTCGCTCTCTTATCATGTTTTATTGTTGCTCCATGGCCAGACAGAATCAAATTCAACTTGTTGAAGAATCTACCAGACTCTGCCAAAAGACGCTTGTTGTATTTATTCAATAAGTTTATTGAGGGTAATATTGTCCCACATGATTGGAGACAAGTGAGTGTCATCGCCATCCAAAAACTAGGAAAACCAGCCTCCGACTACAACTCGTACCGACCGATTGCAATGCTATCCTGTATCCGGAAGTTATTCGAGAAAATGATCTTGTTTCGCCTCGACAATTGGGTCGAAGCAAATGGCTTACTGTCAGATACACAATTTGGCTTCCGCAAAGGCAAAAGGACGAACGATTGCCTTGCGTTGCTCTCAACAGAAATTCAAATGGCATATACTAACAAAGAGCAGATGGAATCAGTATTCTTGGATATTAAGGGGGCTTTCGATTCAGTTTCTATCAACATTCTTTATGAGAAGTTGCACCAGCATGGTCTTCCAATTTTAAATAACTTTTTGCTAAACCTGTTGTCTGAAAAACAAATGCATTTCTCGCATGGTGATTTATCGACATCACGATTTAGCTACATGGGCCTTCCCCAGGGCTCATGTCTAAGCCCTCTTCTCTACAATTTTTATGTGAATGACATTGACGAATGTCTTGTCAATTCCTGCACGCTAAGGCAACTTGCAGATGACGGTGTGGTCTCTATGACAGGTTCCAAGGCCGTCGACTTGCAAGGACCACTGCAAAATACCTTGGACAATTTGTCTGGTTGGGCTTTTCAGCTGGGTATCGAGTTCTTTACGGAGAAAACTGAGCTAGTCGTATTTTCAAGGAAGCGTGAACCAGCGAAACTACAGCTTCAGTTAATGGATAAAACTATTACTCAGGTTTCAACATTCAAATATCTCGGGGTCTGGTCCGACTCTAAAGGTACCTGGGGATGTCACATTAGGTGTCACATTAGGTATCTGAAACAGAAGTGCCAACAAAGGACCAACTTTCTTCGAAGAATAACCGGAACATGGTGGGGTGCCAACCCAGGAGACCTAATCAGGCTGTACCAAACAATGATATTATCAGTGATGGTGTACGGATGTTTCTGCTTTCGCTCCGTTGCAAGCATACATTTCATCAAACTAGAGAGAATCCAGTATCGCTGTTTGCCTATTGCCTTGGGTTGCATGCACTCGACCCATACGATGAGTTTAGAAGTGCTTGCGGGCGTCCTTCCACTAAAAAGTCGATTTTGGAACCTCTCGTATCGATTGCTCATTCGATGCGATATTTTGAACCCATTGGTGATTGCAAATTTCGAAAGACTTGTCGAGCTTAATTCTCAGACCCGATTCATGTCCTTGTACTTCGATTGCATGGCACAGAACATCAATTCATCTTCGTATAACGTTAACCGTGCTCATCTCTTAGATACTTCTGCTCTAACTGTATTTTTCGACACATCCATGAAGCAAGAGATTTGTGGAATCCCGGATCACATTCCCCCACAAGTGGTCCCAAATATTTTCTATAATAAATACCATTAAGTCGAATGCAGCAAAATGTTCTACACTGACGGATCAATTCTCGACGGGTCTATAGGCTTCGGTATCTTCAACGAAAATCTTGCTGCCTCATTCAAACTCAATGATACTGCTTCAATTTACGTTGCAGAATTAGCTGCCATTCAGTATACTCTCGGGATCATTGACACCCTGCCCGCAGACCATTACTTCATCGTTTCGGACAGTCTCAGCTCCATTGAGGCCATCCGTGCGGCGAAGCCTGGAAAGCACTCACATCGAGCATGTTGTTTGGCTGTGCGAAGAGTACCGTGTTGCCAGGTCCCAACTATTAGATTCCCTTCGGGCCCGAGGTAGATCACCCTATGTGCCAGTCCGGGACGTCCTGGCAAGCCGTGATCACCCGTACATTTTTCTTATTTACACCTTTTTGAAAACTATTGATGTGCAAGTTTAATACATTTTCCTCTCTCATTCACAGTAGAACCTCGTCAACCTCTCCCTGTATCTACAATATGGCATTGCTTCACGAGTCTACGATGCATACCTTTCTTGATAACCTCATGACACATGTCACAAGAACATTATGACAGCATCGGAGTGCCAATAATCATCCGATATATCCACCCTCCCCTCGCCCCTGCGATTACAGGATGGAAACCACTACAGCAAAGTGTGCATATCACCCACAATCATCAACCAACCAGCGAGAATGTCAATTTTACAAAACGGCTTTCTCTTCCCCCACTAACACGAGCGATGTACCTTAAAAATATCGGCCTCGTTAAGCTACCGTATTTGGGCCTAAATAAACTTAGTTATATAAAAAAAACGCTTTTAATCCACCTAACAGTGTGATGAGACATTTCTTATAACTCTTATCACTCTCTTCGAATATTATATTGTTTGAGAATATTTAGAACTTGATGCTTCGCGATGTTTTTGATAACACATACTATATGGGATTGTGGCAGGACTCAGAGAATCGCTTAAATCTGCATAGGACAACATCAGTGCTAGAAATCTCAAACCAAATCAGTGGAAAAGTGAAAAAATGGCCCATAAAATAGACATACAAACGAATTATTGCTAATGCTCTGTTAATAAAATATCTAAATTCCTCAATCAATGCATTGTGGTGGGAAAACTGAATTTTCCTAAAGGGATTATATATTCTACTGAGCCAAACAAATCGAAATTTCTTTTGAATCGATTTGAAGTTTATACTTTACTCAAATTTCCAACGCAACTGAGAACCAAGAAATCAACGCTTTTTCTAGAAAAGGGCGATACTAGCAGTGACACCATTCAAATAAAATCAACAATGAATATTTCCAGACTTGGCTTTATTTCCTATTTAAGAAATATTGTGTTTTTTACATCCTAGATTGCATGATTCAGTGATCGAAACCCAACACTTGTAACATGTTCACCTTTTTCGTAGTTTTTGTCATTATTCGTTCACTACGCTCACTATGCCAAAACGCATCACATCAAGAAATATTCAGACGCTTGTGTACAAATATTCCCTTGCATGCAATTTTAGCCTATTTCGGATGAACTTTCAAAAAATATTCCGTCTCACCGAAACCCAAATGCGCATTAGAATGAAATGGATAGATACGAATGTGTTAAGAGGAAAGAGTATTCTTAAAATTCAAGCGAGAGAAATGGTTGTCGAAAGAGTAGTATTTGTAAAAATACGTACTTCCGACTACGAATACTCGAATCACTTGACGCCTATCTGAGGATCTACAGAACTGCAACTCGTCCATTTCGATCCTGATCGTGGAAGAGGCAGCAGTGTGAAGTTCTTTTTTTAGTATCGCGGTGTGTTTTAAAAGGTAGTTGTTAAAAATGTGAGAAGTATTTTAGGATTAAATTTATTTAAAAAAAGTTCCTTTCCGATAGGCATAGCTAGTGCGGTCAGTGAATTGTGCGGTCAACAAATATGAATTCGTTACATTTCGTGCGAACTTGTGTGTGAAAAGAAGGTAAGAACTAATAATTGAGTTGTGTGATAAAAAGCTTCAAAGCGTCGAATAGCCGATCGACGGCTTCTTTTCTTTTATTGCAAAAGTTTGGAGATTTTCCGCCATCCGCGTTCTAGCGACGCATACGCTCGGCACACCGCCCGTCTCGTTTACCACCCTGCTGACCCCACGTTCCGGCTTCGAAAGTTCCCGACGCTTTTGGCAAAAGGTCGGAAGGAAGCTGCAAAATCATCAACGCGCTTCGTTAGAGCGACGGCCATCTTCATCGTCGGAAAGTTGGCCGAATTCAACACCTGGTAGGCAAAGGCCTAAATAGCGTCATCATTGCGACGCCATTGTAGACGCCGTTCGTCGCCATCGCTGAATAGGTTTGCGATAGGAAGTCGGTGCCGAAGCCGCAATACCAGTCGGCACCCAGCTGAGATGCAGCTCTACTAGATCGACGCTGTTCCTGAAATAACGCATGTAAGTTAAAAATAGATCATTGATCCGTGCACGTAGATCCATACACACAACACTCAAACCTTCGAAAGCTTTCTTTGCCGCTCGAAAGCTAAAGCCGAGCGCGCATTTGTACTGCTCAGCGCAGCTTTATCCGCTAGCAGGAAATTTTGACCGCACATAGGTAGACAGGAAAGGGGAAAGCTAGAAAGGGAAGGAACACGAAAAATGTAAAGCTAAATGAATATATGAAACCTAGGTTAAGAATAAAATGCCGTATTTTAATCCGTCCAATAAAATGTTTTCCTGTTAGTTAGTGTTACCTGAAATGTTTGTATTTTTTATGTTAATTAGCTTTCCCGTGTAGTGAATTTGGTTCGAGAAGATTTCTCACGTTTCGCGTCGTGTCCGTAGATTTGAATTTTCTTTGTGTTTGTTTTACTCCGATGGGCTATCGGGAATTAGTCCCCACTACTACTTACGAAGCGAGAGGGAAAGAGTGTTCGACTGAGTTCTGCCTGTGATGATAACTGATCGTTTTTTTAGTGCATGAGCTTTCGAGTTGGTATAACGATCAT
Source organism: Topomyia yanbarensis (assembly GCF_030247195.1). NCBI lineage: Eukaryota > Metazoa > Arthropoda > Insecta > Diptera > Culicidae > Topomyia > Topomyia yanbarensis. Next base: position 107,837,515 of record NC_080670.1, on the reverse strand, counting down.
TTCTCTTGCGTCTTTGCTAAACATAGTAGTGGCTCCATCTATACGCGAAACGGAGTGCATCTTTTCACATTTTGTGTTTACCTACCGTTCCTTTGCGCCATTTCGGGATCAATTTCTATAACCTGCCCTGAGGTTAGGTTTCATGCTGGGCAATTCTAACCTGACGAGTGGTCCTCTTCGGGGGTGGCGCTAAAGCTACTCGTTTAAAACGTCCTGAGGAGCGTTTTGGCAGACGGAAACCGTAAACGGCCATTTGGCCCGCTACACACTTTATAAAGTATTTGAAATTATTTAATTAAAATTTGTTTTTGCTAATGAAGTCCCACCTACCAGCATTGAAGTATCGCCCTTACGTTTTTTTACAATAACTACCGTTTTACACCACCCATTCGTCCGGGTTTTTTAAATAGCAATCATTGTTACTATTTACAGCTGGTATCAGCTTGATAATCCTAAAAAAATACGAAAAAAAAACAGTTTGGCCTCTAAACTGCTAGCACCCTGTTTGTTTGCATGGAGCGTGGAGGGCGAAACTTTAAATAAACAAACAAAAATACAGTTTCGCCCGTTGTATTTTTTGCTGTAGTTTAAGAAAGAAATATCGTAGAATCCAAATTTTCAGGTTAATTTGTTGCGTTTCAAAGCCCTCACTCGCATATATGAATAAAAAGCCTTATGTTTACATTTGTAAGTATCGCCCTTTTCACAAAAAAGCGTTGAAATGAAATCCCAGCTCCTGATATCATGCTATTCCTGAAGTGCATGCGTGCATAGTTCCAAATTTTACTTCGACATCGACTTTTTCTAAAGGTGACTTCCCAGTAGTATCCTTGATTTGAATTATTATCGCTAATCCTAATGCCAAAGAACATATAAAAACCTCTCGAAAACGAACCGTTTGGGAAAATCATCGTCATTACTGGAATTTTCATTTTCACGAAACTTTTCGATAACCTTCCGTCACTTGCGTTAATGCACTGGGTGCACAGGGCTCTGTAAATCTAGCGAAATCGTCTTAGGGCACCAGCGGGTCTAATTCAGAGCTATCTGCACGGCGAGTTAAATCTGTAAAGAATACTAAAAATTAATTTCTATTCCATAATTTTCAGTTCAGCAATTCGAGAGATCGTGCTCACCGCAAGCCATGAAAAATAGACTACGTTGTGAAGAGATGGTCATTATTTATTAAAAAATCACGGTTAAACAAAAAATGAAACTATTAAAAAATTTCAAATGGTTTATAATTTTCATATACTTATTAGAAAAAATTGTTTAATCAGCTTTCGTAATATTGTGTAAGAAAAAAGCTGAAAATTTCAGTATTTTCTCTATCTGCAACACATAAACCCTTAAGTATACCAATTAATTGGTATACGAATTGGAATACCTAAAAATTGTTGTAGGTCGATGCAATAATAAAATCCCCAAAAATGAAATGTACCTATTAAACACAGTGAATAATACATACAATAAAGACCCATTTTTATCAGTCTCATGGTGTATTCTGGGCTGACAAAATGGGGACATTGACTATATCGGGCAATTTTTTTTCTTTATAAGAAAACTGAAGCTGTTAAAATATTCTTCCAGTCCCTTGATGTAGTCTGATAACTATTTCTGATTATGATGAACTTTTTATTTTTGCATATTTCCATCTTCATGATAAAGAAAACATGCTCAAGAAAGGATTTACTCGAATTCAGTCTTGTTCGTCTGCTAGAGCCCCTGTTTGATGTTCATATTTGGATGATAAAATCGGGGTTTCAATGTATTATAATAGATATTCAGCATTCGAAGAAGTTTCTTGTGAACGAGTGTAGAACTACTTTGTATTTACTTATTGAAGTCAGCGGCGTAGCCAGAAATTCGGTTTGGTGAAAATCGATTTTACTGTCCAAACGGCATATTTTCGAAACCGTAATTTTTGAAGTTTTGAAATTATGCAGAATTAATTTTTCAGAAAATAGTAACAGAGTTCGTGTCTTTAGCGAATTTGTTGAGACTTTATTGTAGTCATGAATATTAACCTGAGAAAATTCACCATAAATACTTCTTGGACGATATACCGTCAAAATTATTTTATCAAATGATACGCTGTTTAACGTTTGTAAAACTCATCGAAGATACTAAACCTCCGAAATTGGCGGTGTCAAAATGATGCTATCTTGACCTTAAATTACTGTTTTTGAACACGTGACCTATAGATATAATTGGTCATACAACAAAAATCAAATGCTCATCAAAATCGATCAGGACCTGCTAGAGTCGAATGGAAATCGTCATTTTTCATAAATTTCTCTCTACATTCGGAAAATGTTATCCTCGTTAATAATCATATTACGTTTTCGTCTCAACTCGACGCATTCCCAAAATTAAAACTAGTTTTAATCCACCTAGTGGTGCAATCGTGCTTTTCTCATTTGTCCAGACTACGATTCCATGGCTGGTTATGCTCAATACAATGGTGGAAATGAATATTACATGTTCAGTACGATTTGCACATACATACAATGGATCGACAGCCGCGATCTTGAAATACTATGTGATACTGAAACATCGCTTGAAACCAGCGGCGGATCATGGAGAAAGATCCCGGAGGTCCGGGTCCTGTCGAAAATTTTCAACTTGTTAAGAAATTTTAAACTAGTTTTAATTTTAAAGTAGCAACCCCTCACTGCATACTCCCTCCGGGCCGGTGTGATTGACGATTTTAGAGTGATTGCATAACCTTTCTATATGAGAAAGGCAAAAATGTACCAAAGTCCAAAAAAGTCGATTTTTGTCAAACATTATTTTTTTCGAGTTTACATCAAATCTCAATGTTTCATGCATTTTAAAGTCATTCTGCATCCAAAATACAAATTTGATATTGAAAATTTTTCAATTCAGTTTATATGGGAATTTGCTGTGTGATTGCACTCTTCAACTCGTAACTCCGGAACCGGAAGTCTAATCAATAAAAAATTCAATAGCAGCCGATGGGAAGGTTGTACCTTTCATTTGGGACTAACTTTGTGCAAATCGGTCGAATCATCTAAGAGAAACAGAGGTCATATTTTTTCCACATACACACATACACACAGATATTTTCCGACCTCGACGAACTGAGTCGATTGGCATATGACACCCGGACCTCCGGGTCGGGATTAGATTGACGAATTTTAGAGCCAATGAGAAAGGCAAAAACATTTTTAGCAAATGTTTATGGGTTTTTTCAATAGCGATCATTGTTACTATTTACATCTGGTATCAGCTTGATAATCCTAAAAAAAATACGAAAAACAGTTTCGCCTCTAAACTGCTAGCAAAAAAAAGTATCGCCCTGTTTGTTTGCATGGAGCGTGGAGGGCGAAACTTTAAATATACAAACAAAAATACAGTTTCGCCCGTTGTATTTTTGGCTGTAGTTTAAGAAAGAAATATCGTAGAATCCAAATTTTTAGGTTAATTTGTTGCGTTTCAAAGCCCTCATTCACATATATGAAAAAAAGCCTTATGTTTACATTTGTCCATATTTATTTTCGTTGTATTTTTTGCGCCCATTACGACATATGCTACACATGTGTTGACCAATATAATTTTTAAATTTATCACTCCACATGGATGCCATAAAAACAAGATACGACGAATATATTTATGATTTTTTTTAACGGAATACATCATTCGTGTGATCGACCCATATTTATAACATAAATCAATCGAATGTTTTTTTGAGCAAATATTGTATATCTTGAGATAATATAGCATTTCGTCCAGTTCTCTCTATATGGGAAACACCCAAGTGCGATCGAAACAAAAACAAACGTCAAAACGTTTTCTCACTCGCACTGATGCAAATTAAATGAGCGCGTAATTTAACGCACGACCCGATGACGCATGGCTGAAAAGGCGCTATGTGGATTTAAGAAAAGATTCACAATCTACCTCTTAGACAGAACCAAGTGAAAATAAAACGTGGTGAAGTATGTCAATTTGTGAAAAATATGCTAACGCAGATTAAAACATGCCCACTGCTCAACTTTGCTCATCGGCTGGCAATAACCGAGCGCACTTGTCCGAGGTATTGAGTGACAGAAAATTAAATAACTCTTGAACAATATAATAACGCTAAAGAGCATGCAAATTACTCAGAAAAAATTCACTTTCAATTATCCATAAAGAAAAGCTTGTCTTTTTGCTTTAATCTCAGAGATGCCATTTTTGAACTTGAGATACGCTCCTTCAAAGCGATGCGCATTAGGACGTTGCGACGTGCGGCATTGCCAATAGGTACGTTCTCGCGGGTTGCATCAAAATGAGCCATGCGTTGAAACAGCGCACAGTTACAAAATCCTCTATAACTCTCGATAGGAACAAAAATGAAAAATTATAAATACAGATTATTGAAGGTAAAAGATTTTCGCATAATTTGACATAAGTTTTGAAAATTTTTAGCGTGAAGAACACAAGAAGAAATACAACTGAAAACTTTAAATAGATGCAAAGTACCGTTATTTACACAATTATAAACCAAAAACATTTTTATAAGATAGTGCAAATATCATTCCATAAGTGTGCAAAAATTCATTGAATTATCTTCAGTAGTTTTTGAGATACAAAATTTTCAATTTTATCATGCAATAAAGTTTAAGGGTTAATATCTTAAAGAAAAAAAGGAATTGTAACGAAATATTTATACCAAAAGCTAATCACCATAATCCCTATACAATAAATTATACCTCATGAAGATCGGTGATTTTGCGAAAAAATCGAGGATCACTTGACATGGCTTTACTCTCTAGTAAAAGCTTTTGCCAAATCGAGAGAGATTTTGAAAATGGTTGTAGTTTTCAAACATCCGTGTTTGTTTTTGCAGATATATGTTTACCAAAAGCTTCTTTATTTATTTATTTTTGGGTGATGAAATCGTTATTGTTGCTGGCTTGAACATTTCGAATAGAAATTCGCAGTATACTCTTTGTATAAAATATGGATTGTTGCAAGAACCGGTCAATCACATTGCTGAAAACCGCCTACAAAGTATTCACCGCCGCCCATAGAGAAAAATGGGAAATACAGAGCATGTTTTACTGGGGCATGCATCACAAAATAACGAAATATTCTCGATTCGACTAGTCTTTAAAAAATGTTGCAATTACAACGTGCCTCCTGTTTATAGATTTCAAAGCCGCATATGATACAATCGATTGTATGTCGTTTCCCGGGATACCATTTCCCGGAAAACCATTTTCCGGAATGCTATTTCCCGGAAAACCGTTTCCCGGAATGTACTATTTCCCGGAATATCATTTCCCGGAATGTCCCATTTCCCGGAATGTCCCATTTCCCGGAATATCGTTTCCCGGAATGTACCATTTCCCGGAATACTATTTTCCGGAATGTACCAATTCCCGGAATACCATTTCCCGGAACGTACTTCTTCTCGGCCATTGTTTTATACTATTGAAATCTGAAGTACTTTGAGAACATTTGCATTTAGAACTATGTTGCTACTCAAATATTTGTTTGGTTTCCTTGTCTTTGCTCGCTGATCATGTTAGGGAATTTAAAAAAAAACTAATTCTCATGCATATGTAATTTTATTTGAAATCATTATCAATCAATCGAAGGTCCAGAAAATAGCTTATGCTAAAAGAAGGCGATATCAAAGTCGTAATTTAATTTAAAATGAATAGCATTTCAAAAATATATTACGAAAATTTTAAAGAAGGCAAATGTATTTATGGTATTGAGATCAATAAAATTCTAAAATTATTTCCATTGATTTACTATTGTTCCAAAGAAGGCTAATTCACATAGAAATTTTTAATACGAAGTGAAATTTAAAATAACTGAAGGCGTTTTCAATGCACTGTTACTGTAAACAAATATTAGTGCGAATAAAAATCAATAAAAGTCCAAGAGTATTTTCGGAGAAACTTCATATAGATAAAAATAACATTCTACATAAAAATCCAAAGAAGATAGCATATTTTTAAGAAGGCAGCATCTCAGACAGATACATTCACAATCTATAAAATTTCAAAGGTTCCAAAAATATTTATAACTGAATTTTAGGAAATATTTATATTTTTTCGTTACCTTTTACCTAATCTTCATGAAAATCAATCAACGTATTCAGGGCATTTCTAGAGTACTAATGCTTGGTTATCATAAAAATGTTGCCAACGTTGTGGAAAACACTGCCTTTTCAATTTCAAAGATGGCTGCATTTCAAGGCGTTCTAAATTAATCGTTACGAATTTAAACCATTATAGAGTACGGTATAAGCATTTTTTCTTTGCGTAATAAGGAGATGAATCAAGATCCAAAAATGGGATTCATAATACGACTTATGCAGCACAAAAATATTAATTTTAAGTAATTTGTTCAGCATTTTCCCGCCAGCACATTTTTTTAATCCGAGCCCGAAATCTATCTCCTGTAATGTTTGACCTAGTGTCAAAAACTAAAGTTTTTTTTCGATTCCTTAGAACGATAGAAAGAGACTTACGTAGGATTTTTTTCGCTATTTTAATTTTACGCGAAGCGCTGAAAATATCATTAAAATCAACAATCAATTTCATTGCTTTCGTTTCTCTTAGTCTTAAAGTAAATTTACCGAAAATAGCCAAGAAAATCGATACAGACATAATTTATTAACTAAAATCCTTCGTACGTTGCTGGAGAAATTAATTTAGAATATGCTGTGAATATTTCAAAGCTCGTGGTTTGACGTGGATTTAAAAAAAACGCGTTTGAAGTTTTTAGTCCGCTTGAAGTTTACCTAAAAACGATAGGACAGAATTGATAATATATACAATTAGGTATTCTGTTCGCCTTTCATTTTCTGTTATATCATTTTAACACCACCTCCCCCCTATGTCACAACTTGTCGTAACCCCCCCCCCTAAAAAGGGTTACGTTATTTATGAATGGTATGCTCATATCCTCGGTTCTAAACCAGGAGGCGTGATATAGGATCATGTCAATCATTATTTCAACACTCTAATAACCAGACTTCGAAAGCAAAATTTCCAACTCGTTACATCTTAGCAGTTTAGAAAATATTGCAAACTACTATTTTTTGGGCTATCTAGACTACTGTATTACTACTACTGCATTTAGATGCGACCAAAGTTGAATTTTCTACGACTAAAAAGCCGGTGCAAGTACTACAAAACACTGAAAATCACAATTATGTGGAGGAATTTGAATCTATCGTGAATAATCATGAATGATATAACCTTAAATTATTTGTATGTGAACGAAACATTTCTAGAAGACCGTTGATAGTTTCCCATGTAAGGAACAAAAATAGCATCACAATACAATACAGAAAATTTATCTTCACTGGATTTATTATGAAATTAGTATGTATATGACTGAGACATTTCTAGACTATTGCTGATAGTTTTAACTCAATGAGATATTATATCTTCATATATAGTTGAGAAAATTTTCTTATTTTCAATTCAGATTTGTTATTTGGCCGAGTCTCATATACCAATCGACTGTGTGTGTTTTTTTGTTTTTAGAGGATACCAAAAAACTTCCAAAAAAGCCATGACACTGTTTGTGTTGCAACCCGAATCGCCAAAAACCACTACTCTTGCCCAAAACCTGAGTCCTCCCCGGCACTACCTTACGGTATTACTTCGGGGAGGGGTTTTTTATGAGCAGAACACCCACTCTAATTCCACAACTTAGCAGTTAGTTCCTTCAGTAGGGTTACAGCACTACTCCTCGACGGTGATGGGCTCTTCACCATCAACACAGACTGGCAATTTCTGCATGGTAGTCAGAAAGTTAGCAGTGGGTCGAAACATTATGCTCTTCCCCTACGAAGACAATCTGGGCGGCAAACTTCAGAGTGTCTAATTTACCTGGCCCTTCGGCTCCCTTGTGCCACTCTGCACCGAAACTTTCTTCTCGTACCATTCAGCGCCACTTACTCGTTCAGCTCCCGACTTGTTCGCAAACTACTAGGTCCAGTCCCCAACGATGGATCTGGCCTACTCCGAAGGAGAATTCCTAGGCGAGACAGGATCTCCCGATACCGAGCGGTAGATTTCTCCCGATGCCGATGTTCGTTTCCGTGAGTCAATTAGCTCCCCGTGTTGTTCCGATCTACTCGATGTAGCCCCAGCGACGGACCTAGCCTACTCTACGGACCAGCCAGTAGGTGCTAAGGTCCATCCAGCGATTCCGGGTGGAGCGTAGCTTCCGGTTCACTGGCGCCCCAATGATCCATTGCTAGCTATTCGATGCGGTCTGATCCCCGGCTGTGCATCTACCCTACTCACGGATAGCTCGTGGTAGAGTGTTAAGGTCGGTCCGGCGATTCCGGTTAAGTCTGACGTCCGTATCACTGGCGCGCCCAGATGACTCGAACCCGGTTCTACGTTGCATACTACTCAACTGGTCGTAACCACTCTATTGACAGCGTCCCAGGTATGCTCGTCGTGGCACATCTCTTCAACGATACTGTCAACTATCACACCCTACGAAAACTTCTCCGAACCTAGACCACGTGTTCCTGTGTCTTTGCACGTTTACACACTCCGGGCAAAGGAGTGCCGAAGCATGTCCAAACCAGTGCAAGTATTTCCAGCAGCATCCGTGCCCGTACAAAATTTGCATCAAATGTAAGTTCACATCTCCATGTTTCCTATGCACCCAAGCTGTCACATTTGGGATTAGTCCTCAGCCATAGTGATGCATTTTCGGGATCATGCCGGCGAGAACGCATACTACCTCCGACGATATTGTTCTGTAACCACTCGCGACTCGTACGGGCATCAGCCGGAATGTCCGATTCAGCTTTTCACGATTCCGCTTGGTTTTCAGCGCAGCACCCCAGGGAACCCCATATCGAAGTATCGATGACGAAACGGTTGATAACAGACGTCCCGTGCTGCTTCTTGGACAGCCGACGTTTGGCATGATTCTCGCTATTGCTTTTGTTGCCCTCGCCGAATTTTCGCAAGCGTAGTCGACGTGATTGTTGAAACTCAACCAGTCGTCGGTTATCACTCCAAATTGCTACAGTGCACAGTGGTCCCAAAGAGCAAAAAAGGGGCTTTTAGATTGCATCAAAACTGTTGACTATAGTAATGTGGTGTTTTTGAGAAAGTTTCTTGGAATGGAACTCCCCTTCTTTATTTCTTATCGAATTGATGATTAATCTCCCTGGTAGTGAGTTACGAAATTTATTTTCTTCAATAATTCAGATAGATGAACACTTACTTCAGCAAACTAGTGGAGACACTCATTGCAAACATTTTACCTGAAGACTTGAACTCTCTAGCTTTTATGCTTTTTGAGACATAGGGCATTATTTGTGAAAGGCCCCTTAAAAGCAGTTTTTAAATCATAAGTTTTCCTCTAGATTTTTTCCACTATATAAATGTTCTAGAACATTGTTTAAACTGTTAAACTGCATTACTTTGCCAAAGACAGAAACTTGATATCGCTAGTATGTGTGGAGATATTCACGTTTCTTGATTGAAAATAGCTCTTTTTCCAATGCCTATAACTTTTAAGCGGGCAACAACGAGCAAACCACTCGATAAACAAATTAAAGTGCAAGAAAAGCACAATCAATGCTGGAAAAACCAGATCTCCCCAAGGCGGCCCTTTATGGAAATACTAGAGTTTAAGTTTGTCTCATTCCATTACATTACATTATATTACAATTAGTTCAATTACATTACTATGTATTACTATTAGCTATGAAAAGAAGGGTTAAAGTCGCAATAATTAGCCTTTCTTACTTTTGTTGGCACGTCTTAAGTAAATCGAAAGTTACAGTTGTTTAACAACTTAATACATACTTCTGACAATAGAAACTGACAATTCCGTTGCGCCTACTTCATAACAATGGCGCAAGTGCAACAAAATGGTAAATAGGGGAACATGCATTTGATGACGGAATGAGACAAACTTTAACTCGAGTATTTCCATAGAGGGCCGCCTTGGGGAGATCTGATTTTTCCAACATTTGTTGTGTTTTTCTTGCACTTTAATTTGTTTACCGAGTGGTTTGCCCGTTTAAAAGTGATCGGTATTGGAAAAAGAGCTATTTTCAATCACGAAACGTTAATATCTCACACATACTAGCGATATCAAGTTTCCGTCTTTGGCAAAGTAATGCAGTTTAACAGCCTAAACAATGTTCTAGTACATTTATATAGTGGAAAAAATCTAGAAGAAAATTTATGATGAAAAAACTGCTTTTAAGGGAGTACCGGAGTGGGAAATGAGCATAAAAAGTAATAAAATAAACCAGCATCACTTGACACGTTGCGCAACATACTAAATGTTGTAGAGTATGTCGTGAGTAAAAAGAGCAAGAATGCAACAAGTACAACACATTTTTATCAGTGATATAGAGACCCATGAATAGTCTTCTTTCATAAATGCAATATTCTCGATAACATAGTTTCATTCATCAGATCTGATTAGCGTTATTTTATAATGTTTCTATTCAACAAATCAGTAAAATACTCACCTATTGCAATTTTTCAACTATTCTGAAATACCCCAGCATGCTTCTGATTTTATGAAATATGAATTGAATTGCTTGCAAAAAGTATGTTATTTAGGGATCAATATTGTGATGATGGCGCCCTATCAGTGCTGGCTCCTAGGTAAACCACTGGTTATACAAACCGAGTGTTATATGTATGCAACGAACAGGCTAGATTCATCGATTTTGTAGAGTCGCTTTATTATACAAGGTTCATCTGCTACATAGTATATTATAACAGAACCCAAATAATCCGCCAATGTATGAACTACTCCAGTAGCGATTCTAAGTAAATCATGATTGCTAGCAGGAAAAACAATTAGGTATGGTGTATCGGTCAGATAAATAGTTGATCTACCAAATTTGGAACAATCACGGAGATAAAGCAAAGCTTTGATTCACCACTTTCATTGTGGAACTCCAATCTTCTCCTGACAATCCTATTTGTACTAAAAACACATAGCGATTTCGCCTCGTGGCAATATGAGACCATTTTTCCTTGATACCATCAGACCAGGAATCGTTTAGCACCCAAACGTCTTCTAAGTGTCCTAGTAAGTATATTGATACACTGCCTATAATCGCAAGTCAGTCCCATGTAGATAGGGGATCTCGTAAAACATGGGACTGTCTTGCGATTATAGGCAGTGTATCGATATACAATGCCTATAAATAACTCATCGAATATAGACCATTTCATTTCCGAAGACCATGTGCCCACTTTTCAGTTTGCTTAGGTTAGCTTAGGTATACTGCCCGTAGTTTCACTTCGTGATTGACCGAATGAGTAAACATGCTCAATGAACCAACAGTCATGTGCCCACTTTTCAGTTTGATCCAAAAATTTGCAACGAAGAGGAGATGCATTTGTGTAAAAAGAAAAAAAAAACTTTGGAAAACTTTGCATTCATCATGAATGATTTATGTTCATATTGATTTGAAGCTATCAAATCTCCATAATTCTTCAGAGATTTTACGTATTCAGATCGCTAGGAATATGCTAATACAAAACAATCTTCAAACAAAATGTTGCTGACAATAAACGCCTAAATGTATATTCAGCACATGTTGCGCTAATGTTGCGTGCGCGTGAGAAATGCAATAAGCTTGCACTTTGTTTGGCCAATGGTTGTACGGAAATATGCAAATGTTTCGTACCTGTACAAAAATATCAAAATGCAATCTGAATATTTATACGAAAGCTCGCAACACAATATAAAATATATTATATACCTTACAGAAAGATAGCCTTTGGGCAGAAATTTGTGGCACTCCATAGTCCATTGACCCAACTTAGTGTGGAATGACTTAGTATAGAACGACTGTAAGCGACAAACTAGTTTCTCTGCACAAGCACATTGTTGAGAAATCATTTCTAAACGGTCAATGGATGCTATTTGTTGAAAATGTAGACTTTACTTAGTGACTTTTACTTGTGAATTGTTACATTGATTTGGAAAACCGAAAAAGATAATTCGTTTGGTTTATGGAACAAAAGATGAACTTCAAATATATTTATTGTTGATGAACATCTGCTGATTTTTCAGTCAGTTATGACCGCATGTTATATATCATATATGGTGTGCCCATGAAAGTGGGCGAAGCGGCTGAGGAAGTTTATTTGAAATACTTGTTGCTACCTACGTTTCGTTTTTTTCCGTAGTATTTTCAAATTTATTTCATACCTTTCTTGTACTACAACGGCTATGCAATCAATACAAAACTCAATTTTGTAACCCAATTCATGCAGAAATATGTTACATAGGTACGTTAGCGCGTATTTCCATTCAACAAAATATATCCACAAATGAGTTTTGTAGCAACTCCGAAAGCTGCAATTGTTTTTTATAGGAAAGTCCTTATTACATGAATAAGAATTTATAATTGCGGTCACGTATAAAACATGAACCGGAACTACCTATAGACACTGGAAATGGAAAATTGGAATGTTTAGTGAATATTGGAATGTTTTTTTTTATCCTTTATCAATAAGTCTGAGGAACAAAGGACTAATCTGAACTTACACAGGGAGTGGGCGTAGCGTATTGGTAAATCAATTGCCTTGTACGCAGCGCACCTGGGTTCGAGTCCCGACCCCGCACATGGGGTTAGAATTTTTTCCTAAGAGACTTTTCTAACCCGAAGAGGCGAATGACCTTAAGGTTAAAACCTCTATAATTGAAATAAAAAAAGAGCTTACACATGAGATTGCACAGAATGCCTTTTACTTGGTAAGTCAACCATCAAATAGTCCTTGGAATCGGTGTTGCTGGACAGTCTTGCGCGAATGTTACACCACCATCAGAAAAGGGTCAAGTTGTCAAACTGTCGTAAGATCCCAAATATCGCAGGCTACTGCAGATTTCCTTTTGGAAATATTCTTGAACCGAAAATCTGTAAGCTTCGTCTTCCTTCAAAATATTCATTACCTGGCATGGAGCAATACGAGGGAACCCAAACTAAGGTAATCTTATACGATCTTACAGACAAAGCACGCAGAAGCTCTCATAATTTTCCAGAAAATATACAATGTGCTTTCAAGGTTTCATCGAACGGAGAGTCTTTCTTGAGTTGAGGCTGTCCTAAACAATAAAATAATAATCTGTTGGCAAAGTATCAATAATCCCGAGAATATACTGCATAACAGCGAGTTATGCGCCGTAAGCTGAAAAAGGACCATTGAGTTTGAATGAGGCGGTAAGGTTTTGATTGAATATACTGGAGCCAAAGAGCCGTCGAAACCTGACTCGTCGGTGTAAAAGTGTAAGTGTTCCAAGATCACTTTATCCGAATATAAAGCGCCTTCGTGAACTTGTCACCAAGGATTTGCCGGAGAGAAGACCCGCGCTCATCCATTGAAAATGGAGTCATCGAAACAGTACCAAAACCAGCGGACAAGTATTGGGTGTACCTATCCCGTATTGCACCGAAGGTTTCATAGGATGATATTGCTGCCTTGGTTCGCGAGTGTTTACCTGACTGCCAGCCTGTTGTGAAGAAATTGGTAAAAAAGGACACTGATTTGAAAACATTAGCGTTTGTGTCTTTCAAAGTCGGTGTCGATCTGAAATATAGGGACAAAGCTCTGGACTCCTCGATTTGGCCAAAAGGGGTGTACTTTCGTGCATTTCATGATGGACAGCATTCTCAGGATATTTGGGGACCGAGTGCATCGAAGGTATTCTGTTTGCGGGAGCGGTGAAGGGATCTTCCAGATCGATGAAAACGGCAAGTACGAAACCGATTTTTTCAATGCGAGCACTGATCCGCTCCTTGCTTCCAGCCAATCGCGGTATTGTAACCTGCAAATATATTATCAGAACGTCGGCGGTATGAACACATGAATCGATAATTATTTGGTAGCAAGTTCGGATGAGTGTTACGATATAATTGCCCTCACAGAGATGTGGCTAAGTGCAAGCACTCTGTCAGTGCAAGCATTTGGCACAAACTATGACGTCTTCCGTACTGATCGTAGCTCACGCAACAGTCACAAGACTGACGGCGGCGAGGTGCTTGTCGCGATCCATCGTCGTTTAAAAGTCAACTGCTCGAGGATATTCTAGTGGCCTGTGTCGAACAGGTCTGGGTGAGAATTAAACTGGCTGGCTACGAACTCTTTCTTTGTGTGGTTTATTTTCCACCTGACCGAACACGCGATCTATCATTGATTGATGCACATACTCAGTCACTTGAACGTATCTCCACTCAGGCAAACCCTCTTGATGAGATTTTGATCGTGGGTGATTTTAACTTCTCCGGATTGAAATGGTCCACCGCAACTGATGGATTCATGTTCGCGGATCCTGAACTGTCATCTTTCCATGCTGGCATTACCAGTTTGCTTGACTGCTACAGCCTGAATCTTCTGTGCCAAATGAATAACGTGGTGAACGAGAACAACATAATCCTCGATCTCTGCTTTTCGAGCAAATCTGATCATGCGCCAACATTACCCGCAGCACCGTTCCCCCTGGTGAAGATTGTTAGACACCACCCTCTCCTGAATATTTTGCTTGGAGCGAATCGTGTGGAGTATGACTGTGACACTTTCGACACAGTCAGCTATAATTTTAGAAGAGTGGACTTCTATAGCATTATTGATATTCTGTCGAATATTCACTGGAACGAAATTCTGGACAATGATGATGTCAACGCAGCAGCCCAGAATTTTTCCAACGTGTTGAGCTATGCTATATACCCAAAAGTACCGGCCATCACTCTAGGCACCCAGTATGGCAAACGGCAAACGAGTTGAAACGATTAAAATCGACTAAAAGGGCCGCACTGAAATAGTACTCTAAGCATGGGGGTTACGTGCTACGACAACATTACGTATATGTTAACCAAGTGTATAAAAAGACAGCTAAGCGGTGCCATGCTAATTATTTGTGGAACGTTCAACGCAGATTGAAGTCCGATCCTAAAACATTCTGGAAGCACGTAAACGAGCTAAGAAAGGAGTCCGGGTTACCTTAAACGATGGGCTACGGAGGGCATATGAGCACTAATTCTCAAGGAATTTGTCAATTATTCTCTGAAAAATTCACGAGCGTATTTTCCAACGAGAAATTGGCACCGTCCCAGGTTTCCCGTGCGACACTTGATGTTCCACAATCATATCAGTTGTTGAATTCTGTCAATATCGACAATAATATGGTACAACTGGCGATTGGTAAAATGAAGGCTTCAACCTCTGCAGGCTTAGATGGTATACCAGCTATTATTCTTAAAAAATGCTCTATCGGTATATTGGAACCTCTTTGACATCTATTTCGTTTGTCGCTCTCGACCTCTAGAAAACCTCCTTCATGTTGCCAGTTTACAAAAAAGGAGATAAAAAAGAAGTTGACAACTACCGGGGTATTACTACGCTAAGCGCAATTCCTAAGCTATTTGAAATGGTCGTGTTGGAACCCATCTTCAATCACTGCAAACACTACATCACTGAGGCTCAACATAGATTTATGCCGAAACGTTTAACATCTACGAATCTTCTGTCGTTCACGTCCTATATGACAGATGCCATGTCTGATGGCCTTCAAACTGACTTAATCTATACGGACCTTTCAGCTGCTTTCGACAAGATTAATCACGCTATTGCAGTGGCAAAATTGGATAGACTTGGCTTTGGTACCAATGTACTCCGTTGGATGCAATCGTATCTCAGTAATCGTCGTCTGGCTGTCAAAATAAGTGGTTGTGTATCCGAAGAATTCTTCGTTACATCTGGTATTCCGCAAGGCAGTCATCTCGGCCCTTTGATTTTTCTCCTGTATTTCAACGACGTTAACTTTTTCCTAGAAGGACCACGGTTGTCATTCGCTGATGACATTAAGTTATACCACAAAATCCGGAATACTGACGACGCAGCTTTTCTTCAACGTCAATTAGTAAACTTTGCGGATTGGTGTGAAATCAACCGAATGACCCTAAATCCTAAAAAATGCACGATCATTATGTTTTCGAGGAAAAAAACGCAAATTCGATTCGAGTACTGTCTAACAGAATCCACGATTGACAGAGCAAATTGTGTCAAAGATCTCGTAGTTTTTCTCGATGAACAATTGACATTTAAGCAGCATATCAGCTATATTGACGCAAAAGCATCACGTTGTTTGGAGTTCATAATGAGAATATCTAAGAACTTTTCAGATATTTACTGCTTGAAGTCTCTTTATTGCTCACTCGTTCAATCAACATTGGAATATTGCTCTGTTGTGTGGAACCCTCATTACCTCAACGGTGTCCACCGAATTGAGTCAGTACAGCGCAGGTTTGTTCGGTTTGCCCTCCGCCAGTTGCCTTGGAGCAACCCACACCAGCTGCCAAGTTACGAAACTCTCAATACATTGCAAGTGCGGCGGGACCTGTCCTGTGCAATGATTGCCCCGAGCTTCTTAGTGCGATAAATATGAACGCTCGTCCTCGTGCTCTCCGCAATAATTTATTCCTCCGACTACCTCTTCGCCGGACTAACTATGGAGCCAACGGTGCCGTCATTGGTTTGCAGCGGACATTCAACAGAGTTTCACCCGGATTTGACTTTCACATCCCACGTAGTAGAATACACACAATTTTTTTTAAACTATTTTAAGAAATTATAATTAGGACCACAGTGTGTCTGTTGATATTAACTGTAAATAAATAAATAAATAAATAAATAAATAAATAAATAAATAAATAAATAAATAAATAAATAAATAAATAAATAAATAAATAAATAAATAAATAAATAAATAAATAAATAAATAAATAAATAAATAAAACATATCGTTGCAGTCGACTTCTCGAAATTTACTAGGAAAGATGTTTGGGTTCACTTACGGACGTATGTAGTCTGGGATTTCACGAATCTTATCTTTCATGGATGTGTCGAAAATACAGTTGAATCAAAAGCATATTTTGTGCCATGTAATCGAAGTATAAGAACATAAATCGGGTGTAGGAATTGAACTCGACAAGCGTCTCAAAATTTGCAATTGCCAACGGGTTCAAGATATTACATCGAATGAGCATTCGATATGAGAGATCCCAAAATTGATTTTTCAGCGGAATGACGCCCGCCAACACTTCTAGACTCATCGTATGGGTCGAATGCATGCAACTCAAAGCAATGCGCAACCAATAATACTGAATTCGCCCCAGTTTGGTGAAGTGTATGTTCGCAGTGGCACGAAAACAGAAACGCCCGTAATCTATCACCGGCAATATTGTAGTTAGGTACAGCCTGATCAGGTATCCTGAATGGGCACCCCGCCATGTAACGGTTATTGTACGGAGAAAGTTGATCCTTTGTTGGCACATCTGTTACAAATCTTTAATACAAGAACGTTACACTTACTTTTTCTACCTTAGACATTGCACTGGGGTACAAACGTACCCCACGCGTTTGATTGCAATTTTCGCAGGTAAAAATGCAAACTAAAGAAATCATATATCATTTTATTTTATCATTTTATTCTCTTTTATTTGCGAAAATAGCTGTGAAATTGAATGTACGGAATTTATTGAATCAATGAGCTTGAGATTGAGCTTGTGCGACAACCCCTGGCTGCTACTCCGTTATCGATCGGGACTGGCTGAAAAGGCACAGGGAATCAGTAGATAATTATGCTTGGGAGTAGCGAAACATCTTTCAATGTGCAACTCCTGGTAATCCTAAAGTGTTTTTGATCAATACCGACGCCGGCCAGGCCCGAACGTAGATCGCGGAAGGAAAGGGAAGGAATGGTTAGTCCGATACTTGATTTTGCTAGAGGCCGTATATACTACTGCGTACTCCACAAGTATCACGGGAGGATATTTTTGTTAGTAAGAGTATAGACGGTAGGTCTACTTCTTCTCTACCGACGTCAGAGAGGTGATTCCACTACCTGTACTAGACATCGATCCACCAATTTCATGGACCGGGGACCAACGGCTTTACTTCCCTTCCGAAGGAAGACGTGACCACAGATATTTGCACCTCAGAAAAATCTCAACGACATAGGCTGGAATTGAACCCAGGCCAAATGGAATGAGTGGCGGTCACGCTTACCACTCAACCACCAGCGCCGTCATGTACGGAATTTATTGAATCAATGATACATAAATTAGTTTGAACAAAAAAGTGAAATTTTCTGGTTTTGACTTTTTTGACAAAAATTACTATAAATTTGCGAATTTTCAACCGATTTGTAAAAAATCAAATGTTTCTAGTATAACGGTATACAATGGAATTTGTCTGTCTGTGTGTGTATGTATGTGTGTGTGTGTCATTTAAACTCACACAATTTTCTCAGAGATGGCTGAACCGATTTTCGCAAACTTAGTTTCATCTGAAAGGTATAACGCTCCCATAAGCTGCTATTGAATTCTTAGTTGATCCGACTTCCGGTTTCGGGGTTACGGGTTGAAAAGTGCGGTCACACAGCAAATTCCCATGTAAACTGGTACCACCATGATGTTTAAATGATGTAAAACATATTAAAATTTATGTAACATTACTCTAGTTTGCGGGTCTGGATCACTAATGATCAATCAAAGCAGTTTTGACCACATTGGCCACCTATGACGGATCATGACGCCCCCGGGGAACCCGCCAAGTTCCTAAGCTAATATCACACCCATTCCCCAAAGAATTCTCTACCGATGTTCACAATCTTGATTTCAAATGAAAGAAACAGTAATACCATTGACTGCTGCTGAATTTCATTCGGTTCTGACTCTTGCTTCCGGAGTGACAGGGGTGTTAGTAAGGATACACTGGAATTTCCCATATAAATCGGTACAATCGTAATACCTCAGAGGCTAAAAACTATTGAAATGGTCACCAAATTACTTCTAATCGCAGATCTAGACCACTGATTGCCAATCAAACATTCTTTGAATATATTGTGCACTATCGACGATTCCGGAAGTCCGAAATTCCGGGCATATTCCAAAATTAAGGTCACATCGGTTCTTCGGTGATGACTGAACCGATTTTCTCAAACCAAGTCTCAAATGGAAGGCAAAATATGCAGTTGAGTATTGCGTCGCCGCACCTCCCCCACCCCCTCGCCCTTACACCTCCCTCCTTCATCACTCCCCTCCCCATGGACCACCCTCACGCCCGCATTTCCTTCATCCACCCCGTATAACGAAATAAGATGAAGGATTTCTGACGCATCCTCCACTCCCACTCTACTAACCCCCCATTCCCTCCACTTTCAAACCCATTCCACCAACATTTCAAAATATAATCACATGAAGATAACATTGAACTCATGCTGATTAAGCTAATTAAATATTATTCTTTTGCCTTTCTCATATAGAAACGTTATGCAATGCAATATATCTGTGTGTATGTATGTATGTATGTGTGTATGTATTGTATGTATGTATGTATGTATGTATGTATGTATGTATGTATGTATGTATGTATGTATGTATGTATGTATGTATGTATGTATGTATGTATGTATGTATGTATGTATGTATGTATGTATGTATGTATGTATGTATGTATGTATGTATGTATGTATGTATGTATGTATGTATGTATGTATGTATGTATGTATGTATGTATGTATGTATGTATGTATGTATGTATGTATGTATGTATGTATGTATGTATGTATGTATGTATGTATGTATGTATGTATGTATGTATGTATGTATGTATGTATGTATGTATGCATGTATGTATGTATATGTGTGTGTATGTGCGGATTTGTTAACAAAATGTCCACATCGGTTTCTCGGAGATGGCTGAACCGATTTTTACAAACTAAGATTCAAATGAAAGGTATAATATTCCCATAGGTTGCTATTGAATTTCATTTTCAACCGACATCTTGTTCCGGAGTTCGGCAAATGTCTGTGTGTGTATGTATGTATGTGTGTATGTGCGTCTGTGTGTGTATGTGACCAAAAATATCTTTCATTTTTCTCAGAGATGGCTGAACTGATTTTGACAAACTTAGTCTCAAATGAATGGTGCAACGTTCCCATAGACTGCTATTGAATTTCTAATGGATCCGACTTCCGGTTCCGGAATTACAGGGTGATGAGTACGACCACGCAGAAAATGTCGATTTTAATAAATTCTGCAATGAATGTATAAAGGTGAAAATTTTTCCAAAATATGACCACAACTGCTTCGATTTGTAGTATTAGGTCACTAACATCCATTCAAAGTCTATTTGGCCACATTGGCCACCATCATCGGTTCCGGAAGCCCCGGCGGAAGTATCTAAATTCAGAATAACAGTCACATCGGTTTCTCGGAGATGGCTAGACCGATTCAACTAAACTTGGTCTTCAATGAAAGGTATTACGTCCCCGTAAACGGCTATTTAATTTCATCCCGATCCGACTTCCGATTCCGGAGTTACAGGTTGTGGAGTGCGATCACATAGCAAATTGTGATTCAAACCGATACTCCGATGAAAGCAAAAAAGGTAAAAATTTCGCTAAAATGTCTCTCAAACAACTTAAATTTGCTGTTCTAGGTCACCGACGGCCAACCAAACTTTCGTTGACTACATTGACCACCATAGACGGTTCCGGAAGTGCCCGGGAAAAGCGGCCATCTTTCAAAATTGATGAACTCACATCAGTTTCCCGGAAATGGTTGGGCCGATTTTCACAATGATAGCTATAATATCCCCACAGATGTCTACAAAATTTCGCACGGATCGCTTATATGGTTCCGGAAATATAGACTGAACCGTCCGATCACATATGAAATTCCCATATAAGCCGGAGCTCAAATTTTTTTTCAAAGGGGGGACCCCATGAAATTTCAGAAATCAAATTCGTATTTTTGATGTCAAACATCTTTAAAATGTATGAAACGTCGAGATTTTATGTCATCACGAAAAAAAATTTTTTTTTGTAAAAATCGACTTTTTTGGACTTTGTCGATTTCGCACCTTTTTTCAATATTACCGTGGCTCTTTCTTTCATTTACAAAACTTTAGAACTCGAATAATGATTTCTTTTCTTGTATATTTGTCATGTCATGTATAATAATAAAATGTAATATTTGCATTTGAAAGTTTTTAATGTATATAAACAACACACGGCTCCGACAGCATAAGTCATTAAATTGACTTTACGCTTGTCCGGACATGCCACAATTGCACCGCTAGGAGGATTAAAACAGGTTTTTTTTCTACTTCTAAACAAATTTACAAATTGTCCAAGATATCTTGCAATAGTCCTTCCAAATTGACAGCTTAGGAACCTGTAATAGAGACCACGCCGTCATCTGCAAGATGCCTAAGCGTGTAGTAATCGGCAAGACATTCGTGAATGTCATTCACGTAAAAGTTTCAGAGTAGGGAGCTTAGACATGAACCCTGTGAAAGAGCCATGTAAATAATTCGGGACCATGCGGAAAATGCATGAGTTTATTAGACGACAAGTTTGGCAAAAAGTTGTTTAAAATCGATTAAGGACCATGATGGTGCAGCTTCTCAGAAAAAAATCATGATAGAAATTGAATCAAAAGTCCCCTAATATCCTTGAAAACTGATGCCATCTGCTCTTTGCTAGCATAGGCCATATGAATTTCCGTTGAGAGCAACGCAAGACAATCATTCGTCCCTTTGCTCTTGCGGAAGCCAAATTGTGTATCTGATAGTAAGCCATTTGCTTCCCAATTGTCAAGGCGGAGTAAGATCATTTTCTCGAACAAGTTTCGGATGCTGGACAGTAGAAATCGGTCGATACGAGTTGTGGTCGGAGGCTGGTTTTCCTGGTTTTTTGATGGCGTGGACCTCCAATTTCCTCCAGTCATGTCCAGTATCGAAAATCAAGCCAGCCACTGGGTTCCTGTTCCCATGTCGTAAGAGGAGACTGAAAATAAGAGTTGTCAAGTCAAGGTGTTTCTCCGTGCCGAGGACTGAATGGCTGACAGTACTAAAATATGCCAGTCGCGCACGGAGTGTCGTGGGTTACCCTTGCTGTGTTAAGCGAATCTCTGACACAGTCGACGTTTTTTTCTTCGCAAATTTTTGCTGTCACGGTAAATACGACTGTTGACAACATAAAAATGAAATACGTCTATTGTTCGGCATATTTGCCGCATAATGAACCATCGCCTACTGATGATTTCAAAAGGGTTGTATCATATAACACGGTATTCCTAAAACCGTTATTAACAAAAAAATGACCATAAATTTGTCATACGGCATTCGAAAGATACAGTATCCAAGCATCTTCTCAGTGAATTTCAAAATGATCCATCGAGAGATTCGAGAAATATGACGATTTGAAGTTTTATGACACGTTTCACCAGCAAACACCCACGGGTTTGGTCCTATCTCTATAAACAAAAAAATATGTGTCTACTTATTTAGTACATGGCATTCAAAAGATATAGTAATCAAGTATATCCCCTGCAAGTTTGAAAATATTTCATTGACGGAATCGAAATTTATAACGGTTTGGATGTGGTATGCGGTCATAGATGGGTTTTCTACCAGACTTCAAGCGTAAATCCATGTTTGTCCATTGACTATTTAGATCGTTTATACATGTCGCGGTTTTTAAAGGAAAACCTTACCATTTAATTACATAAATATAATGTACAAAAGGTGTTATTTATATGGTGCACTGAAAAAAATATGAAAATAGGGTTGCCTACCAAATATAATAAATATAATGTGTAAATTAAAAAAAATTATAAAAGTTGGAATGTTTACTTCAAAAGGCTATATCTCAATGGTTTGTTGACCGATTCTAATTATTTTTTTCATTGTTGAACAAGTAGATAAGCATAAACAGAAGTAAGAAATTTAAAGCAATCATCGAATGACAGTTTTTGTCGAATTATCTAGCAAAAACAAAAAAACGCTTCAACCCTCCTCGGTCTCCTTTAATGATCACCGGTATTTGCATTAACACACTTTTTGATTTGATGCAATAAGCCTTATGAGTTTTTGAGCAATGGTGTCTTCATGTTGGACTATAAGTTAATCCAAATAAAACATGAATGGTGCTTTTCACATTAACAACGATTACAACCGGAGCTCGTCCATTGCAGTTCTTTGACTCTGAAGTTATTATTGCAGTTCAAGTGAAGTAAGTAGGGGTAATTCTTGACTCAAAACTTAATTGGACAGCTCACATCGATTTCAGGATCAAGAAAGCTTGTATGGCCATCGGCCAATGTAGACGGGCTTTCGGCAAATCTTGAGGACTCCAAGTACATTCAATGTTAAACCATCTTCAGAGGATGGTCTTTATGGCAATGACTGGTGAGTTCTTGACAACACCTACTGCTGCTCTAGAGGCACTCTTGTACATAAAACCACTACATGTGTTTCTGCAGCATGAAGCACTTTCTGGAGTATACCATTCCAAGGATGCTGTGCTCTGGAACAATAACTCAATAGATCATGCAACTAGCCACACAAGATTGTGGCGCTAAATGGTTACATGGGATGCATAAGCACTTTCTCCCAGTGACCTTACACTCACATGTAGTTTTCTTTTTGAAACTTTCAATATAAGAATTCCTCTTCGTGAGGAATGGCTGTCTGGCTGTATAGAGCGACAACTTGAAGAATACGTAGTTTGTTATACTGACGGTTCTTTGTTGGAGGTCCGAGCCGGGGCTGGTGTCTATTGTCAAGAAAGGAGATTAAACCAATCTCATTCACTTAGTAGATACTGTACCGTATTCCAAGCAGAAATCTTTGCGATTCTGTGTGGCGTACAATCAGCACTTCAACAGGGAATTTGCGGTAAAAGAATTTATTTTTGCTCTGACAGTCAGGCTGACCTGAAAGCACTTAGTTCGGCAGATTCGAGATCAAAATTAGTAATCGCATGTCGAACTCAAACCGAAGAACTTAGCCTTTAAAATGTTATCTACCTTCTATGGGTACCTGGTCATTCCGGTATTACTGGAAATGAGTGGGCTGACGAATTGGCTAGAGCTGGCGTTGCGACTGATTTCGTTGGTCCAGGACCAGTTTTACCACTGTCAATAAGTTGGATAAAGCACAAAATTCGTTCTTGGGCTGCATCCGAACATGCCAACCATTGGCGTAGCTTGCAAACTTGCGTTCAAACAAAGACTTTTCTGCCGGATGTGAGTCCGAATATGGCAAAGAATTTGTTGCATTTTTCCAAGTACAACTGCATTATTCTAGTCAGGGCACTGACTGTACATTGCAAACTCAATTATCACATGGCTACTATTCAGGGCGCTGAGTATTATTCATGTGATCTTTGTGAATCCGATTACGGTACATCATATCATTTGATATGCAACTGCCCTGTAGTAATGCAATTACGTATCCGGCTTTTTGGTTCTCCATACATAGATGAACCTATGTACAGAGAGCTGAAACTGAGTGATATGCTATTCTTCCTAACCCAGTGTGGTAAAGAGCTATAGTTTTAGCCGTATTTGAATGACAATATCTCTTCGGGGGTGTTATCGATCTGTTATCTCAATATCCCATCGGGAGTGTTGATATATCCACTCACTGCTTAAATAAAAATTCTAAATCCCTCCGGGGGTTGGAAGTTTCATTCCTGCTATTGTAGCACCTGCAGATCGTTCAGCATTCCTCCGGGGGTGCAGAATGCTCTATTTTTATTGTTTTGTGTCACTATTTTCCTTACCCCTAACCTTACCAATTCCCCAATTCTTCGCATTAGGAAAATGATGAAAAGACGATTCTTGGCAAGGCACATATCTCTGATCAGCATGGGGAACGTAACATTTGAGCCAGTCGCTACTGCTTCCTGATAGTATAGATGTTCGTAGAGACCGGTGGCGTAGCTATCTTTAGCATATTTGCAAAAGATCGCTCAGAGCGTCCCTGAAGGGATTCACGTCGCACTGTTTGTACGTGGAACATGTCGGGAGATCAAGTAAATTTCCTCCACATTAGAGACACTTTTCGATATCTCCTCTACAGGAATCATCTACATGATTCCCATCGCATTTCCCACAACAAGACTTTTTGTTAAAATGGAATGTTGTGTGTCCCAATTGTTTGCAAACAGTACAGTTCATGACCCGCGGCACAAAAAGGCGAAAAGGTAGACGAACCTTAATAAAGAGGAGGTAGTTAGGGGGGCAGACCCACGAAGGTCACCCGATAAGAGTCTTCACTGGCTGAAGCAAGGCTGAAGTCTTTGGCCCGGAAGAAGATCACGATTCAGCATCCATCTCACCTCACCCTTGTCAGGGGAAGCTATTTGCCCAGTGTACGTTAGTAGTTGAGCCAAGAAATGGGAATGTGAATTAATAGCGGTACATATCTTGGATTTTAGTATCCAGGAAGCTCATAAGAAACGAAACACAGCAAATACTCTGCTGGTCGATTGGCGGTTAACGCGCACACACAAAAGAAGAAAAAAATTCAAAACCTCGAAGAGGCAAAGAATACACAAGATAATTATAAAAGCGGATTAGCACCACTTTTTATCGCTTTACACCGCACGGACTGGAAAGATCGAATGCTCGTTCCGAGAGTCATCGTACGAATGTGGTTTATCATGATATTCGCAATTTCTTTTCGCCTTATCGTCATATGTTATTTAATTGCTATTATCGGATTTTTTTACTCGGAGAAATTTGACACTATGAACATCATAGAAGTTTGACTGATTCACTGCATATTGTTTTGTACACATTTGAGCCAGTCGCTAATGTATTTTTGGTGTTCAGTGCAGTTTTCGTTTTCTTTCGGACATCACACCGAACCTTTTTAAATGAATAACGAGGTTCTAGCAGTTTTCTTATATCTGCTGCTCGTACTTATTACTGGTCGCTGTAACTGGAGAGAAGTATATCATATTTCACGAAAAAGCTCTTAGAACAGAAATGATTCCATGAACAATAATCCAAATTTTGTGAAATAGTTCGGGTGAAAATTCCATGAGCATGTGCAAAGTTGCATGAAATTGAAAATTATTAGGAATATTTTCTAAACAAAATAAGCACACAAGATAGATCGTGAATCACGTACTATAAATCATGAGCCAGTTCACTAATTCATTAATATTTTATGATTATGTGAACTATTTCATGATCATGAATGGTGAGACGTGACTAATACGCTAGGAATCATGAACTAATGCACAAATCCATGAATAAAATTTTATGAACTATTTTACGAGCACGGATATTGTATCATGACTAATAAATTAGGACTGATAAATGTTCACGAGGAATGTAAGTATTCATGAATAATAGTTGGACTCGGAATGATGTTCCTAAATCTATGAATACAATCGCGAGTCATCCTTTGGTTTACGAATAATGTTAATAAAGTTGTGAACTAGTTCATGTACAGAAAACCGTGACTGCAGTTTACAATATAAAAACAAATATTTCCACTAATAAAGGCGTTATGCATTACTGAAAATAAATTGAACAATATTATAAAATACATGATTTTTGTTCATGATCCTGTTTTCGTAACGTAAAAACGAGATTGTTCCAGAATGAAGGTACATTATTCGCGATTTTGGGAACATTTTTTTGTGTAGAATAGTGACACTCATACTATCGAAACTCCAGCGGAAATGGCGAAACGAACAGCAATAGTAACTTCAACTAACAAGGACATATGAACAGGGAGTGAAAACATAGACGAATGAACAACACAAAGTCGAATATTCGTCGTCGAGAACTATATGAGTAGATTGATACCGAGTTAGGTTCATAAAAATTGTTATCGGTCTCCATAGAAATTTTCAACTTCAGTGGAGTAGAGTATATACGCCGCCGGGAATTATCCGTCAAAGTTGGTAGCTAAATAGATCAACGTATGCAGAGGAGCTTTATCGGTTTTGCAGGGAAGGCTGCTAGTCGAATGACACAATGAATAAAATCGTTATGGTTTACAAGAGGAAGGTTAAGTTTTCCATTAGGCGTAATGCGATTGTTGAGGATACACGCCTCACCGTTGCAGCAAGCTTGCCATGAGCAGAGATCTGGTTTGTCCGCATTAGGCCACCCATGGGAGTCTAGTCTAGTTTGGCGAAGACCGGTGCTTCCTTCAGCTGGCGTATTCTTCCCAAAACGTAATTCAGCTGATTGTTCTGGGAGTTTTGAGGACTACGCTTCTGTTCAGTAGTCGTACCAGTCGATGCTACCGGGAAATAACCAATGTAATAATGCCCCTGTTTTGGAATCTGAGTAGCTTCAACAACTTCCAACATAACGCCTTCCCAGGGCTTGATTGCATCTCTTGTGTTCTCTAGCAACTTAGCTCAACAAATTTTTCCGCGCAATTCTTCTACCTTCACCGTTGCAATCATCCCTTAATTTATCTTCACCGTTGTTTTTTTCCTTTAGTTTCCACGAATACAAGTAGTTAGGGATATAAAATCAACCAGTTCGGTTTCTCATCTTGCGCAGTTCAGAAGCTAAAAATCACTCCGCTGTTATAGCAGGACAGGCAATCAAATTTTATCCGTGCGCTGCATTATCTAGTTGCAAAAACAAAATTCGATATCTACTACCTAGTGTGTGAAACGTGAACAAATAATGAGTAACAATGCCAAGCCAGTTTATAGCCCAGTTCGGCCGAACTATATTGCTGTTGACTTTTCGAAATGTCCGGTAAGACTAGCGACCCGTGACGTGGAGCAATTGTTGAAGGTGAACATGAAGCTCAACATAGCAGAAGTCAATGATGTGTAATTCCATCATCTACGTCATGAGGTACTGATTACGTTCCAAAACATAAAACAAGCAGAATCATTTGCTACGCAGAACAACTTGAAGCACGTTGTCGAATGTAATGACATTTTATACAGCATCCCAACATACGCAGACCGTGACACTATTGAAGTTAAAATGCATGGCTTGGCTCCGCGTACTAATCCTGCTGTTATCAAACAACACATGCCAAAATACGGTGAATTGGAATTCTTTTCGGAAGACACATGGATGAACTTCTTCCCAGGTCTCCGCAACGGAGTGCTTGTGGTGAGAATGCGGTCAACAAAACTTATCCCCTCATATCTGACCATTTACGGCAAAACACAAGGTGTTACATTTAATCAGCGAACATTGGTCACGTGCCCAGGGCTGATTCCTACGTGCCACTTCTGTGATCAACCGCTACACCACGGAAAACCTTGCTTGGAGGCTGCTAAAGAAAGTCAATATGCTACGACCAAGACCAGTACACAGTCGTCGTATGCTAAACCACAACCGGTTGGTAAACCAACGACTGCGGTCCGCGCATTAACAAACACTAACTCAACGATATGGTCCAGGACCACTAAACCAACTACCGTTACGAACAGTGAAATTACAACGATTATACCAGATGCTTCCAAACCGACAACCAACACCACCAAAAACTATTGATAGACAATGCAGCTGTTTCACCGCCTAGGAAGAAGATCTCAACACGCAGCAGCAAGCTGCGTGAACAAGACCCGATGGATAGCCTTAGTGAAAATTAATTTTTATTTTTTACATATTGTAAGAATCATAAAAGACCCACGGCTCAGTTATGCTAATGCATTGAGCCGTGTCAAATAAACAAGAAAAAAACACGTTAGAGCCCCACTTGAAAGGGTAAAGGCAAAGATACTGTAGCGTGTGCCATGGTGCTCCACTGGTTCCGTGCTCGACTTTGTTTGATGTAAGCGTTGGAGTGTTGAAGCTTCCTACCATTCATTCCTGAACTCACTGTCTCCAGAAGGTCGCATGTGCAAGCAGGAATGCAGGGAGTGGTGACACAAGATCTGGAAATGCGCAATGCAATCGAGCATTGTTCGGAAAAAACCCAGACTGTTTGACTAGTATAAGTTATACTAAGCACTAATGTTTTCAATAAGTGTAAGAAATATAACTGTCGTTTTGAAATAACAGCAATAAGTAGCAATCTAAAATTAGCTAGCGTTACGATAGGCGGGCATGTAGTTTGATGATGATTTATAGCATATTTTCGGTGAAATGTATACATAGTATAAATCTAATGGCACTTTTGTTACTGACAGTGCACTGCACCGGTGTAGTCGATCTTACACTGACTCAAACCAGGGTGTAATCTGTCTATCTCTTTTTTGCATCTATGTCTATGTATCGCCAGGTGGAAACGAAAACGCCATAATAAAACTGGCGTAAAAATGTAAGATATTTATTCGTGTTTGATTCGAAAATTTGTTCTGCGTTGAACCGAACTGCTCTAACAAATGTCATCAAATAGGTAGGGTGAATAAAAGGCAATAGGATACAATCATCTTATTGGTATATGAAACCAGAGATGAAAAATAGTCTGATTTGCAATGAAAAAATAAAACCATTACGAAGGACCAACATTCGTACTTCGGTCGACCAAACTACTACTGCCATGCCGCTTTAGAAGCATTATGAACGCACAGCCCTCCGGCTTTTCTCGATGTTCTTGCCGTAAGTCAATGTAATAGTCAGTATGGCATGTGGCCGATTGGGTTGCTGTCTGTCAGATCGATTCATAACTTCCCTTATCAAAAATTTGCGAAGCAATGCGTCATCAACACACTGTATCAATAAATTTAACAAATTTCTAAATCTAGTCAAAAAATTGCAGTCGGTTACCATTTCTACTTCTTGGAAATCCCTAAAAAAATATTCAACATTAGCTACTTCAGCTAATTATTCCCTAACTACTTCAGGTTATTCCAAAATGCTTGACGGAAGTGGCCAAAATCTAATACAATGTATGTGCTAGCGATAATAGCTATATAATATTATAAATAGTTTTGTTTTGTTCCTGCTTTTTATTTTTACTTATTTTACCGCGCAGTATTAGTATAACAAATTCATCATAATCACTTTCGAATTTTTGAAATAATTCTTGAATGAATGTCTTTAGCAATGACAGTTATTATTTAATATTTACTGATATGTACAACATAAAGTACAATAACAATCTTGCTTACTCATAAAACTATTTTATGTAAACGCAGATAATATCCTAAATGACTTCTTATTTATCGTTCATGCCGAGAAATTACTCCTAAAGTTAGTCGTATGCACAACAACTACATAACAATGCGACATAAACAACTGCGCAATGTTACTCCGCAATGTAGCACGCATGAAATCTGACATAATATGCACACCAAAATTAATTTTTTACAATTGGCCAAACCAAAATGTTTTCTGTTTCTTTATTTTATCAATGTTTCTCAAGTCAGTAATGGACGCTATATCCCACCTTTTACTAGTTGCATACAATCAAAAATAAACGTGCATTGTTATGACCAAAATAAGCGGTAAAAAGCATGACTTGCTCTGGTTGATTACTTCTTTGACCAATTTATCGCAATTCACGCACGGTGCTCGCAACAAAATCTGTTGAAATAATGGTTGCCAATGTCCGCAGAGATTTTTACTATTGATTACAAAATTTCGCGACAACAAATCTTGAATTCGGAACAATATATCGATGTGATATTCACTCTATCGGATTCCCCAATGTCTCAATTAGGGAATGAAGCATTTTGGTGTGGATCTGAGCTACCGTTTACTAGCTAGGGCGATCGGAACACAGCTCTGTCCTGTTTTGCCATACAAAATCAGAATTTTGGATTTTGACTATTGATGTTCAAATTTCGCGACAACACGCCGGGACTTATACTGAACCAATCTATGCGGAAAAGATCTCAAAAATTGCGCAATATACCAACTTAGGGAATGAGTCATTCTGGAGAAGAAATTTGCTATAGTTTTTGTGAAAAATGAGTTTAACCAGCACAAGGTCGCTATCCGATTTTTTTCGCTCCGGTACTGCCTTAAGGGGCCCTTCACAAATAATCCCCTATATTTCAAAAAGCATAAAAGCTAGAGAGTTTAAGTCTTCAGGTAAAATGTTTGCAGTGAGTTCTCCACTAGTTTACTGAAGTAAGTGTTTGTCTATCTGAATTATTGCAGAAAATAAATTTCGTAACTTACTACTAGGGAGATTAATCATCAATCCGATAAGACAGAAAGAAGGGGAGTTTTTTCTCGAAGACACCACATTGCTAAAGTCAACAGTTTTGATGCAATCTAAAAAAACGCTTTTTTGCTCTTTGGGACCACTGTGCAGTGCACGCTTCGATACAATCACGTGCCCTCAACGGTGATCTGCATCCGCTGTACCGCTTTGCAGTTGCTGACCAACAACTTGTGTTGAGCTATATGCAGCTTGATCCCGTTCATCCAGCTCTCGATCGCGTCTATTGTCTCCGTCACCGACAACTTCACTTCTTCAAGTGTCTCACCCATCACCGTTAGTTACATGTCGTCCGCGAAATCCAAGATTTTCACTTTCCTGGGCAGCCGCAGAATTATGACCCCATCGTACATCGCGTTCCAAAGAGTTGGACCAAGAATGGAGCCTTGAGGAACGTACGCTGTGAATGACATTGACTTCTGCCCTTCGCTAGTCTCTTATAGCAGCTCTCTGCTCTAGAAGTAGCTCATCATGATCTGGCGTAGATAGTCGGAAACCCTCATTCTGTGCAGCGCTGCAGCGATGGCTTCCCAGCTGGCGCTGGTAAATGCATTCTTAACATCTATCGTGACTACAGCAATCTCCTCTTCACTTCTGTTTAGATACCTTCTCAGAACTCAGCACTGTCTGAATTGCATCCACTGTCGATGTTCCTTGCCGCAATCCGAGCTGCACCCTTGGACAGTCCGCGCTTCTCCTTTGTGCCATTTTTTTGAGAAACCAGTTTCTAGATTTAGGAAATAAACGAAACAACGTAAATTTCAATAACAAAATTAAATAGCTGTTTTTTCTTTTCTTATATAGAAATGTTATGCAATCACTATAAAAATCGTCAACCTAATCCCGGCCTAATTTTTTTGACCTATATAGACTTAGGTGGGAGTATGCAATGAGGGATTGCTACTTTAAAATTAAAACTAGTTTAAAATTTCTTAACAAGTTGAAAATTTTAGGCAGGATCCAGACCCCTCGGATCTTCCTCCTTGATCCGCCGCTAGTTTCAAGCGATGTTTCAGTGTCGACACATCGTATCTCAAGATCTTGGCTGTCGATCCATTGTATGTATGTGCAAATCGTACTGAATAGGTAATATACATTTACAGCATTGTATTGAACATAATCAGCCATGGAATCGTAGTTTGGACAAATGAGAAAGGCACAATAGCACCACTAGGTGGATTAAAACAGGTTTTTTTTATTCAGTTCGTTTATTTGTTAGGCACGAATGCGTTAGCTTAGCGATGCCAAATTCATTTTTTTTACATTTTGGATATCTTAAAACTAGAAGGTTACAAATTTGAAATATTTTTTGCAACAAGTGGGATTTTTTACAGCAATCAAAGATAGAAATGCAATGCTATATCCAAAAGTAGGATACAATAGGCTTTCAGAATTTTTTTTGCAGCTATCTTAAAACTAGGAATCGAGTTTTATATACAAAAGGAGGGAAATAAGTTTTTTTACGAAAAATTTTACAGCCATTTTTAAATTAAGAATACAGTTTGAAAGGGTTTTTATGAGAAATTGAACATCTATCTTAAAACTAGGAATGCAGTTCGATATACAAGGTGGGAAAGAATATTTTTATGACAAAAATACAGCTATCTTAAAACTAGGAATACAGAATGCAAATGTGGATTATTTCCAACATCGGTGTTGAAGCAGTTATATCAGGAACAGAAGAGAGTAGGCGGATATGTTGACAGGTAAGAAGACCAGACTTGCCACTTAAAGGCAAACGGGAGATCAGCGACATGCCAAACGTCAAAACCCGGGTTGATGAGTGGGATTCATCGGACCTGCGGAATCGGGTCGCTCTCGCCTCAAATTGCGTGGTAAAGGCGACGGCGGTCACATAATGGCACTCTGATGCTGATCGGCTCCACAAGGCAGGACAGGGAACTTCTAAAAACGAAAAATAAAAAAGAGGAGCTAAATTGGCATATTTATCGTTTTTATGAAAATATAAATAAGGGACATAAAGGGAAGATCGCGATTTGCCAGCATATCCCGAACTGGAACATTGGGTGGTCTACCTAGGGCTCGAAGGGAATCTTTTAACTGAGACCTGGCGTCATAATAACCGGCCCATACCCAGACAACGTGCTCGATGTCGTGATAGCCCTCGTCACAAGCGCACAGACTACTCTCCACAAGCCCAATACGCCGCAAATGCGCATCCAATGTGTAGTGGTTGGACATAAGCCGGGACATAACACGAATGAAATCCCGATCCACATCAATCCCCCTGAACCATGACTTCGTTGATACCTTTGGGATAATCGAATGTAGCCACCGTCCAAGTTCCCCATTGCTCCACAAGGTTTGCCAACTGTTGAGTGTCCTTTGATGACAAATACTAAAAAATCGTTGAAGCAGATTGGTCTTTCGTATATGTATCCATCTAATGCCCCCCATTACTAAAGAGTCGGCCTTTCCATTGCCCGGGATAGAGCAATGAGATGGGACCCAAACAAAGGTAATCTGGTAAGATTTTTTAGATAACGTATACAAGGACTCCCGTATCTTCCCCAGAAAATACGATGAGGCTTTCCGAAATGAAGTAGTGATCTGTGGGCAGAGTGTCGATGATCCCAAGGGTGTACTGAATTGCAGCTAACTCTGCGACGTAAACTAAAGCGGGATCATTGAGCTTGAATGAAGCGGTGATAGTATTTTTGAAGATACCGAAGCCAGTGGACCCATCGAGATTTGATCCGTCAGTGTACAACATTCGACTTATCGGAATTTATTATAAAATATATTGGGAATCACTTACGGGCGAATATGGTCCGGGATTCCACAATCTTTCGTGGATGTGTCGAAGAATACAGTAGAATCAGAAATATTAGGGAGACGAATGCGGTTGGGATTATACGAAGAAGGATTGATGCGCTGTTCCATGTAGTCGAAGTACAAGGACATAAATCGAGTTTGAGAATTAAGCTCAACGAGCCTCTAGAAGTTACCAATCACCAACGAGTTCAGAATGTCGCATCGGATGAGCAATCGATATGAGAGTTCCCAAAATCGATTTTCCAGCGGGAGAATGCTCTCCAGCACTACGAGACTCATCGTAATGGTCGAGTGCATGCAACCCAAGGCACAGTGGCGTAGCCAAGGGAGGGTTTCGGGGGTTAAAGCCCCCTCCAAACCAAAATATTTGAATCGAAGAAAAAAAAAGTTTGATGCAGACTAGTTTATTAAATATTCAAATAATAATTTTGGAAGTTTATTATCTGTTCATTATGTTGAGAACCTAATGTTTTAAACGCTATGAGGACTTTTTGTAAGTTGTGAGAATGGGATCTTGTAACTAATATTTTAGTGAGGAACCTATAGTTGAATAATCATGTAAATATCAAGCAAAATAGCTCAATGAAAACGCCTACATAGAAACTGATGAAAAATGGCGTTTTACGCTTGTCTCTAACAGGTGAGAATCGGTTTTTATGTGCATTTGATTTTTGCCTTTCTCATATAGAAAGGTTATGCAATCACTCTGAAAAACGTCAACCTAATCCCGGCCCGGAGGCCCGAGTGTCATATCCCATTCGACTCAGTTCGTCGAGATCGGAAAAAGTCTGTATGTGTGTGTATGTATGTATGTGTGTGTATGTGTGTGTGTATGTGTGTGTATGTGTGTGTATGTGCGTATGTGTCAAACAATTTCACTCATTTTTCTCAGAGATGGCTGGACCGATTTGCCCAAACTTAGTCTCAAATGAAAGGTGCAACCTTCCCATCGGCTGCTATTGAATTTTGGATCGATCGGAATTCTGGTTCCGGAATTACGGGTTTAAGAGTGCGGCCACACAGAAATTTCTCATCTAATCTATAGGAAAAATTAAAAATAGAATTTTTATTTTTGATGCTAAATGTCTTCAAGGTGCATGAAACGTCGAGCTTTGATGCAAACTCGAAAAAAAATTTGACGACTATTCACTTTTTTGGATTTTGGCACATTTTTGCCTTTCTCATATAGAAAGGTTATGCAATCACTCTGAAAAACGTCAACCTAATCCCGGCCCGGAGGGCCGAGTGTCATATCCCATTCGACTCAGTTCGTCGAGATCGGAAAAAGTCTGTATGTGTGTGTGTATGTGTGTATGTATGTGTGTGTATGTATGTGTGTGTATGTGTGTGTATGTGTGTATGTGTGTGTATGTATGTGCGTATGTGTCAAATAATGTCACTCATTTTTCTCAGAGATGGCTGGACCGATTTGCCCAAACTTAGTCTCAAATGAAAGGTGCAACCTTCCCATCGGCTGCTATTGAATTTTGGATCGATCGGAATTCTGGTTCCGGAATTACGGGTTTAAGAGTGCGGCCACACAGAAATTTCTCATCTAATCTATAGGAAAAATTAAAAATAGAATTTTTATTTTTGATGCTAAATGTCTTCAAGGTGCATGAAACGTCGAGCTTTGATGCAAACTCGAAAAAAATTTTGGCGACTATTCACTTTTTTGGATTTTGGCACATTTTTGCCTTTCTCATATAGAAAGGTTATGCAATCACTCTGAAAAACGTCAACCTAATCCCGGCCCGGAGGGCCGAGTGTCATATCCCATTCGACTCAGTTCGTCGAGATCGGAAAAAGTCTGTATGTGTGTGTATGTGTGTATGTATGTGTGTATGTGTGTGTATGTGTGTGTGTATGTATGTGCGTATGTGTCAAATAATGTCACTCATTTTTCTCAGAGCTGGCTGGACCGATTTGCCCATGAAAGGTGCAACCTTCCCATCGGCTGCTATTGAATTTTGGAACGATCGGAGTTCTGGTTCCGGAATTACGGGTTTAAGAGTGCGGCCACACAGAAATTTCTCATCTAATCTATAGGAAAAATTAAAAATAGAATTTTTATTTTTGATGCTAAATGTCTTCAAGGTGCATGAAACGTCGAGCTTTGATGCAAACTCGAAAAAAAATTTGACGACTATTCACTTTTTTGGATTTTGGCACATTTTTGCCTTTCTCATATAGAAAGGTTATGCAATCACTCTGAAAAACGTCAACCTAATCCCGGCCCGGAGGGCCGAGTTTCATATCCCATTCGACTCAGTTCGTCGAGATCGGAAAAAGTCTGTATGTGTGTGTATGTGTGTATGTATGTGTGTGTATGTGTGTGTATGTGTGTGTATGTGTGTGTGTATGTGTGTGTGTATGTATGTGCGTATGTGTCAAATAATGTCACTCATTTTTCTCAGAAATGGCTGGACCGATTTGCCCAAACTTAGTCTCAAATGAAAGGTGCAACCTTCCCATCGGCTGCTTTTGAATTTTGGATCGATCGGAATTCTGGTTCCGGAATTACGGGTTTAAGAGTGCGGCCACACAGAAATTTCTCATCTAATCTATAGAAAAAATTAAAAATAGAATTTTTATTTTTGATGCTAAATGTCTTCAAGGTGCATGAAACGTCGAGCTTTGATGCAAACTCGAAAAAAAATTTGACGACTATTCACTTTTTTGGATTTTGGCACATTTTTGCCTTTCTCATATAGAAAGGTTATGCAATCACTCTGAAAAACGTCAACCTAATCCCGGCCCGGAGGGCCGAGTGTCATATCCCATTCGACTCAGTTCGTCGAGATCGGAAAAAGTCTGTATGTGTGTGTGTGTATGTGTGTGTGTATGTATGTGCGTATGTGTCAAATAATGTCACTCATTTTTCTCAGAGATGGCTGGACCGATTTGCCTAAACTTAGTCTCAAATGAAAGGTGCAACCTTCCCATCGGCTGCTGTTGACTTTTGGATCGATCGGAATTCTAGTTCCGGAATTACGGGTTTAAGAGCGCGGCCACACAGAAATTTCTCATCTAATCTATAGGAAAAATTAAAAATAGAATTTTTATTTTTGATGCTAAATGTCTTCAAGGTGCATGAAACGTCGAGCTTTGATGCAAACTCGAAAAAAAATTGACGACTATTCACTTTTTTGGATTTTGGCACATTTTTGCCTTTCTAATATAGAAAGGTTATGCAATCACTCTGAAAAACGTCAACCTAATCCCGGCCCGGAGGGCCGAGTGTCATATCCCATTCGACTCAGTTCGTCGAGATCGGAAAAAGTCTGTATGTGTGTGTATGTATGTGTGTGTATGTGTGTGTATGTGTGTGTATGTGTGTGTATGTGTGTGTATGTATGTGCGTATGTGTCAAATAATGTCACTCATTTTTCTCAGAGATGGCTGGACCGATTTGCCCAAACTTAGTCTCAAATGAAAGGTGCAACCTTCCCATCGGCTGCTATTGAATGTTGGATCGATCGGAATTCTGGTTCCGGAATTACGGGTTTAAGAGTGCGGCCACACAGAAATTTCTCATCTAATCTATAGGAAAAATTAAAAATAGAATTTTTATTTTTGATGCTAAATGTCTTCAAGGTGCATGAAACGTCGAGCTTTGATGCAAACTCGAAAAAAAATTTGACGACTATTCACTTTTTTGGATTTTGGCACATTTTTGCCTTTCTCATATAGAAAGGTTATGCAATCACTCTGAAAAACGTCAACCTAATCCCGGCCAAATTTTTTTTTTTGACTCTGAAAAGGTTTCTGGATTTTAACAGGAGCATAGTTGATGGTTTAAGGAGAGGGGTTACACCCCCCCCCTCTACCGTTCACTCCCCTCTCTTAAAAATCTCCTTAAATCACCCCTCAGCCCTCATACCCCTCCCCATCAACCCCATCATCTTTAAACCATCACTATATCACAAAGCAAACCAATTTAAGCTGGGGAGTCGTTCGTTCATGGAACTTTCGCCCACCTCACATACCCACCCCCGCATGACAAAATGAGTTAGCAAGCAGATAACATTGATCTAATACTGATTAGGCTAATGAAGCACGATATTTTTTGTTTCAAGTGTTTCACCGTCGACACGTAGCTCATCAAGTTCGTGGCTGGCAAGTTATTGTGTATAAATGCAAAGTGTACTAAGAATGTAATGGACATTTCCACAACTATGTTGAACATAAAAAGCCTCCGTGCTATAGTTTAGCGGAATGAGAAAGGCACAATTGCACCGCTAGGTGGATTAAAACAGGTTTTTTTCGGGTTATCACTTATATAAAGTGCCACTAGCTAAGATTGGTAATAAAAAACCTGTTTTAATCCACCTAGCGGTGCAATTGTGCCTTTCTCATTTCTCTAAACTATGGCACGGAGGCTTTTTATGTTCAACATAATTGTGGAAATGTCCATTACATTCTTAGTACACTTTGCACTTATACACAATGGCATGCCAGCCACGAACTTGATGAGCTACGTGTCGACGGTGAAACACTTGAAACAAAAAAATATCATACTCCATTAGCCTAATCAGCATTAGATCAATGTTATCTGCTTGCTAACTCATTTTGTTATGCGGGGCTGGGTATGTGAAGAGGGCGAAAGTCCCATGAACGAACGACTCCCCAGCTTAAATTATTATGCTTTGTGATACAGTGGTGGTTTAAAGATGACGGGGTTGAAAGGGAGGGGTATGAGGGCTGGATGGGGTGGTGGTCTGAGGGGTGATTTAAGGAGATTTTTAAAGGAGGGGCGCGAACAGTAGAGGGGGGGGGTGTAACCCCTCTCCGTAAACCATCAACTACGCCTCTGTTAAAATCCAGAAACCCTAAACGAGTCGAAAAAAAAATTTGGCCGGGATTAGGTTGACGTTTTTCAGAGTGATTGCATAACCTTTCTATATGAGAAAGGCAAAAATGTGCCAAAATCCAAAAAAGTGAATCATAGTCAAATTTTTTTTTCGAGTTTGCATCAAATCTCGACGTTTCATGCACCTTGAACACATTTAGCATCAAAAATAAAAATTCTATTTTTAATTTTTCCTATAGTTTATATGAGAAATTTCTGTGTGGCCGTACTCTGAAACCCGTAATTCCGGAACCAGAATTCCGATCGATCCAAAATTCAATAGCAGCCGATGGGAAGGTTGCACCTTTCATTTGAGACTAAGTTTGGGCAAATCGGTCCAGCCATCTCTGAGAAAAATGAGTGACATTATTTGACACATACGCACATACATACACACACACACATACACACACATACATACATACACACACACATACAGACTTTTTCCGATCTCGACGAACTGAGTCGAATGGGATATGACACCCGGCCCTCCGGGCCGGGATTAGGTTGACGTTTTTCAGAGTGATTGCATAACCTTTCTATATGAGAAAGGCAAAAATTGAAATTTTTCACGTTTTTCGCTATTTATGGTGTACATTTGGGTATCGAATTGAATGGCGCCAAGATTCCATAATTTGGAAACTATCAGCCTTTGGAGGTTTAGTATTTAGCAGCATAATGTTGTTGATTATTTTTTCCAGTTGGATGCATTACTAATTCCAATCAAATTTAGTTCGAGACTTAGTGTCTTCAGCAAAGTTTTCAAGAGTGTAATTGCAAATAGCTTGGTTGAAGATAGGCGGCAACAAAGAATTTGGGAGAACACCTTGCAGATGACGTTTACTATTCTAGTATGCAAAGGTGCATCTTTCAGTGCAAACGATTTAAAAAAAATTAAAGGGTTGTGTACAGGACACGACCACGGTGACATTAAAAATATAGCTTTTTTATCTATCACACATATCGACACACGTTCTTGTTCACTCGCCTGTTTTCATATGTTACAATTTGCTATATACCCTCCCCATTAAAACATAATTTATTGAAGGTCTTTTAACGGTAATCTATTAATTAATCAAGTATCTCACTAGGTGATTGGCATTATTTGGCTGATCCATCTAGTAAAAATAGGCTGGTCTGTCCAGAAAATATATTCAAAAGAAAAGTTCCATATTGAGAGCTGTGATGAGGAAACCCACGCCCGCCAACGGAAATATACAGATTCTCCATAAATTATGAAATTTCATTTTCCATTTAAATTTTCAATAATGTACTAATGAACTTAAGTAAACAATCTTAAGTGTAAGTATTTCTTGATCGATTAGTGGTGGAAAAATGAAATTATTTGATAAATTACATTGTTATGCAACGTTCGCACTACCAGTTAAAACGGGTTTTTATGCTATCTTGGTGACATTTTTCTTGTTGCTAATTATTAAAACGTGTTATAACTCTGTAGTCTAAACGTTGTATTATTAAACCAATTCTGCAGCGTTTTATGTTATATAGGTGTTTTATGTGGTAATAGGACTGACATAATTATATCTTCAGTACAGCGGTTTGTTTCATAATTTAAAACAGATTTATTTTAAAATTTAAATTAGTATACCCAACCGTATTTGTTGTATACCTTAAAACGCAATTAGAACTGTGTTTTAAATACATAGGGTAGGACAGATATTCTGACTGGTTAAACTGGGAAAACAATTTTAAGTCCAGTAACGCTTAAGACATGGCTTGAATTTGAATCGAAAAAGAACACGGTAAGTTCTGTTTTAAAATTTTCCGTTGTGTGCAGTACGAAACAAAAGTGTTTGAAATTAGAAAACAAAAAGTTCTGCTGGGAATGTGATTGTTTCCGATGCAATTACACTCAGATTTTTCACGCAGGGGATACAGGCCGTGTAAATGAAAACCGCGTAAATTTAAAAAAACGCGTTAATGAAAACCGCGTAAATTTCAAAATCCGCGTAAAAAATCTGAGTGTACTCTCCTATATAAAATACTACGCTGCTGAACAGTGCAATAACTACAGAAGCACGTTGTCAGATGCCTTACTGATAAACATATAACCGAAATATGAAACATGAAAACCAATTGGCTCTTTACCCTACGCAGCTACAAAGCGCCGTAAACATGGATTAACAAGTTACAACGCACACGCATGCATAAAAATAAATATTTTTTTTTTCAAACGCAACACTCGCAGCACACACCGTATTGAATTAAATCCAAACCACCCCGCCCACCCACTTTGCAAATCATTCTGTGACACAGTGCTGGTACCCGAAAAATCCGC
Source organism: Topomyia yanbarensis (assembly GCF_030247195.1). NCBI lineage: Eukaryota > Metazoa > Arthropoda > Insecta > Diptera > Culicidae > Topomyia > Topomyia yanbarensis. The sequence goes on along the minus strand of NC_080670.1, from coordinate 107,796,617 downwards.
ACACGGCCACCGCTGCCGAAAATGCATAGCGTCTACCGCATATTGTAGTGCCCAGACGCTGCAGCCATGATCTTACCCGTTCGACATAAGAACAAAAACTGATTCAAACGGGTACGCGTCACCTCTATTTATAAACTAACCGTATATGGTTTAGTCACTTAGGTGCGAGTGTGTGCAAATGCCAACGTTACCGAAAATCGATAGCGCTTATTGCATCGCCCGGAGACGACATTGCTCGTGTGGGATAAGAGCAACAACTGATTTAAACGGACATGCGTTGCTTCTATTTATGACTTTTCGTGTTTCATTGAGCAACTAAGCTGCCCTCTTTTGACGGCTGTGTCTGAGAAATCTGCCTCACGAATGGTATTTTTCCCGTTTTTTGTGAACTTTTTAATTTTACCAATTTCCAAAAGTCTACTTTTATTGGGGAGATATTAAATTATTACCAATATTTAAGTTAGGTGTTTCTGAATCGGTTGGTGTATGAATGATTAAAATCCATCTAGTAATATCGGAGTTATAAGCGTGCAAACCTTACATAGTTTCGTTACATGGGAGATAGTTTAGATTTTAGAATGACACCTAGCCCCAGATAGTGGAGTAAGACATTTTTAATGTCAAAAAAAATAACTTGTTGAAATACGAAAAGCAAAGTGTCGAAAGCAAGCTTTTACCCGCACCATGCAAGATTTGAAAATTGATTTCCTGATAAATATACTAGATGGTATTTACATCACCTTTGCATACAAGAGCAGTTCAGTAATGCGATTAATCGGTAATTAGTTGCAAAAATCCCACTTAACACCATTTTTATAGATAGGACATACTACTTCCTACATCCTATACTGCGGTAAAATCTCCTCCTTCCAGATCTTCAAAAGCACCCAGTGGAGTGCTCTAGCCAATTCCTCTACTCTGTGTTTGAGTTGCTTATATGACAGTTGATCATTGCCAGCGGTCCAACCGTCCTATTTTTTCATGAATCTTAGGTAGATCCGGAATCTGTCGTCGACTGCGCGCGTCTCCAAGCTGATTCTTGCTATACTCTTGTCGTCTACTGCTTCGCTATTTCGGTGTTCGTCATATCGTCATATACTTATCAATCATGAGAATTTCTGCACATTGTTTATAAGGTTTACAGACTATCCTGTGCGATAACCGGTTTATACAATGCCCTGGCCTATCAGGATGTTTATGTCACCAATGACATCATAGCTATCATAGACATGCTCCAGCTGCGCATAAAATGCATCTTTGTCGGCTTCGTGAGGTCAGTGCACATTGATAATGCTGTGGATTTGATCCACACTACACAAATCCTTTCGCTGATCGCCTGCCGCTTGATACGCGTTGGCGCATTTTGCCCAGCTCTTTTGCCGTCGCTCGATCCCCGGCATTTCCACACATTCTGCCCCGTCCATCAAAGCTCTTCCAATGCTACGGTTTCGAAGTTGCGAATTTTCAGCTCATCCTTTTCTGCTTGATTGTTAGTAATGTGGTGTTTTGGGCCACTCGTTGAACTTGACCTAACCTGTCTCGTAGTCCGCCACCCAACATAACTGACACATGCGACAGATATTTAATTCCACCTAAAGTAGGGTTATAGCACCCATGCCCGCTCACACCATCCCATTTAGCTATTACTGCAGAACACGGTAGTACCCAGTAGATCGCGGCCTACAGATTAAATGTCATCAATAGACCCGCCAACATTTTTGAAAAATCTAAGATTTTCGTCAAAACCCCTTCCAAACCAAATTTATGGCTACGCCGACAATGTGCAAGCAACGATACTGGATTCTCTCCAGTTTGATGAAGTGTATGTTCGAGGCAGAGCGGAAACAGAAACACCCCCAAATACTTTGGGCGCTGTAACAAGGACCACCCCGTCGCACAGTGATCATCTTCCATAGAAAAGCCGAACAAAACCTCAAAAGTGGCCCGAATTTGATGAAAACTTCACATTGGGGTAATTTTGTCGCACTGAATTCATATTCGATGTTATTTTTTTATTTTTATTTCTACCTCAAAATGTTGATACTTAGTTCGTGGTTCGAAAATTCAACATTAACGAATATTGAGGTGCACAATATATGAAAATTCATTTTTAAAAATATTGGTGTAGCGAATTTTTAGCAGAATACACATTTTTTCAATTGTTGATAATGCTGGTAGACATTCATAAATTATATTTCGTACCTTGGGGAATCAAACACAATCATGCGTCTCCTTCACATTTTTTCATACCTCGGGGCAAAAAGGGGCAAAACAGCACATTCATTTTCGGAACGTACACCAATTTTCAAGTATTATTAACTACAAGTGATCTTTCCGAACTGTTTCAAAATAAAGTACAGCCACTTTGAACATTATAATTTTAATTTAATGCACGATTTATTATTTGTGCTTCATGTCTGTGTGAGAAAAAAAGTTTGAATCGACTAAATGGAAAGTTATAAGTCCAGCGAATAACCTTTCAAATGAAACCAGTTCGACCCTAATCGGAATCTTAACTAAAAAAACCTATTTTAATCCACCTAGCGGTGCAATTGTGCCTTTCTCATTTCTCTAAATGGCACGGAGGCTTTTTATGTTCAACATAATTGTGAAAATGTCCATTACATTCTTAGTACACTTTGCACTTATACACAATGGCATGCCAGCCACGAACTTGATGAGCTACGTGTTGACGGTGATACACTTGAAATAAAAAACGCTTTTAATCCACCTAACAGTGTGATGAGACATTTCTTATAACTCTTATCACTCTCTTCGGATATTATATCGTTTGAGAACATTTAGAACTTGATGCTTCGCGATGTTTTTGATAACACATACTACATGGGATTGTGGCAGGACACAGAGAATTGCTCAAATCAGCATAGGACAACATCAGTGCTAGAAATCTCAAACCAAATCAATGGGAAGGCGAAAAAATGGCCCATAAAATAGACATACAAACGAATTATTGCTAATGCTCTGTTAATAAAATATCTAAATTCCTCAATCAATGCATTGTGGTGGGAAAACTGAATTTTCCTAAAGGGGTTATATATTGTACTGAGCCAAAAAAAATCGATTTTTTTATTGTTTTGAAGTTTATACTTTACTCAAATTTCCAACGCGACTGAGAACTAAGAAATCTACGCTTTTTCTTGAGAAGGGCGATACTAGCAGTGATACCATTCAAAGAAAATCAACAGTGAATATTTCCAGACTTGGTTTTATTTCCTATTTAGGAGCTATTGTGTTTTTTTTTTGTTTTTGTTTTTTTTTTTTTTTTTTTTTTTTTTTTACATTCTTGATTGCATGATTCAGTGATCGAAACCCAAAACTTTATAAAGTATTTGAAATTAATAAATTAAAATTTGTTTTTGCTATTCAAATTGACAAAATGATGGTATTGTCCCTTTGGCGATTGTTTACCTTTTCAGTCCCACCTATCCGCATTGAAGTATCGCCCTTACGTTTTTTACAATAACTAACGTTTTACACCATTCGTAACCCAACTTTGTACCGGGAAACAAGTGCTTTTTGTTCTCTCCGGTGTGGTTTAGTTTTTTCGGTGGTACGAAGGTGCTTGCTGTGGCAGAGGCTGCAGTAAAGCATTACTAATAAACAGTCCCGCGAGTGATAATTGTTACCTGCGATATCAGTTAAAGTAGTGCAGTGAAGTGCGTTACTAAACATTTTTCTTGCCTGAAAGACGGCTTTGTTTAGACGAGCTATATCAGCTCTACTGTGTGAAGGTCACGCGGGTGACGGATAAAAGAAACGAAGGATCAATTCACCTACCAGCTCGTCAGGAACCAACTGGTGAAGTGTTTCGTTTTTTACTTTTCTTATCGATTTTTTTCTTTTTATTGCTTTTGATTTTTTATTTTGATTTAAGTTAAACAGTGCGGTCGAGCGTGTTGCTCCCGCAACAAAATGGAACAAACAGAAGGATCACCCTCCGAAGAGGAATATTATGAAGAAGAACGTATATCTGATACTGAGACAGATAATGTTATGGTCGATCCACTTCCCCCACTTTCCCCCAATGTCTCACAGCCCCCCCGAGTCAAGGTTTACCAGGATGGATCCGCTGGTCCTTGGGTGGTATACTTTCGGCCCAAAAATAAACCGTTAAACAGCATAACTGTTGCACGGGAGCTGACAAAACGTTACTCGGCCGTAACCGAGATTAAAAAGGTTCAGTCAGATAAACTGCGCGTAGTCGTTACTGACTTGAAACAGGCCAATGATATCGTTAGCAATAGCCTCTTTACGCTGGAGTATCGCGTCTACATCCCTTCTCGTGATGTGGAGATCGACGGTGTGGTAAGTGATGCGGGTCTAACTGTCGATGATCTGATGAATGATGGGGCTGGCCGCTTTAAGGACCCTAACCTTCAATCAGTTAAGATTTTGGAGTGCAAGCAATTGCATTCAAAGTCCATCGAAGATGGTAATTACTATCCATCAGACTCGTTTCGCGTAACCTTCGCCGGATCTGCACTTCCGAGCTACGTTGAAGTGGGAGGAGCTCGTCTACCTGTACGCCTGTTTGTACCGCGGGTCATGAATTGTTCCAATTGCAAGCAGCTAGGTCACACGGCCACCTACTGTAGCAACAAGCAACGGTGCGGTAAATGTGGGGAACGCCATGCGGATGATACTTGCAGTAGGCCCGCTGAGAAGTGTGTTTACTGTGGGGAGAATCCGCATGCACTTTTGACATGCCCAACGTACAAACTTCGCGCGGATAAACTGAAGCGATCCGCCAAAGATCGCTCCAGACGCTCTTACGCAGAAATGCTTAAAAGAGCTGTTCCACTTATCTCCGAAAACCCATTCGCTCTCTTGCCAACTGACGATAACGCCTCTAACGACCCTTGCGAGGGGCATTCTTTGGCTCCGCTTGGAAACTCTAGGAAAAGACCTAATCAAAACTCACCTGAACTTCCTCGTAAGGGTCCTAGGTTGTCCCAAACAAGGGTACAAAATAAAAATAATTCATCAACTGGAAGTGCTGGTACAAATCCGAAGATAATACCTCCTGGTTTTGGGAAATTGAGATACAACCAGGAGTTCCCAGCACTCCCCGGGGCACCAAAAATCCCAAGTGCTCCAATTTTACAGTCAGAAACTCAACCTAAAACGGGATTCCTTAAATTTTCTGACATTGTGGACTGGATATTCACAGCTTTCAACATTACCGATCCTATGAAAAGCTTGCTGGTTGCTATTCTACCAACAGTAAGAACATTTTTAAAACAGTTGACTGAACAATGGCCCCTCCTTACAGCGATCGTATCCTTCGATGGCTAACTTATTAGACGGAATTAGGGATCTGATCACTGTTTTACAGTGGAACTGCAGAAGTATTATCCCCAAAATTGATTCATTAAAACACTTGCTAAATTACAATCATTGTGATGCATTTTCCCTATGTGAAACATGGCTAACTTCTAATATAAACCTCAACTTCCACGATTTTAACATTATCCGCTTGGATCGAGAAGACTCATATGGGGGGGTACTTTTAGGGATCAAAAAGTGCTACTCCTTCAATCGAATCAACCTCCCTTCGACGCCAGGCATTGAAGTTGTCGCTTGTCAAACAACAATCAAAGGCAAAGATCTTTGCATTGCTTCTATTTACATTCCTCCTAGGGCCATGATGGGATATCGAAGATTCTCCAACGTGATTGAACACCTTCCCTCGCCCCGCCTGCTTCTTGGAGACTTTAACTCTCACGGTACGGGGTGGGGCTGTCTATACGACGATAATCGATCTTCGACAATTCAAGACCTTTGTGACAACTTCAATATGACAATTCTGAACACAGGGGAAATGACACGAATTCCTAGACCACCTGCGCAAGCAAGTGCACTGGACATATCTTTATGCTCGACATCACTACGGTTAGATTGCAAGTGGAAGGTAATATCTGATCCCCACGGTAGTGACCACTTACCAATTGTAATTGCAATCACCACTGGTTCAAGACCATCGACACCAATCAATGTTCCCTATGACCTCACACGAAACATTGATTGGAAGAGCTACGCTGCTGAGATATCCAAAACTATCGATTCAACACAGATACTTCCCCCGGAAGAAGAATATAAGTTTTTGTCCAACTCGATTCTCGATAGCGCGATTCAAACTCAGACGAAACGAGTACCCGACGTGAACACCCAAAAACGTTCTCCCAACCCGTGGTGGGACAAAGAGTGCTCAGACGTGTACGCGGAGAAAGCTGCCGCGTATAAAACCTTCCGGAACGACGGGTTAGTTGCTAGTTATCGAGTGTACGCGATATTAGAAAAGCGAATGAAAAATTTAATGAAAGCTAAGAAACGCAGTTACTGGCGCCGGTTTGTCGACGGGTTAACAAGAGAAACATCGATGAGCACTCTTTGGGGCACGGCCCGACGTATGCGAAACCGAAACAGTACTAACGAGAGCGTGGAATATTCAAACCGTTGGATATTCGATTTCGCCAAGAAGGTATGTCCGGATTCCGCCCCGGCACAGAAAATCTACCGCGCCGCGTCGCCTTACAATACCGCGAACGAAACACCGTTTACGATGGTGGAGTTCTCACTTGCTCTCTTATCATGTAACAATAAAGCCCCGGGGCCAGATAGAATTAAATTCAACTTATTGAAGAATCTGCCAGACTCTGCCAAAAGACGCTTGTTGAATTTATTTAATAGGTTTCTTGAGGGTAACATTGTCCCACATGACTGGAGACAGGTGAGGGTCATCGCCATCCAAAAACCAGGAAAACCAGCCTCCAACCACAATTCGTATCGTCCGATTGCAATGCTGTCCTGTATCCGGAAGTTGTTCGAGAAAATGATCCTGTTTCGGCTCGACAATTGGGTCGAAACAAATGGCTTACTGTCAGATACACAATTTGGCTTCCGCAAAGGCAAAGGGACGAACGATTGCCTTGCGTTGCTCTCAACAGAAATTCAAATGGCATATGCTAACAAAGAGCAGATGGCATCAGTATTCTTGGATATTAAGGGGGCTTTCGATTCAGTTTCGATCAACATTCTTTATGAGAAGTTGCACCAGCATGGTCTTTCGCCAATTTTAAATAACTTTTTGCTAAACCTGTTGTCTGAAAAACAAATGCATTTCTCGCATGGCGATTTATCGACATCACGATTTAGCTACATGGGCCTTCCCCAGGGCTCATGTCTAAGCCCTCTCCTCTACAATTTTTACGTGAATGACATTGACGAATGTCTTGTCAATTCCTGCACGCTAAGGCAGCTTGCAGATGACGGTGTGGTCTCTATTACAGGTCCTAAAGCCGTCGACTTGCAAGGACCACTGCAAGATACCTTGGACAATTTGTCTGCATGGGCTCTCCAACTGGGTATCGAGTTCTCCACGGAGAAAACTGAGCTAGTCGTATTTTCTAGAAAGCGTGAACCAGCGCAACTACAGCTTCAATTAATGGATCAAACTATTGCTCAGGCTTCAACATTCAAATATCTCGGGGTATGGTTCGACTCTAAAGGTACCTGGGGATGTCACATTAGGTATCTGAAACAGAAGTGCCAACAAAGGATCAACTTTTTCCGTACAATAACTGGAACATGGTGGGGTGCCCATCCAGGAGACCTAATCAGGTTGTACCAAACAACGATATTATCAGTGTTGGAGTACGGATGTTTCTGCTTTCGCTCCGCTGCGAACATACACTTCATCAAACTGGAGCGAATCCAGTATCGTTGCTTGCGTATTGCCTTGGGTTGCATGCACTCGACCCATACGATGAGTCTCGAAGTGCTGGCGGGCGTTCTTCCGCTGAAAAATCGATTCTGGGACCTCTCATATCGATTGCTCATTCGATGCGATATTCTGAACCCATTGGTGATTGCAAATTGCGAAAGGCTTGTCGAGCTTAATTCTCAGACCCGATTCATGTCCTTGTACTTCGATTACATGGCACAGAACATCAATTCATCTACATATAACGTCAACCGTGCTCATCTCTTAGATACTTCTGATCCAACTGTATTTTTCGATACATCCATGAAGGAAGAGATTTGTGGAATTCCGGATCATATTCGCCCACAAGTGGTCCCAAATATTTTCTATAACAAATACCATCAAGTCGACTGCGCCAAAATGTTCTACACTGACGGATCAATTCTCGACGGGTCCACAGGCTTCGGTATCTTCAACGAAAATCTTGCTGCCTCATTCAAACTCAATGATCCTGCTTCAATTTACGTCGCAGAATTAGCTGCCATTCAGTATACTCTCGGGATCATTGACACCCTGCCCTCAGACCATTACTTCATCGTTTCGGATAGTCTCAGCTCCATTGAGGCCATCCGTGCGGCGAAGCCTGGAAAGCACTCACCGTATTTCCTGGGGAAAATACGGGAATATCTGAGTGCTTTATCTGAAAAATCTTACCAGATTACCTTGGTTTGGGTCCCGTCACATTGTTCTATTGCGGGCAATGAGAAGGCGGACTCTTTAGCCAAGGTGGGCGCATTAGAAGGCGACACTTACGAAAGACCAATTTGCTTCAACGAATTTTTCAGTATCTCTCGTCAGAGGATGCTCGATAGTTGGCAAACCTCATGGAGCAATGGGCATCTGGGACGGTGGCTACATTCCATTATCCCGAAGGTATCAACGAATGCTTGGTTTAAGGGGTTGGATGTGAACCGGGACTTTATTCGTACGATGTCAAGGATCATGTCCAACCATTACTCGTTTGACGCGCATCTCCGTCGTATAGGGCTTGCTGAAAATAATCATTGTGTTTGTGAGAACGGCTATCACGACATCGAGCATGTTGTTTGGCTGTGCGCAGAGTACTGTGTTGCCAGGTCCCAACTAATAGATTCCCTTCGGGCCCGAGGTAGATCACCCTATGTGCCAGTCCGGGACGTCCTGGCAAGCCGTGACCACCCCTATATTTTTCTTATCTATATCTTTTTAAAAACCATTGATGTCCAAGTTTAATACATTTTACCCTCTCTCATTCACAGTAGAATCTCACCAACCTATCCCTGTATCTACAATATGGCATTGCTTCACGAGTCTTCGGTGCACACTCTTCTTGATAACCGTCTATCCAGAACATCATGACATACCGCACATGCAGATGATATAGAGTGCCAATAATTATCCGAAATATCGACCCTCCCCTCGCCCCTGCGATTACAGGCTGGAAACTACAACACTACAACAAAGTGTGCATATCCGCCACAATGATCAATCAGCAAACGACGATGTCAATTACACAATATGTATCCCACTTCCTACCTTTTTCCTTTACTTACATAAGAGGGGAGCAAGCCGCCCCTAAATACGGCTTTCCCTTCCCCCACTAACATGTGACATGTAATATAAAAAAAAAAATGAATTATCGGCCTCGTTAAGCTACAGCATTTGGGCCTAAATAAACGTATTTTAAGAAAAAAAAAAAAAAAAAAAAAACGTTTTACACCACCGATTTCGTCCGGGTTTTTTCAATAGCGATCATTGTTACTATTTACAGCTGGTATCAGCTTAATTTTCCTAAAAAATACGAAAAAAAAACAGTTTCGCCCGAAAACTGCTAGCAAAAAAAGTATCGCTCTGTTTGTTTGCATGGAGCGTGGAGGGCGAAACTTTAAATAAACAAACAAAACACAGTTTCGCCCGTTGTATTTTTTGCTGTAGTTTAAGAAAGCAATATGGTAGAATCCAAATTTTTAGGTTAATTTGTTGCGTTTCAAAGCCCTCATTCGCATGTATGAAAAAAGCCTTATGTTTACAATTGTAAGTATCGCCCTTTTCACAAAAAAGCGTTGAAATGAAATCGCAGCTTCTGATATCACGCTATCTCTGAAGTGCATGCGTGCATACTTCCAAATTTTACTTCGACATCGACTTTTTCTAAAGGTGACTTCCTTGATTTGGTCACTATTTATTAAAAAATCGCGGTTAAATAAAAAATAAAACTATTAAAAAATTTAAAATAGTTTATAATTTTCACAAACTTATCAGGAAAAATTGCTTTCGTAATATTGTGTAGGAAAAAAGCTGAAAATTTAAGTTTTTCTTTTTCTGCAACATATAAACCCTTAAGTATACCAATTAATTGGTATACGAATTGGAATAGGTTCGCCAAATTTTGGAAGAAGTCTATAGTCCCTTGAAAACTACCTAAAAATTGTTGTAGTTCGAAGCAATAAAAATCCCCAAAAATGAAATGCACCTATTAATGTGAAACACAGTGAATAATACATACAATAAAGACCCATTTTTATCAATCTCATGGTGTATTTTAGGCTGACAAAATGGGGACATTGACTAAATCGGGCTTTTTTTTCTTTATAATAAACTGAAGCTGTTAAAATATTCTTCCCGTCCCTTGATGTAGTCTGATAACTATTTCTGATTATGATGAACTTTTTATTTTTGCGTATTTCCATCTTCATGGTAAGGAAATCATGCTCAAGAAAGGATTTACTCGAATTCAGTCTTGTTCGTCTGCTAGAGCCCATCAAACATATGTTCATATTTGGCTGATAAAATCGCGGTTTCAATGTATTATAATAGATATTCAGCATTCGAAGAAGTTTCTTGTGAACGAGTGTAGAACGACTTTGTTTCTACTTACTTGAAGTCAGCGGCGTAGCCAGAAATTCGGTTTGGTGAGTGTTTGGTGAAAATCGATCTTACTGTCCAAACGGCATAATTCCGAAACCATAATTTTTGAAGTTTTAAAATTATGCAGAATTATTTTTCAGACAATAGTAACAGAGTTCGTATCTTTAGCGAATTTGTTGAGTCTTTATTGTGGTCATGAATGTTAACCTGAGAAAATTCACCATAAATACTTCTTGGACGATATACCGTCAGAATTATTTTATCAAATGAAGCGCTGTTTAACGATTGTAAAACTCATCGAAAATACTAAACCTCCGAGATTGGCGGTTTCAGAATGATGCTATCCTTAAATTACCGTTTTTGAGCATTTGACCTATACATATAATTGGCCATACAACAAAAATCAAATGCTCATCAAAATCGATCAGAACCTGCTAGAGTCGCATGGAAATCGTCATTTTTCATAAATTTCTCTCTACATTCGGAAAGCGTTATCCTTGTTATTAATCATATTACGTTTTCGTCTCAACTCGACGCATTCCCAAAATAAAAACCTGTTTTAATCCACCTAGTGGTGCTAATGTGCTTTTCTCATTTGTCCAGACTACGATTTCATGGCTGGTTATGTTCAATACAATGGTGGAAATGAATAGTACATGTTCAGTACGATTTGCACATACATACAATGGATCAACAGCCACGATCTTGAGATACTATGTGATACTGAAACCTCGCTTGAAACCAGCGGCGGATCATGGAGAAAGATCCGGGAGGTCCGGGTCCTGCCGAAAATTTTCAACTTGTTAAGAAATTTTAAACTAGTTTTAATTTTAAAGTAGCAACCCCTCACTGCATACTCCCTCCGGGCCGCTATGATTGTCGATTTTTAGAGTGATTGCATAACCTTTCTATATGAGAAATGCAAAAATGTGCAAAAGTCCAAAAAAGTCAATTTTTGTCAAACATTATTTTTTTCGAGTTTACATCAAATCTCAATGTTTCATGCATTTTAAAGTCCTTTGGCATCAAAAATACAAATTTGATTTTGCAAATGTTTCATTTCAGTTTATATGGGAATTTGATGTGTGATTGCACTCTTCAACTCGTAACTCTGGAACCGGAAGTCCAATCAATAAAAAAAAATCAATTGCAGCCGATGGGAAGGTTGTACCTTTAATTTGAGACTAACTTTGTGCAAATCGGTCCAGCCATCTCTGAGAAACCGAGGTCACATTTTTTTCCACATACACATATACACACACATACATACACACAGACATTTTCCGATCTCGACGAACTGAGTCGATTGGCATATGACACTTCGCCCTCCGGGTCGGGATTAGATTGACGAATTTTAGAGTGAATGAGAAAGGCAAAAACATTTTTAGCAAATGTTGAAAGTTATGCATTTTTTTGGTGAGCAGTTCTATGTTTCATAGACATTAAATCAATTTTAACTTCGCTTCCTATTAAATAAAGACCCTTATTACAGTACATCTCTACAAAAACGAGATCAATTTGAAAATAAATCTGAGGATTATGATTGATTACAGAACTCTGGAATTTTCTATTGGAATGTTTTCAGACAGGAATTTGATATTGATGCTATTAGACAACTGTGAAATCAAGACCAAGAGATCAGTTACATATCAGGACCCCATTCCGACAATTTATCAAAAGTCCTCATGATGTTTACAACAACAGGTTATCAATCTACGGATCAGATAATTGTTATTGTAATATTGAATTAAATCAGTCTGCATCAATAAATTTTCAACTTCAATCCAATTTTTTTTTGGGTGTTTTGGGGGGGGGGGGGGGGGGGGTTGTATGGTGTTAAACCCCAAAACCTTCTCTTGGCTACGCCGTTGCTTGGAGTTATTTATTTCGCTTCTCATTTTCCGATATGTTTCAGATCGATCCGATGGTTATAAGTTAGCAAAATTGCAGTCAGAAAGTTCGCACAAATGAACATTTTTGTACTGATAAGTTATCAAGTTCCTTCCAGATAGCTTGGAAGTGTTCGGTGATTATTTCTAGCGGTTGTAGATAGTAAAATGAAATACAAAATTCGTTTTATCGAAATAATGTTTGGCTTATTTCAATGGATTATTACTATATTGAACAATAAATAAGCGACAAAGAGTAATCAACAAACTACAAGCCATAACTTTTAAAGTATTCAAAATAGATATTTGAAGTCTTCAGTAACGTTATTCGCAAAAGTAAGAGCTACAAATTTGCTGAAGACATCATTTCGATATAATCACTTCCAAAAAAATTTGTGAAAATATCTCAATCGTAGGGGGATTAATCAGCAAAAGCACAATACCAAAAGAAAGGGCATATTGCCTCCATTAAATTCTCCGAAGATACTATTGACCTAAAATAAGCCGTTTTGGCGTTAATAATAGATTACATGTTTTTGGTCATATTTCTGGCAATGGGAAATGATAAAAATCTTTCGTCCGCATTTAATGTTAAATATCTCTTTTGATAATAGTACGATTTCAACAATCTATAGCTTGTTCGAAAGGTATTTGTTAAAGCTGTCTAAAAACATATAAATTGTTAATCTAGATTGTCAATTTCGGCAGATAATTTAAAAAAACTGCAAAAAACGCCATTTTTGCGCATTCAAACATTCATATCTTGGAAACTAAACATCAGAATCAAAAACAAATTAATAGCGTTCATACTGTTTTTTAGTTCTTTCATTTAAAATTGGTTTGGATAAGATCGGTTCAGCCATTGCTGAGAAACACGAATGAGAATTTGTCCGTTACATACACACACACACACACAGACACACACACACACAGACATTGTCCCAAATCGTCGAGCTGAGTCGATTGGTATATAAGACTCGGCCCTCCGGGTCTCGGAAAAAATCTTGAAAGTTTGAGCAAATTCTATACATTTCTTTTATAAGAAATGTAAAAATATAATACTCCATTAGCCTAATCAGCATTAGATCAATGTTATCTGCTTACTAACTCATTTTGTCATGCGGGGATGGGTATGTGAGGAGGGCGAAAGTCCCATGAACGAACGACTTCCCTGCTTAAATTGGTATGCTTTGTAATATAGTGGTGGTTTAAAGATGATGGGGTTGAAAGGGAGGGGTATGAGGGCTGGATGGGGTGGTGGCCTGAGGGGTGATTTAAGGCGCTTTTTAAAGGAGGGAAGTGAACAGTAGAGGGGGGGGGTGTAACCCATCTCCGTAAACAATCAACTACGCCCCTGTTAAAATCCAGAAACCTTATGAGAGTCAAAAAAAATTTTTGGCCGGGATTAGGTTGACGTTTTTCAGAGTGATTGCATAACCTTTCTATATGAGAAAGGCAAAAATGTGCCAAAATCCAAAAAAGTGAATCGTCGTCAAATTTTTTTTCGAGTTTGCATCAAATCTCGACGTTTCATGCACCTTGAACACATTTAACATCAAAAATAAAAATTCTATTTTTAATTTTTCCTACAGTTTATATGAGAAATTTCTGTGTGGCCGCACTCTGAAACCCGTAATTCCGGAACCAGAATTCCGATCGATCCAAAATTCAATAGCAGCCGATGGGAAGGTTGCACCTTTCATTTGAGACTAAGTTTGGGCAAATCGGTCCAGCCATCTCTGAGAAAAATAAGTGACATTATTTGACACATACGCACATACATACACACACACACACACACACACACACATACACACACACATACATGCATACACACACATACAGACTTTTTCCGATCTCGACGAACTGAGTCGAATGGGATATGACACTCGGCCCTCCGGGCCGGGATTAGGTTGACGTTTTTCAGAGTGATTGCATAACCTTTCTATATGAGAAAGGCAAAAATGTGCCAAAATCCAAAAAAGTGAATCGTCGTCAAATTTTTTTTCGAGTTTGCATCAAATCTCGACGTTTCATGCACCTTGAACACATTTAACATCAAAAATAAAAATTCTATTTTTAATTTTTCCTATAGTTTATATGAGAAATTTCTGTGTGGCCGCGCTCTGAAACCCGTAATTCCGGAACCAGAATTCCGATCGATCCAAAGTTCAATAGCAGCCGATGGGAAGGTTGCACCTTTCATTTGAGACTTGTAAGTAGGGGTTTGCCCACTACTCGGGTTCTTGTTTGCCCGGCGAACCCTTCTTTTCAGGGCGGCCTAGGTGCTTCTACAGAATTTCGGATTTTCGTTTCACAAGAAAAAAAACCTGTTTTAATCCACCTAGCGGTGCAATTATGCCTTTCTCATTTCTCTAAACTATGGCACGGAGGCTTTTTATGTTCAACATAATTGTGGAAATGTCCATTACATTCTTAGTACACTTTGCACTTATACACAATGGCATGCCAGCCACGAACTTGATGAGCTACGTGTCGACGGTGAAACACTTGAAACAAAAAAATATCATACTCCATTAGCCTAATCATCATTAGATCAATGTTATCTGCTTGCTAACTCATTTTGTCATGCGGGGCTGGGTATGTGAAGAGGGCGAAAGTCCCATGAACGAACGACTCCCCAGCTTAAATTGGTATGCTTTGTGATACAGTGGTGGTTTAAAGATGATGGGGTTGAAAGGGAGGGGTATGAGGGCTGGATGGGGTGGTGGTCTGAGGGGTGATTTAAGGAGATTTTTAAAGGAGGGGCGCGAACAGTAGAGGGGGGGGGTGTAATCCCTCTCCGTAAACCATCAACTACGCCCCTGTTAAAATCCAGAAACCCTAAACGAGTCGAAAAAAAATTTAGGTTGACATTTTTCAGAGTGATTGCATAACCTTTCTATATGAGAAAGGCAAAAATGTGCCAAAATCCAAAAAAGTGAATCGTAGTCAAATTTTTTTTTCGAGTTTGCATCAAATCTCGACGTTTCATGCACCTTGAACACATTTAGCATCAAAAATAAAAATTCTATTTTTAATTTTTCCTATAGTTTATATGAGAAATTTCTGTGTGGCCGCACTCTGAAACCCGTAATTCCGGAACCAGTATTCCGATCGATCCAAAATTCAATAGCAGCCGATGGGAAGGTTGCACCTTTCATTTGAGACTAAGTTTGGGCAAATCGGTCCAGCCATCTCTGAGAAAAATGAGTGACATTATTTGACACATACGCACATACATACACACACACATACACACACATACACACACATACATACATACACACACACATACAGACTTTTTCCGATCTCGACGAACTGAGTCGAATGGGATATGACACTCGGCCCTCCGGGCCGGGATTAGGTTGACGTTTTTCAGAGTGATTGCATAACCTTTCTATATGAGAAAGGCAAAAAGTAAACAAACAAACTAAATTTACCAATTTTTATTCCACCGATCCCCTTCACTGCATACTACGCTGCTTCGTTTGTAACTGCTGGCGGACTGGCGGGCGGGTTTCTCCGTACGGCCGGGACAACAACGGCCTGGTCTGTCTACTGGTATCCCAGCTGGCTGCTCCGGCAGCGGTCCTTGGCGTTTAGCTAGGGAGGTGAGCTTGGCTCCTTTGTTGGAACCTCCCTAGCGACGTTGGCGACGAATCGCCGGATCGTCTACTCGCCGTAAACGATCCCGGAAGTTACCGCAGTAAACTTCCCAGGGGGAACCTTTGTCCGCCCTGCTTCGTTCTCCTTGGCTATTAGCTATAGAGGAGAGCTTGGCTCGTTCGACTTATCCTCTATAGCGAGAACGGTCGATGTTCGGTTCCTTGTGAATTAGCCGGGGTAGCGAAAGAACTCCTTTTCTGTTAGCTTACCCCTGTTGGCGAACCGACACCGTAGTTTTCACTGTGCCCGAACCACAGGCCGGCAATCTCGACGGGTGATTTTACCGTCGCACTCGCGCACTTCGCTACACTTGCTATCGTGGCGGGAAACTGTCCCGAAAACAAAAAAACGTAATCTGGCAGACGTCTGTATATCGCCGTGGTTCGTCACTTTCTGTCTCTTCACGATGGCCGCCTTTTTTACTCGACCCAAAACAAACACCAAAACCAGCACCAAGAAAAACAGTACCGCCGCATAACTGATATCGATATGTGCAGCATATCCAGCACACTTATTGCAGCAAGAGGAGAGCGGTGGCCTATCTAAGCCCTATGTTTCTTGTATACAAACATAAAACAAAAATTACTACACCTATCTGCTTACACAAAACCGTTCACAAACGCAAAACTATATAAAAATTTACAAACTAAATGTGAACGGTATCGAACAGCGGTGAGCATAACTTTAACGTAAACAATACACTCTACGGAGTGTATACGTAAAAAAAGGGTATATTTCCACCCAGTGCTAAATTGTTACCCTGACGGGTTACAATCTCGCCCACACCGGGTGGAAAAAAAATTGGCAACAATTTTTTTTCTAACCTAACACCTAACACCGATACAATAATATTGAACGAAATGAATAAATAAATAAATAAACAAAGAAAAACTAACTACACCTAATCATTTCTTCCGCAATTTATAAATTTTCATCTCAGAACTAATCGACCGGATGTCCTAACCGGTGAACTGTTTGTCTGTGTTGGGTCTGATAATACTGACAGCATACGCGAAGCGAGAGGTTGTCAGCCATCGTCATTACTCGGTTATGGGTTGAACCCTAAATCTAATCCGAAAGCAAGATCGGTAACAACTCGATATTCCTAAAATTCTGCAAGTGACATTGACAATTTTCAATGTTTCTACTTGCAGGGGAACGGTTGTCGGCATTATATTGTTCTTTTTCATCGACTGTCCAGAAATGTCTTACGTGTCCTTACGATACCAGTACTACACACTTGTGTTGGGGATTCAATCCAAATACATTCATACAATCCCATTCATTCATCCTCAATCACCGGCCTGCTCGATCATTCCCATTCCGATAAGCACTTCGAATTAACCCCAAAACAATTTTATCTCATCATTCACACATGCATTCATGCACTCTGTTCGATTCCACACTCATACATTCACTCATACAATACCGCATAACACGTCATCGTTTCTCCCACACGCAGACATTCCGGACAAAATGTTTGTATATTCGTCCCTTTTCGCCTCAAAACGCTTCGTACATGGCAAAAGAAACGTTTGAGAGGGACCAAAGAATGTCTTTCGCATAATTTAAACAGATCAAAATGATTCCCGCTGGAATCAAACGAACCATCCCAGGTTTAACCACAAACCCAAAATTATGCGAAATAAAATTTTATTAGTCGATTCGAGATCGAAGATGCGTGGCGCTTTTTTAACCCACATCTCTCTAACACGCACACCACTCTGATTCGAATCGGGCCACACCTGAATGTTGCAGAGCATTGGTGCGAGCAACGGGGAAAGTGTCAAATCGATGATCCATTCGATATGATGAATGAATCATCAAAATTGTAAATAAAAACAAAACAGTTCGCGAAATCGGCGTTCGCACTGTTTTCATTCGCGGTTTTTATTTCGTTTACGGTCGGTCCCGGAGTAGTGGAACCACTCATGCGATCGAAGTGTCCTCGGCGAAGAGGGGAAAGGTGTTTTTTATAAGTTCTGGTGCCCCAAACAAGGGGAAATTACATAATTTAGTGCACCCTCAGGTGCGAGTGTTCCCTTTTGAAAAAGGGTTTAAAATGTTCATGTTGCCGAACACGGCAGAAAGTGTATTTAGATGCGTCCGGTGCCCGGGAGAACGGCACGGTATAAGATTAGTGTTTTTAGTAGAGTATCCCACCCTACCGTAGTCGTCACCGGGGCCGGAGCATATATTTCGTGCGAGTGTTTGTTTACCACACTGCGTGAGTGTGGCTCTGAAAAATTGCAAGAAGGTGTTGAAGAACCTTCTCGCGGCAGAGTTGGTCTTCCACAATAAAAATAGAGAATACGGAGAAATGTTTGTTTTTTTTTATTCGGACCAAAGTCCGTGTTGTTGCCGTCGGGAACTGACGGCTGCTTTTGGAAAACTCCCAAGTGAGTAATCCATATAAAAGCATACCGTCAGTCCAAAACGGCACGGAAAAGTTTTTTTATGCTGGTTTAAGGAGATTTGCTGGCCAAACTCCGAGATTTTTACCTGCCATATCCTCCAGCTCGTAGGAGGATACACCCTTTGTTGAAACAATTTTCGCCGGTAAGTATTGTGGTCCAAGTTTAGCATTGTACGACTCGAGTGCATTCGACAACTTCATGTTTCGACGGTACACCATTTGTCCCGTTTCAAAAGGTTTGGAGAACTTTCGATGACGCAAGTTGTACTGATGTCGGATGCCCTCGCTTGCCTTTGCCAAATTTTTTACCACAATCTCCCGGATTTTGTTTATCTGTTGGTGTCTTGTTTCTAGGTCACCCTCACCGGAAATCCTGCTGAAGTCATCGGCAGATGCCATTTCACACCCGTGTATAATGAAATGAGGACTAAACCCAGTGGAGGAATGAACGGTAGTATTTAGGATGCGCTCCACATCGGTGATGTGGACATCCCAGTTGCGCTGCTCGGTTCGAGCATATGCCCGGATTGCGGTGTTTATCGAGCGATTTGTTCGCTCCACTGGGTTAGCCTGCGAATGATAGCGGGAGTTCAGCCAATGTTTGACGTTGGTTTCTTTTATGAATTGACTGAACTCCTTCGAGGTGAAAGTGGAGGCATTGTCGCTTAGCAGAATTTCCGGGCTACCATGGCGATTAAACCACTGTTCGCGCAGTATCGTACAGAGTGACGTACTAGCGATTTTGCGAACTGGGGTTAACATGACGTACTTGCTGAGGACATCTAGGACGACAAGCAAGTGTTGATTGCCACGTTTGCTTTTTGGAAGAGGACCAATATAGTCCACAGAAACCATTCGCCATGGTGCATTAGTCGTACGCGACTGACCCATTGCGGGCTGGACTGGGACGAAAGGAGCTTTGATTTCCTTGCACGTCCCACATTCTCGAATAAACTTTCGTACTTCAGATCCCATACGAGGCCAGTAATATCGTAACTGCACTTCGTGGATCGTTTTATCGTATCCCACGTGAAGCAAATTTTCGTGGGTACGTTGAATCAAATCTTGACGGAACTCGGGTGCTGGGACGAGTTTCCAACTGAACCGCGAGTCGCACGGAACAACTTTCGAGTTTACATACTTGAAAAGTTGATCATTTTCTACTTTGAAGTCGGCATAGTCGTCAGGATTTTGGATAACTTTGGACTTCATGGAACAGTACCAGTCTGAGGTGGACAAAGCGGAAACGGCTGCTACGGCCCGGGATAACGCATCTGGAACGACATTGTCCTTGCCTTTCCGGTGCTCAATAGACATGTCGTAGAGTTGCAATTCTAAACTCCAACGACTCAAACGTGAACTGGTTTTCCATTTAGTCTTCAGTATCCATGTAATCGCTGACGAATCAGTGACCAGTCGAAAATGATAACCTTCCAAGTAACCTCGGAAGTGTTCAACCGCCATTATCACCGCCAGACCTTCCTTCTCAGTTGCATGATAGTTCCTTTGGGGAGTGGTCAGTTTATGCGAAAAGTAAGCAACTACTTTCTCGCCCTCGGGATACTCCTGCACCAGAACAGCAGCGACTGCTACGTCACTAGCGTCTGTCTGAAGGATGAACTCTTTGGAGAAGTCTGGTGGGACTAAAACTGGAGGAGTGACTAGAAGTTCCTTAATTTTAAGGTACGCGAGTTCTGCCTCGGAGTTCCAAACTAAGCTCTTGGTTTTCGCTTTGAGCAGATCGGTCAAAGGAGCAGTGACCTCACTGAACCGATCAATGAAACGGCGGTAATAACCGCACATACCGAGGAAACGACGAAGTTTCGTCACGGTAATCGGTCTCTCGTAGTCGAGAATCGGTTGAATTTTGTCAGGATTGACCTTGAGTCCGTCCCGATTCAACAAATAACCAAGAAACTTTAGTTCGGGGACTCCAAAACGGGATTTTTCCAAATTGATGGTTAGATTGGCTCTTGCTAGACAATCGGCCACTGCTTTGAGCAACTGTATGTGATGCTCGAACGTTTCGCTTACCACGATGATGTCATCTAGGTAGACGAAAACGTAAGGTTCCCATTTACCGCGTCCTAGAACCTGGTCCATCAGTCGCGCCAGAGTAGCGGGGCTGTTGACGAGACCAAATGGTAGACGAGTAAATTGGAACATACCCCTGCCGGGAACACTGAAAGCGGTATATTTGCGACTATCCTTAGCCAGGGGTACCTGGAGAAAGGCCTCCTTCAAGTCTATGGTAGACAGGTACTTCGCCTTGGGTAAGCCGCCCAATATTCGCCCAGGGTTGGGCAGAGGGTATGCATCCCGTACAGTACGCTCATTGAGAGGCCTAGCGTCTAGACAAAGGCGGATTGAGTCGTCTGGTTTCGTGACCGCCACAATACTAAGCGACCAATCCGAATCAGACTCCTCGATAATTCCCATAGACCGCCATCGGTCAACTTCTTCCCAGACCTTAGACAGTTTCTTTGGGTTCATATGATAAGGATATCGGCAAACGGGTGTCGCACCTTGGAATTCATCTTTGATGACAATCCTGTGCTCTGTGAATGAGGTTGGGCTTAGCTTTCCGGGCTCTACTGCCTGGAAACACTTCTTTACTTCTTCTACGCGCACTAACTGTTCCGAAGTGAGTATCGACTCACGCGGTACTTCATCTTCTTCATCGTCTTCTGATTCCTGACCTGAGTTCAACAGAGCACAGTTTTGTATCTCAGGAGAAATCCCAAAGGCGCGCCAAAAGTCCATACCTAGAATGGAGTTGACGGTCAGATGCTCTACTACAAGAGTGCATAGGACCTTTGTCAAATTTTAAAAAGTATACGGGAGATACGCTTGTCCAATGATTGGTAAGGTTTGACCATTTGCAGAATGTAGTTCGAATGGTCGTTCCAAACTTTTCAAGGGACTTTTTGAAAACTTTTGGTATAGCTTTTTAGTCATAATCGTGGCGTTACTACCACTGTCGAGCAAGGCTTTGAAGGATTTGCCGTACACTGCGACAATTGCAAATGGACGGTTGTCGAACGGGTCGTCAAGGACGATGGTTTCGACAGACAACGAATTATCATAGTCCTCATCACAAGCCGGTCGAAAACTGTCGTAAATCTGGGGATGGATTGTTAGTTGTTCTTTGGAGCGCTGCTTTACTGCCAACTGCGACTTCAGTTGGTTCTGATCCCGTTTTTTAGGCAGTAAGGGCAACGAGAAACATCAAATCCTTTAAAACCACACACGATGCAGAAGACCCGATTTGGTTTCCGGCATTCCTCAAATTCATGTCCTTTGTCTCCACAATTGTAGCAGACGCCGAGCACGGGAGGACGATGCTTTTCCACCAAATACTCCAGACACATTATAGGTTTCTGCGGTGGTTCGATCGGTTTTTGATTGTTTCCTTCGAGATTCTTGCCGTCCTGATTCCCTTGCTGTTTCTTTTTCTGGTTGTCAGGAGGCTTGCTTGAATCAAGACCTGCCGGTTTGGCATTCTTGTTCCAAAACGTTTTGGATTTTGCGTTGCCGTTATTCTGTCCACCTCCCTTTCTGATAAATCGGCGTCTTGGAGGCGTCGATCGATTTACCAAGACTCATCAATTCTGAAAGCGTGTTCACTGGCCTGAGAATCAGCATTTGTTTATAATCGGCTTTCAGGTTCCGCTTGAGCACGTCGAGTTTTTCGCTCGGTGCCATTGGAACCGTCATAGCCCGAAATATTTTTTCCATTTCCAGGAAGTATTCCTGGAAAGATTCGTTACGCATCTGCCGGCGCTGGAGAGCCTTCATTTTGAGCGTAGCATCAAGTTCAGGATGTACGAAATTTACCTTGAGCTCGCAAACAAGATGGTTCCAGTTAAACAACCGGTTTTGCGCACGCATAGCCTGATACCAGGTCAAAGCATTGCCAGTGAACAGATGCATCGCAGAATTGAAAAGTTCTTCTTCGCACATTTGTTCACACGCAGCGTAATTTGCTACGGTGTCCAAAAACTCATTAAGTCCAGTTCCTTCATCAGTTCCAGCATACTTCCGAATCTTCCAATCAGCGACGCGTTGCGGGTTTCGCGAGTAATTCCTGGGGGCCACCATCGATCCGTTTCCCGCATGGGTGGATATCGAAAAGTTCGGATATGATGGTCCCGCCAGCTGTTCGGTCAATTCAGGAACGTAAGGCTGGTTCTGAGTTTGGTACGGGGCTGTGAATCCAGTATTCTGTTTCGGTTTCTCGATAGGAAGTGATGGACATATATTTTGTTGACAAGAGAATCCTCGCTTCAACACAAATTGATCGGGACTGGGCGCCAGTGTTGGGCGAGGAATCTCTGGTTCATCAAATGAATCGGGTACGTCCATCAAACGCAAATCTTCCAGATCGGTCTGCAGATCCATCTCGGGAGCACTTTCCTTCTGATGTACTAGTGCCCGAAGTTCATTGACGGATTCACGAAGTGAGACAACTTCTTGAACCGTCTTTCTCAAAACTGACGAAATTGTTGTCAGTGAAGCAATCCCACCCATTAGCGTTTCAGTAGCTTTTGAAAAAGCATCAGACCCCTGAGACGCTAGGGCTTTATTATCGTCGGATTGCTGTCGCAATTGTCGAATCTCGTCCCTCATCTCGCACAAGACACGCAACAGGTCGTCTCCTACGAGCTGTTTGGAAAGAGATCCTTCGTTATCGGAAGGATTGGATCCCTGTGGAATTGCAGGTACGTCTGTACTCAGCAAATCTCCCAAAATTTCTCCATCCTCCCCTTCTTGGTTGTCGGGAGGAAGTGCTGCCTATTCGTCGCTGAAATGACTGGCATAAACTGCTAGAACTTCCTCCAGCAACCCCGAAATTTCCTGGTTGACCTCCCCTGCCGCATAATTTCGGATAACCTGGAGCCTAGACCCCAAATGAAGCAACCGTGTTCGGTAAATCTCCTTGTTTGGGCACCGGTACTGGAGATCTTCCTTGATTGTTAGTAATTTACCAAGGCAGATCTCCTTTTCTTCACCCACGTCACCCCGGAAATTGCGAACTAATTCCCTCCGAGACGACCGCTCATGCGACAAAATTCCCCGAAAACGCCGCTGCCGCTGGACACCCGAAAGGTCCGAATCAGGAGAGATAAAAATGCTTCGAGATAGCAACTCAAAATCCAGCTCATCGAAATGCAAATGATCGACGCGCATGAACACACACGCTTGGTTGAATTTCTCCAACGCCATCATAACTTGCGCTATATTGGAAGAAATCGCCAAGACACAAAGCATGTAAGTACTGACACGGTATTATTTTCGATTTTTCGCCCACTAACGATTCCCTTATAATTTCAGGAAATCAAGCTGTTCCAAAAATGTCTCAAACCGGATTGAGAATTCAAGGCGATTGGCCACCGCAACCGAATAATAACAACAACCTTCAAACTACTCGTCCGGCAGACCAAACACAAACAACGCAATCCACAAATTCGGACAAAAAAAGAAAATGCAAAAATCAAAAAACAAGACCAAAAATGTAAATAAACAAATAATACGACCGCGGAACAATATTGCGGAAGAAACCTCACCACTGTTCTACGAAAATCCTCTATTTAGTAGAAGCACCCCACATTCCGGAAGAAAAAAATATTTTCCAAAATAGGAAAATATTTTTTCAGTGTGTTTTGCGCTGTGCGCCAAATGTAAGTAGGGGTTTGCCCACTACTCGGGTTCTTGTTTGCCCGGCGAACCCTTCTTTTCAGGGCGGCCTAGGTGCTTCTACAGAATTTCGGATTTTCGTTTCACAAGAAAAAAAAGTAAACAAACAAACTAAATTTACCAATTTTTATTCCACCGATCCCCTTCACTGCATACTACGCTGCTTCGTTTGTAACTGCTGGCGGACTGGCGGGCGGGTTTCTCTGTACGGCCGGGACAACAACGGCCTGGTCTGTCTACTGGTATCCCAGCTGGCTGCTCCGGCAGCGGTCCTTGGCGTTTAGCTAGGGAGGTGAGCTTGGCTCCTTTGTTGGAACCTCCCTAGCGACGTTGGCGACGAATCGCCGGATCGTCTACTCGCCGTAAACGATCCCGGAAGTTACCGCAGTAAACTTCCCAGGGGGAACCTTTGTCCGCCCTGCTTCGTTCTCCTTGGCTATTAGCTATAGAGGAGAGCTTGGCTCGTTCGACTTATCCTCTATAGCGAGAACGGTCGATGTTCGGTTCCTTGTGAATTAGCCGGGGTAGCGAAAGAACTCCTTTGCTGTTAGCTTACCCCTGTTGGCGAACCGACACCGTAGTTTTCACTGTGCCCGAACCACAGGCCGGCAATCTCGACGGGTGATTTTACCGTCGCACTCGCGCACTTCGCTACACTTGCTATCGTGGCGGGAAACTGTCCCGAAAACAAAAAAACGTAATCTGGCAGACGTCTGTATATCCCCGTGGTTCGTCACTTTCTGTCTCTTCACGATGGCCGCCTTTTTTACTCGACCCAAAACAAACACCAAAACCAGCACCAAGAAAAACAGTACCGCCGCATAACTGATATCGATATGTGCAGCATATCCAGCACACTTATTGCAGCAAGAGGAGAGCGGTGGCCTATCTAAGCCCTATGTTTCTTGTATACAAACATAAAACAAAAATTACTACACCTATCTGATTACACAAAACCATTCACAAACGCAAAACTATATAAAAATTTACAAACTAAATGTGAACGGTATCGAACAGCGGTGAGCATAATTTTAACGTAAACAATACACTCTACGGAGTGTATACTTAAAAAAAGGGTATATTTCCACCCAGTGCTAAATTGTTACCCTGACGGGTTAAAGACTATGTTTGGGCAAATCGGTCCAACCATCTCTGAGAAAAATGAGTGACATTATTTGACACATACGCACATACATACACACACACATACACACACACATACACACACATACATACATACACACACATACAGACTTTTTCCGATCTCGACGAACTGAGTCGAATGGGATATGACACTCGGCCCTCCGGGCCGGGATTAGGTTGACGTTTTTCAGAGTGATTGCATAACCTTTCTATATGAGAAAGGCAAAAATGTGCCAAAATCCAAAAAAGTGAATCGTCGTCAAATTTTTTTTCGAGTTTGCATCAAATCTCGACGTTTCATGCACCTTGAACACATTTAACATCAAAAATAAAAATTCTATTTTTAATTTTTCCTATAGTTTATATGAGAAATTTCTGTGTGGCCGCACTCTGAAACCCGTAATTCCGGAACCAGAATTCCGATCGATCCAAAATTCAATAGCAGCCGATGGGAAGGTTGCACCTTTCATTTGAGACTAAGTTTGGGCAAATCGGTCCAGCCATCTCTGAGAAAAATGAGTGACATTATTTGACACATACGCACATACATACACACACACACACATACACACACACATACATACATACACACACATACAGACTTTTTCCGATCTCGACGAACTGAGTCGAATGGGATATGACACTCGGCCCTCCGGGCCGGGATTAGGTTGACGTTTTTCAGAGTGATTGCATAACCTTTCTATATGAGAAAGGCAAAAATGTGCCAAAATCCAAAAAAGTGAATCGTCGTCAAATTTTTTTTCGAGTTTGCATCAAATCTCGACGTTTCATGCACCTTGAACACATTTAACATCAAAAATAAAAATTCTATTTTTAATTTTTCCTATAGTTTATATGAGAAATTTCTGTGTGGCCGCACTCTGAAACCCGTAATTCCGGAACCAGAATTCCGATCGATCCAAAGTTCAATAGCAGCCGATGGGAAGGTTGCACCTTTCATTTGAGACTAAGTTTGGGCAAATCGGTCCAGCCAGCTCTGAGAAAAATGAGTGACATTATTTGACACATACGCACATACATACACACACACACATACACACACACATACACACACATACATACATACACACACACATACAGACTTTTTCCGATCTCGACGAACTGAGTCGAATGGGATATGACACTCGGCCCTCCGGGCCGGGATTAGGTTGACGTTTTTCAGAGTGATTGCATAACCTTTCTATATGAGAAAGGCAAAAATGTGCCAAAATCCAAAAAAGTGAATCGTCGTCAAATTTTTTTTCGAGTTTGCATCAAATCTCGACGTTTCATGCACCTTGAACACATTTAACATCAAACATAAAAATTCTATTTTTAATTTTTCCTATAGTTTATATGAGAAATTTCTGTGTGGCCGTACTCTGAAACCCGTAATTCCGGAACCAGAATTCCGATCGATCCAAAGTTCAATAGCAGCCGATGGGAAGGTTGCACCTTTCATTTGAGACTAAGTTTGGGCAAATCGGTCCAGCCATCTCTGAGAAAAATGAATGACATTATTTGACACATACGCACATACATACACACACACACATACACACACACATACACACACACATACATACATACACACACACATACAGACTTTTTCCGATCTCGACGAACTGAGTCGAATGGGATATGACACTCGGCCCTCCGGGCCGGGATTAGGTTGACGTTTTTCAGAGTGATTGCATAACCTTTCTATATGAGAAAGGCAATATATAGTCATTTGAATAACATAGGTTTGAATACATTTTTTTACAGAATTGATCATCTCACCTTTGAAGTTCTGCAAAAAATCTATCTTTCGTCTTCAACACCTAATATTTTGAGAAAACTCCATTAAACCTCTTTACAAACAAAAAAATGTTAAATTATGAAAAATCCAAAATAAAATTTATAGGTTTTGTCCGGCTAGGCGACACTGCGCGTCGTCTGCAAGTTTCCCTAGCGTGCATGAATTGACAATCGTCAATGTCATTTACGTAAAAATTGTAGAACAGGGAACTTAGACATGCATGTGCTTTTCAGACAACAGGTTTAACAAAAGGTTATTTAAAATCGGTGAAAGACCATTCTGGTGCAGCTTCTCAGAAAGAAACTGAGTCAAAAGCCCCCTTTATATCCAAGAAGACTGAAGCCATCGCAAGGCAATCGGTCGTCCTTTTAGGCGGGGGGGTGGTCTAAAACCTTTAAAAGTACCCTCGAACATACACTTCATCGAACTGGAGATAATCCAGTATCGTTGCTTGCGCATTGCCTTGGGTTGCATGCACTCGACCAATACGATGAGTCTCGTAGTGCTGGAGAGCGTTCTCGCGCTGGAAAATCGATTTTGGGAACTCTCATATCGATTGAACGGCTGTGATAAAAGTTATGGGCAGATTCCCCATTCAAGAAGTGGTAGAACGCTCATATGGAGGCTTCGTGATCGCCAAAATCAATGGCGTCTTCGTGTGTAGCTATTACGCTCCTCCAAGGTGGACAGTAAAGCAGTTCAGCCTAATGCTGGAGCAGTTAACCGAGTAGTTGATCGGTTGGAAGCCGGTAGTCATTGGTGGTTACTTCAGCGCCTGGGGTTTGGAGAGTAACCTGAGAGACTTAAAAAATCAGATTGCCCCAAAGAGCTGTGACGAGAAGTAGACGCTTACCCCTGGGGCGACGCGTACCTAGTCATTATGGCGAAAATGAAGGGTTTGACGACGCCAGCCAAAATATGCCCCAGTAAGCTGAATATAATTATCGAGGGTCTTTTACCCAAAGCACGATCCAACTATCTGGCCACCAACACCGTACGGCGAAGAAGAAGAAGAAGGAGCACACACGGACGATTGGTAAGTAACGATGAGCTCGACAAAGCATCGAAGTGTCTGAAATCAAAGAAATCCCCCGGTCCGGATAGAACACCAAACGTGGCGCTGAAAGCTGAGATGCTGGCATATCCGGACGTGTTCATGATGGTGCTGCAGATGTGTTTAAATAAAGGTTCCCCGAAATTTGGAAGGTATGGAAGCTGGTACTGCAGCCGAAGCCGCGCGGACTAACTAAGAGGCAGCTCGGATTGCGCAAGAAGCGTCAACAGTGGATGCAATTCTGACAATGTTTAAGAGTGCTGCGAAGGCATCTAAACAGAAGTGAAGAGGATATCGATACTGGGCTGTGGTCATGATAGATGTTAAGAATGCATTTAACAGCGCCAACTGGACAGCCATTGCTGCAGCGCTGCACAGAATGAGGGTTCCCAACTATCTATGCTAGATCCTGAAGAGCTACTTATAGAGCAGAGTGCTGCTGTGCGAGACGATCGAAGGGCAGAAGTCAATGTCGTTCACAGCGTACGTTCCTCAAGACTCCATTCTTGGTCCAACTCTTTGGAACGGGTATACGATGGGGTCATAATTCTTCGGCAGCCCAGGAAAGTGAAAATCGCGCACACAAAAAATAATGAAATTTAAACGACATGTAAATCAATACGAATGTAAACATACAAAGATTGAATCAAAACTTTGATTGAAAATTACGTTAAAATCAATGCACTCAATTGGAGCATCAAAAAGCATACAATTTTACACTTTCGTTCGTGTAATATTACATGTCATTCATTTTACAGCAATAAGCGTGTAAAAAATACATTAAAGTGCATTGGTTTTCCGTTTGAAGAAACTGTAATTTTCAATCGACGTGTAGAATTATCATAAAATTCGTTGAAGAAAGCACGACAAGTCGTGTGGATTTGTGGTGGAACTTAATTTTACATTTATATTCATGCTCCAAATATGTTTATGAAAATAAAGTTAAAATTACAAAATATTTTTTTCTGTGTGGGTTTCGCGGACGATATGTAACTAACGGTGATTGGTGAGACATTTGAAGAAGTGGAGTTGTCGGTGACGGAGACAATAGACGCGACCGAGAGCTGGATGAACGGAGTCAAGCTGTAAATAGCCCACCACAAGCAGCGTCAAAGCGATTCAGTGGATTCAGATCGACGTTGGAGGGCAGAATTTTGAGTGATAACCGACGACCGGTTGAGCTTCAACAACCACGTCGACTACGTCTGTGAAAAGTCGGCGAAGACAACGAGAATCATGCCAAATGTCGGCTACCGAGACGAGACGTATGCTATCTACTGTTTCGTCATCGATACTTCGATATGAGGTTCCTGCCTGGGGTGCTGCGCTGAAAACCAAGCGGAATCGTGAAAAGCTGAACCGGACATTCCGGCTGATGCCCGTACGAGTCGCGAGTGGTTACAGAACAATATCGTCGGAGGTAGTATGCGTTCTCGCCGGCATGATCCCGAAAATGCATCACTATGGCTGAGGACTAATCCCAAATGTGACAGCTTGGGTGCATAGGAAACATGGAGATGTGAACTTACATTTGATGCAAATTTTGTACGGGCACGGATGCTGCTGGAAGTACTTGCACTGGTTTGGACATGCTTCGGCACTCCTTTGCCCGGAGTGTGTAAACGTGCAAAGACACAGGAACACGTGGTCTAGGTTCGGAGAAGTTTTCGTAGGGTGTGATAGTTGACAGTATCGTTGAAGAGATGTGCCACGACGAGCATACCTGGGACGCTGCCAATAGAGTGGTTACGACCAGTTGAGTAGTATGCAACGTAGAACCGGGTTCGAGTCATCTGGGCGCCAGTGATACGGACGTCAGACTTAACCGGAATCGCCGGACCGACCTTAACACTCTACCACGAGCTATCCGTGAGTAGGGTAGATGCACAGCCGGGGATCAGACCGCGTCGAATAGCTAGCAATGGATCATTGGGGCGCCAGTGAACCGGAAGCTACGCTCCACCCGGAATCGCTGGATGGACCTTAGCACCTACTGGCTGGTCCGTAGAGTAGGCTAGGTCCATCGCTGGGGCTACATCGAGTAGATCGGAACAAAGCGGGGAGCTAATTGACTCACGGAAACGAACATCGGCATCGGGAGAAATCTACCGCTCGGTATCGGGAGAACCTGTCTCGCCTAGGAATTCTCCTTCGGAGTAGGCCAGATCCACCGTTGGGGACTGGACCTAGTAGTTTGCGAACAAGTCGGGAGCTGAACGAGTAAGTGGCGCTGAATGGTACGAGAAGAAAGTTTCGGTGCAGAGTGGCACAAGGGAGCCGAAGGGCTAGGTAAATTAGACACTCTGAAGTTTGCCGCCCAGATTGTCTTCGTAGGGGAAGAGCATAAAGTTTCGACCCACAGCTAGCTTTCCGACTACTATGCAGAAAATGCCAGTCTGTATTGATGGTGAAGAGCACACCACCGTCGAGGAGTAGTGCTGTAACCCTACTGAAGGAACTAACTGCTAAGTTGTGGAATTAGAGTGGGTGTTCTGCTCATAAAAACACCCTCCCCGAAGTAATGCTGTAAGGTAGTGCCGGGGAGGACTCAGGTTTTGGGCAAGAGTAGTGGTTTTTGGCGAGTCGGGTGGCAACACAAACCAGCTCTCTGAGACGTTACAGTTTAATATATTTCTTTCCTGCAGCCTCAGGGCTTTTTTGGAAGTTTTTTGCTATCCTCTAAAAACAAAAACCAAAAAACACACACAGTCGATTGGTATATGAGACTCGGCCAAATAACAAATCGGAATTGAAAATAAGAACATTTTCTGAACTATATATGAAGATATAATAGCTCATTGAGTTAAAACTATCATCAATAGTCTAGAAATGTCTCACTCATATACATACTAATTTCATAACAAATCCAGTGAAGATAAATTTTCTGTATTGTATTGTGAAGATATTTTTGTTCCTTACATGGGAAACTATCAACGGTCTTCTAGAAATGTTTCGCTCACATACAAATAATTTAAGGTTATATCATTCATGGTTATTCACGATAGATTTAAATTCTTCCACATAATTGTAACTTTCAGTGTTTTGTAGTACTTGCACCGACTTTTTAGTCGTGGAAAATTCAACTTTGGTCGCATCTAAATGCAGTAGTAGTAATACAGTAGTCTAAATAGCCCAAAAAATAGTAGTTTGCAATATTTTCTAAACTGCTAAGATGTAACGAGATGGAAATTTCGCTTTCGAGGTCTGGTTATTAGAGTGTTGAAATGATGATTGACATGATCCTATATCACGCCTCTTGGTTTAGAACCGAGCATATAGCATAAGGTGCAATGTTTCTTCATTCGAACCTCTTGCTCTCGTGTACATATTTATTACCATTTATTACCGCTTTTTTCCCGAAGATATTAAATATTAGATAGTCCTTCCTGAGTTTCAAAAGAACTTGATAGTGTCCCCGATACTCGGACGTAACACATCACTCGATCCATAGTCGATTTGGTCAAATATGTCGGTTTAGCTAGAAACCCATATTCGTGTATTAGATCCCATAGGTGATATCAATCGATTGTATCATATGCGGCTTTGAAATCTATAAACAGGTGGCACGTTGTAATTGCAACATTTGAAAGACTAGTCGAATCGAAAATATTTCGTTTGTTGTGATGCATGCCCCAGTAAAACTGAATTCCCCATTTTTCTCTATGGGCAGCGGTGAACACTTTGTAGATGGCATTCAGCAATGTGATTGCCTGGTACTTGCAACAATCCAGCTTATCACCTTTGTTATAGACGGGACATGTGTACTACTCCCTCATTATTTTATATGAAAAGTAAACTGAACAAATTTCTATTCGAAAGGTTCAAGCCAGCAATAAGAACGTAGGGAAACGTATATCTGCAAAAACAAACACGGACATTTAAAAACTACAGCCATTTTCAAAATCTCTCTCGATTTAGTAGAAGCTTTTACTAGATCAAACAATCGACTAATGATACATATGCATACTATGCTGAAGTATGCTCTCCAAAATGTGATTTTGTGTAAAGGTTTGGGAGAAAAGTTCTTCATTCAAATATAGAATGAAAAATTTAGCTCCCAAACATTCACGGAAAATCACTTATAATTCTCACAAGCTGACATCAGCAGCCTGGTAAATATAAACATTTGAATTGTACGTTTATTTCCCCGGCAAGCAGTTTATCGTCTATTTATTCTTCATTAGTGGGAGGGAAACCAAATTTTCACCTCTCAAGAACTTGCGAAAAGCTACTGACAATGCAGTATGGAAGCTCTACTTCAACGGCATCCCTTATTATTGAACGCCCAGGCAGTTTAGTAACTATAATAACATATCGGAAAGAATTCAAGCCAACAGTCAGACTATAGAAATCATCAATGGGGAAACACGTGGCTGCAACCATGCGGCTAACCGACATTTGCGATTTCTAACCTGTTTCACCATTGTGCTACATGATCGGTGTAAAGTCGGACCGGACTAAGTAGTAAAATCTCAAAAGATGAGATGATGAAAGGAATGAATCAAAAATTTCTTCTTCAGCTACATTTCATTTGCGCCAGATTTGAAAAATATTATCATTAGCATGAATTATAAAATAAATCCATTGCGAATAATACCTTAAAGAATGTAAAGATTCAATCTTTGTACACGTTTTCCTCTGTATCAATGTAATATCGCTTAGTCCGGTCTGACACAAAACCGACATCATGCATGCGCGTGCGCTTTGTATTCATTTTCACTGAAGTTAGAATGGACATACGGCATTTGGTAGAAATGCGGCTGCAAATATGGGTATTTCATCAACTTTACTAAAATATGAATAACTCGTAAACGAAGCATCGTAGCTATATAATGTAAGATAACGAAAAATTCTACACAAAACAGGCTACAATCCTATGCAATAATATAGGGTACTTTTGAATAAAATATCGGAGATATTCTGGTTCGAACTAGAAAATGCTAGCCGCGAGTAATCATCAAAATTTTAAAATTTTAGTTATACCAAAAAATAGCTTAATTCCTTGCGCAACTTTACACGAGAGGGATTGTTGATATCTTTTACGTAAAAGTTTTAAAAATTCGAGAAAGCGCCGCAGCCGATCCTGTAACGTTTCGCCTTAAGTATACTAATTAATTGGTATACGAATTGGAATAGGTTCGCCAAATTTTGGAAGAAATCTATAATCTACATTTCATTTGCGCCAGATTTGAAAAATATTATCATTAGCATGAATTATAAAATAAATCCATTGCGAATAATACCTTAAAGAATGTAAAGATTTACTCTTTGTACACGTTTTCCTCTGTATCAATGTAATATCGCTTAGTCCGGTCTGACACAAAACCGACATCATGCATGCGCGTGCGCTTTGTATTCATTTTCACTGAAGTTAGAATGGACATACGGCATTTGGTAGAAATGCGGCTGCAAATATGGGTATTTCATCAACTTTACTAAAATATGAATAACTCGTAAACGAAGCATCGTAGCTATATAATGTAAGATAACGAAAAATTCTACACAAAACAGGCTACAATCCTATGCAATAATATAGGGTACTTTTGAATAAAATATCGGAGATATTCTGGTTCGAACTAGAAAATGCTAGCCGCGAGTAATCATCAAAATTTTAAAATTTTAGTTATACCAAAAAATAGCTTAATTCCTTGCGCAACTTTACACGAGAGGGATTGTTGATATCTTTTACGTAAAAGTTTTAAAAATTCGAGAAAGCGCCGCAGCCGATCCTGTAACGTTTCGCCTTAAGTATACTAATTAATTGGTATACGAATTGGAATAGGTTCGCCAAATTTTGGAAGAAATCTATAATCTACATTTCATTTGCGCCAGATTTGAAAAATATTATCATTAGCATGAATTATAAAATAAATCCATTGCGAATAATACCTTAAAGAATGTAAAGATTTACTCTTTGTACACGTTTTCCTCTGTATCAATGTAATATCGCTTAGTCCGGTCTGACACAAAACCGACATCATGCATGCGCGTGCGCTTTGTATTCATTTTCACTGAAGTTAGAATGGACATACGGCATTTGGTAGAAATGCGGCTGCAAATATGGGTATTTCATCAACTTTACTAAAATATGAATAACTCGTAAACGAAGCATCGTAGCTATATAATGTAAGATAACGAAAAATTCTACACAAAACAGGCTACAATCCTATGCAATAATATAGGGTACTTTTGAATAAAATATCGGAGATATTCTGGTTCGAACTAGAAAATGCTAGCCGCGAGTAATCATCAAAATTTTAAAATTTTAGTTATACCAAAAAATAGCTTAATTCCTTGCGCAACTTTACACGAGAGGGATTGTTGATATCTTTTACGTAAAAGTTTTAAAAATTCGAGAAAGCGCCGCAGCCGATCCTGTAACCTTTCGCCTTAAGTATACCAATTAATTGGTATACGAATTGGAATAGGTTCGCCAAATTTTGGAAGAAATCTATAAAATAACTACCTAAAAATTGTTGTAGGTCGATGCAATAATAAAATCCCCAAAAATGAAATGTACCTATTAAACACAGTGAATAATACATACAATAAAGACCCATTTTTATCAGTCTCATGGTGTATTTTAGGCTGACAAAATGGGGACATTGACTATATCGGGCAATTTTTTTTCTTTATAAGAAAACTGAAGCTGTTAAAATATTCTTCCAGTCCCTTGATGTAGTCTGATAACTATTTCTGATTATGATGAACTTTTTATTTTTGCATATTTCCATCTTCATGATAAAGAAAACATGCTCAAGAAAGGATTTACTCGAATTCAGTCTTGTTCGTCTGCTAGAGCCCCTGTTTGATGTTCATACTTGGCTGATAAAATCGGGGTTTCAATGTATTATAATAGATATTCAGCATTCGAAGAAGTTTCTTGTGAACGAGTGTAGAATGACTTTGTTTCTACTTATTGAAGTCAGCGGCGTAGCCAGAAACTCGGTTTGGTGAAAATCGATTTTACTGTCCAAACGGCATAATTTCGAAACCGTAATTTTTGAAGTTTTGAAATTATGCAGAATTAGTTTTTCAGAAAATAGTAACAGAGTTCGTGTCTGTAGCGAATTTGTTAAGACTTTATTGTAGTCATGAATATTAACCTGAGAAAATTCACCATAAATACTTCTTGGACGATATACCGTCAAAATTATTTTATCAAATGATACGCTGTTTAACGTTTGTAAAACTCATCGAAGATACTAAACCTCCGAAATTGGCGGTTTCAAAATGATGCTATCTTGACCTTAAATTACTGTTTTTGAACATGTGACCTATAGATATAATTGGTCATACAACAAAAATCAAATGCTCATCAAAATCGATCAGGACCTGCTAGAGTCGAATGGAAATCGTCATTTTTCATAAATTTCTCTCTACATTCGGAAAGTGTTATCCTCGTTATTGATCATATTACGTTTTCGTCTCAACTCGACGCATTCCCAAAATTAAAACTAGTTTTAATCCACCTAGTGGTGCAATTGTGCTTTTCTCATTTGTCCAGACTACGATTCCATGGCTGGTTATGCTCAATACAATGGTGGAAATGAATATTACATGTTCAGTACGATTTGCACATACATACAATGGATCGACAGCCGCGATCTTGAAATACTATGTGATACTGAAACATCGCTTGAAACCAGCGGCGGATCATGGAGAAAGATCCCGGAGGTCCGGGTCCTGCCGAAAATTTTCAACTTGTTAAGAAATTTTAAACTAGTTTTAATTTTAAAGTAGCAACCCCTCACTGCATACTCTCTCCGGGCCGGTGTGATTGACGATTTTAGAGTGATTGCATAACCTTTCTATATGAGAAAGACAAAAATGTACCAAAGTCCAAAAAAGTCAATTTTTGTCAAACATTGTTTTTTTCGAGTTTACATCAAATCTCAATGTTTCATGCATTTTAAAGTCATTCTGCATCCAAAATACAAATTTGATATTGAAATTTTTTCAATTCAGTTTATATGGGAATTTGCTGTGTGATTGCACTCTTCAACTCGTAACTCCGGAACCGGAAGTCTAATCAATAAAAAATTCAATAGCAGCCGATGGGAAGGTTGTACCTTTCATTTGAGACTAACTTTGTGCAAATCGGTCCAGCCATCTCTGAGAAACAGAGGTCATATTTTTTCCACATACACACATACACACATATACATACACACAGACATTTTCCAACCTCGACGAACTGAGTCGATTTGCATATGACACTCGGACCTCCGGGTTGGGGTTAGATTGACGAATTTTAGAGCCAATAAGAAAGGCAAAAACATTTTTAGCAAATGTTTAAAGTTATGCATTTTTTTGGTGAGCAGTTCTATGTTTCATAGATATTAAATCAATTTTAACTTCGTTTCCTATTAAATAAAGACCCTTATTACAGTACATCTCTACAAAAGCGAGCTCAATTTGAAAAGAATGGTTGGTTACAGAACTCTGGAATTTTCTATTGGAATGTTTTCAGGCAGGAATTTGATATTGATGCTATTAGACAACTGTGAAATCAAGACCAATAGATCATTTACAGTGACACAATCTCATATTCGTACACCTCTAGTATATATATATATATATATATATATATATATATATATATATATATATATATATATATATATATATATATATATATATATATATATATATATATATATATATATATATATATATATATATATATATATATATATATATATATATATATATATATATATATATATATATATATATATATATATATATATATATATATATATATAGATATACATATATATATATATATATATATATATATATATATATATATATATATATATATATATATATATATATATATATATATATATATATATATATATATATATATATATATATATATATATATATATATATATATATATATATATATATATATATATACATATATATATATATATATATATATATATATATATATATATATATATATATATATATATATATATATATATATATATATATATATATATATATATATATATATATATATATATATATATATATATATATATATATATATATATATATATATATATATATTTAATATTGTTTCACAAACTTTTGCGCTATTTAATATAGGTATTGTTTTGTAAATGTGGTAGTAGAATCATCATCTGTCATTTTCTTATCATTTGTAATCTAAAGTGTGCAAGTTTCCGTACACTACACATAAAAAATCATTACTTGGTGTGAAAATGGCACAATTTCATATTCGAACACTTTTAAAAAGTCATTTAATTTGTAATTTAAGACCTGTTATTTCTTTATTTTTTTTTGTTTTACTTTGAAAAATAGATTTTATGACTACAGAAAAGTGTTTATTGGCATAGTTTCCTCAACACTAGTTTAAGAAATTCCCTCAAATTAACGCAATGGTTAAAAAAAGTGAACTAACTACCATTATGGGACGGAAACTAATTATTACTCACCAAAATAAAGCTAAATCACTTCATAAAATCTTTGAAATTGTTCAAAGGTTGCGTCCAACTATTTAACATGTTGTTAAAAACCTTGATGTGGCGAAATGCAGAACAGATATTGCGAAAAACTTGAACTGTAAAAAAATTGCGATGAGGGATAAACGATTTTTAATTAGAAAAATTTGAGAAAATCGAGTAATTAATGTTATATACATGGTAAATAAATTGAATCATAGTATTTAAGTATAAGTCTGCTCTGGTACGGCTCGTAATGTACGGAGAACGGACAATTACAATGCCTGTGTTCTGAGCAAGAAGCTGTTCATCAATGAGAAGAACAAAGAATTGATTTTTTATACACTAAACAACTTTATTGGAATATTGGAAAGATGTTAAACTTTGTCTACGAGTCCAAATTCAACATCTTTGACTCAAATGGCTGTTGTTTTGGGCGGAGAAAATCGAACTCAGACCTGGACGTAATAGTCTTATAACAGTAGCTAAGCGCAGGGACAGTGAAGTTATTGTATGGAGTATTATATGTCCACGAGAAGTGCTAGAAATTTGCTCTTCATTGATGGAATGATGGATCAGAATGTGCATTTTAATATGAATATCTTAAAATAAATTTTAAAGCAAAGCTTCCGTAAAATGGTAATTTTACTGAAAAATGGTGGACATTGGAAATTCCATCAGGAGAAAAAACTAAAGCATAAGGCGTGCAAAAAACGTTCAGAGTAAATTTATAATTCTTTAAATGTTATGGATTCTCCACTGCAGACCCCGTTTATTAACTGGTTAGAAAAATAAATGGGAGTATTTGGATAAAAAGTGAAAAACTATCCGGATTATAATGAGAATGATCTTAGAAACTACTATTTAGAAGAAAGGGATAAAATTTAAGTTGAATGCACCCAAAAACTAGTTGCTATCATTCCAATACGATTGAAAACTGTAATTACAAACAAAAGGTACCACATTGAATATTTATTATAGAAATTTCAATTGATTTTTGAAAAAATATGTGTACTGTAGGAATATGAGATTGCGTGTATATTTGACTATCTTTAGAATTATAATTTTTGTGAAAAAATGAGCATTTGTAGTACAACGATAATTATTGTATCTTCCTTATGCTTTCTAGTAAACTATTTCTACATAAATAAAATGTCTCGTGAAAAAAGAGTTCACGAGACATTTTATCATATAAAGAAAGGCTATGCAATCACTGTAAAAATCGACTTTTTAACCGAAGCCCGGAGGGCCGAGTGTCATACACCATTCGATTCAGTTCGTCGAGATCGGCAAATGTCTGTGCGTGTGTATGTATGTGTGTGTATGTGTGTGTGTCATTTAAACTCACACAATTTTCTCAGAGATGGCTGAACCGATTTTCGCAAACTTAGTTTCATCTGAAAGGTATAACGCTCCCATAAGCTGCTATTGAATTTTTGGTTGATCCGACTTCCGGTTCCGGAGTTACGGGTTGAAGAGTGCGGTCACACAGCAAATTCCCATATAAACTGGTACCACTATGATGTTCAAATGATGTAAAACATATTAAAATTGATGTAACATTACTCTAGTTTGCGGGTCTGGATCACTAATGATCAATCAAAGCAGCTTTGACCACATTGGCCACCTATGACGGTCCATGACGCCCCCGGGGAACCCGCCAAGTTCCTAAGATAATATCACACCCATTCCACAACGAATTCTCTACCGATTTTTACAAACTTAATTTCAAATGATAGATACAGTAATGCCATTGATTGCTGCTGAATTTCATTCGGTTCCGACTCTTGCTTCCGAAATTACAGGGGTGTTAGTAAGGATATACTGGAATTTCCCATATAAATCGGTACAATCGTAATACCTCAGAGGGTACAAACTATTGAAATGATCACCAAATTACTTCTAATCGCAGATCTAGATCACTGATTGCCAAGCAAACATTCTTTGAATATATTGTCCACTATCGACGATTCCGGAGTTCCGGAATTCCGGGCATATTCCACAATTAAAGTCACATCGGTTCATCGGTGATGACTGAACCGATTTTCTCAAACCAAGTCTCAAATGGAAGGCAAAATATGCAGTTGAGTGTCGCGTCGCCGCACCTCCCCCCCCCCTCCTTGCCCTTACACCTCCCTCCTTCATCACTCCCCTCCTCTTGGACCACCCTCACACCCGCATTTCCTTCATCCACCCCGTATACCAAAATAAGATGAAGGATTTCTGACGCATCCTCCACTCCCACTCTACTAACCCCCCATTCCCTCCACTTTCAAACCCATTCCACCAACATTTCAAAATATAATCACATGAAGATAACATTGAACTCATGCTTATTAAGCTAATCAAATATTATTCTTTTGCCTTTCTTTTATAGAAAGGTTATGCAATTGCTCGGAGGGCCGAGTCGCATATAACAAGTTCGCCGAGATCGCAAAATATCTGTGTATGTATGTGTGCATGTATGTGTGTATGTATGTATGTATGAAGGTATTTATGTGTGAATGTATGTGTATGTATGTATGTATGTATGTATGTATGTATGTATGTATGTATGTATGTATGTATGTGTGTGTATGTGCGGATTTGTTAACAAAATGTCCACATCGGTTTCTCGGAGATGGCTGAACCGATTTTTACAAACTAAGATTCAAATGAAAGGTATAATATTCCCATAGGTTGCTATTGAATTTCATTTTCAATCGACATCTTGTTTCGGATTACGAGTTGAAGAGTATGGTTACAAAACAAAATTTGTTGATTTGTCCACATCGGTTTCTCGGAATTTTCTGAACCGATTGTGACAAACTTGATTTTAAATGAAAGGTCCATCAGCTGCTGTTGAATTTTGTGTGGGTCCGAGTTCTGGTTCCTGAATTACAGGGTGATACGAACGATCACGCAGCAAATCCCGATTCTAACGAATTCTGCGATGAATGTAAAAAGGTGGAATTTTTTCCAAAATGTAAACACAACTGTTGAATTTGTAGATCTAGGTCCCCAACAGTCATTCAAAGTCTCTTTGGCCACACTGGCCACCATCGACGGATCCTGAAGTATCCAAATTCAGAATAACGGTTATATTGGTTTCTCGAAAATGGCTAGACCGATTTGATCAACTTAGTCTCAAATGAAAGGTGTTGCGTCCCCGGAAACTGATATTAAATTCCATCTCCATCCGACTTCCGGCTCCGGAGTTACGGGTTGTGAAGTGCAATCACATAGAAAACTCCGATTCAAACCGATACCGCGATGAATGCACAAACGTGCTTTTATATATACTTACCAAGTGTAATAAGAATGAAAGACATTTTCATAATGTTATATTGTACGAACCAGCTATTAAATCATAGTTTGTAGAAATGAGAAAGGCACAATTGCACCTCTAGTTGGATTAAAACAGGTTTTTTACTTGTAAAATGCATATACACATTCCGCACAGCGGTGTACGAAAGTGAGATTGTGTCACTGTACATATCAGGACCCCATTCCGACAATCAAACGATTAAAATCTGTCGTCTGTATTTAATGTTGAATATCTCTTTTGATAATAGTCCGATTTCAACAATGTATAGCTTGTTCGAAAGGTATTCGTATAAGCTGCTTAAAAATATATAAAGTGTTAATCTATGTTGTCAATTTCGGAAGATAATTTTAAAAAAACTGCAAAAACGCCATTTTTACATATTCAAACATTCATATCTTGGAAAATAAACATCAGCATCAAAAACAATAGCATTCTTACTGTTTGATAGGTCTTTCATTTAAAATTGGTATAAGATCTGTTCAGCCATTGCTGAGAAACACGAATGAGAGTTTGTCCGTTACATACACACACAGACATTGTCCCAAATCGTCGAGCTGAGTCGATTGGTACATAAGACTCGGCCCTCGGGGCCTCGGAAAAAATCTTGAAAGGTTAAGCGAATTCTATACATTTCTTTTATAAGAAATGCAAAAAGGTTTTCAAACAGATATAATTTTGGGGTTAGATAAGATTTCCTCACAAAAAGTAAAACTAATAATTGTGACCAGAATAGTGCAACTCTGTCATTTTTTCTTCGAATTGCACCTAAAGCTTCGGTCACAAATCAAAATGATCGTCTTTTCCAGTTAAGAGAACTTAAGCGACCGAATCTGAACTTTGTGAGTACCAGCAACAGCGACGAAAGAAAAGTGAGAAGAAAGATATTACGGCTCGCGTACAGCAGACTGCCTTACCTGTTCGAGTACAATGTGGTATAAATTGGTGTGTTAGATCACACTGTTTTCTAACGATGGAAACCAAAAATATGATCCAGAAGGACAACGGGTCGACGTAATAGCGTTCACTTGAATGGGGCGGAAAGAACAGTAAGACGAAAGCAAGTCGATTTATTCTGATATCACTAACATTTCGCATGTAAGATTCACTTTACGAATACCTTCTTTCAGTCACATTGAGTCGAGACCAAGTGAGTAAAAGAGCAAGAAGACAGAATATATCTCGCAGCGGTACTCACGTTGTGCGAAATTCAGTGTGTGTTGCTATCTCACAGAACTTATGCTGACAGAGAGTCGACTCTGAATGCTTACGACAGTGCATGAAGGTGTTCTGTTTTCGGTTACCGAATGCAGCACTGATTGTGACTATTACCGTTTATTTGAGCGCTAATAGTTACAAGAAATATCCGTAGAACTGAAGTTATTGCAATTGTTCTGATTGGATTTCACTGGAGCAGTGCTGCCAGAGATATTTTCAGTTACCAGTGAAAAATTATATTTTAATATATCTTTGTTGTCTTCGAACTGATAAATCTGATCAATTTAGGCTACCTTTTCTGCCCAATCGAACTAGTGAAAACTTTGCAGGAGATGTATATTAAGGATTGGTATGTAAAAATTGAGCAGCTTCTAACACTGCTAGAGAAGCATCTGTCTTGATCTGAATAGGTTTTTCGTGTTTCTTTACTCTAAAACTTTCAAGAAAAACGGTTTTGGAACCCTATATGTGCTAGAAAAATATTAGATATAAAATGGATAATTTTATTCATATTATTTATCTTATTAATTAAATTTTTTTTGTTTTGATTTATTCATTTTTTTCTTTTATTTTAATAATTTTATTAAATTGTTGATTTTTCCCGGTTCATATATTTTATTCAGTTTCTTCATTTTATTCATTCGGTTCAGTCAGATCTTTTTATTATTGCATGACGGCTTATTAGCTTGAAACAATTTAACTAACTCTCTTAATTTCTCTTTAATATCGTCTAATTTTCATTTGAGTTAATTTTATTTATTTATTTTATTAATTTGATTCATATTAATCATTCTATTTATTTTATGAACAAATTTTTAATTTTTTTGTTTCATAATTATTTTAATTTTTTATTTGCTTTAATATTTTTCTTTAATTTATTCAGTTTCTTCGAAGTGTTATTCGTGCAGGACTCGAAGCTGTGATTATCTCACAGCTAGTTGCTTGCCAACTTCGGTAAACTAATGAATAATACAACAGTGATATGTGTAAGAAATGTCTCATCCCACTGATAGGTGGAATAAAAAATTGTAGTCTGGAGCCCACCGCCAAGCCCACGATCCAAATTGAATTTTTGAAATTCAAACTGAACTTGAGTTAGGAAACTGCCGATAAACGACGCCACGCCATGCAGCGCGCCAAGTAGTCATACAGGTGTAAGAATGCTTGGTAAGCATTTTTTTATCAATAGCCCGCCTCTTACCCCCACACCAAAAAGCTCACAAACGGAGCCCCCTGGTAGTGGACACATCAGTTA
Source organism: Topomyia yanbarensis (assembly GCF_030247195.1). NCBI lineage: Eukaryota > Metazoa > Arthropoda > Insecta > Diptera > Culicidae > Topomyia > Topomyia yanbarensis. The sequence continues at coordinate 107,753,059 of NC_080670.1, read as the reverse complement.
TCAGCGTACAACAAAAAGGTCAGGACAACAAAACGAAGTTACGAATCGCGGAAACGCTGAGAACAAAAAAAACAATACGAGACCGACAAAACACAAAATTTGACAAGAAGCTACGGCGAGTACCCAGCGGAAAAGAATCCTTTTAAGGGTCCCATCGTAGCTTTGCAGGAAGCTTATAATAATTTAAATTTATTTATTACTTATTGCTAGAAAAAATGCATTTATCAATTGTTTTTATAAAAAAAAATGTTAACCAATTATAACTAAAAGAATAAGCTCGATTGGTGGTGAACGAAGTTCATATTAAAAATTCTCCTATTTTATTTTTTAAAATTAGTTTCAATTTTGCTTGGAAACGAGTGCGACATGTTATTTGCTTTAAATCAGTAGGAAGCTGGTTGAATAACTTAGGTCCGATGAAAGAAATGCGTCTTTGACCAAGGTTCGTGGATACTCTGGAGTATAATAAATGATTGGCTTGTCTAGTGCTGTGAGCTCGAATGCCTGTTGTAAATTCTAGATTATTGTGAACAATAGTATTATTTATATTTATATTTATTTATATTTAACAATTTACGTCCATCTGACAATGAGAGACAATTAATGAACTAAATTACAAATAATTAACCTAAAGTGATAACAAACGATTTCTAAACTGTGCAGAACTAATGACGAAGTCGAAGTTGTCGGTAAAATCGTTGAAGCGACGGACCATTGCTAGTATCGGGCTGTTGGCAGCGCACAGTGGCTGGAGGCTGGCCAAAACCTCAAAAATTTATTTTTGAAATATTGATATTTTATATTTTTTTCTAAATTTCTCATGTATTGAATGGTGTATATGCAAAATTTTGTGACCATTGGCTAAGAATACGATTTTTAAGATGAGTTTAAACGTAGCAAAGTCCGGACTTTTTAATGATTTTCATTTCCGAAACCACCATTACTCTGTTCACTTCAAATGCATGTTGCTCTTTTGATTTTGGTCCGATTTTAGCACAACTAGTTTCATTCTGTAGAGGAACGAAAAAACTTGGTTAGTGAATAAAATATATTTGGTAACTTTGCTTGGAATTATGATTTTTTAATTTAAATATGTTTGAGGTGGTCAGATCAAAAATACTTCTTTCCCTAATGTATTGTGTAGAAATTTCGGAATCATTTCGGAACGGTCACATAGTACACATTCTATGGGAAGTAACCTCTACTTTTCGAATATCATGGTCTCGTTCTGCGCCCAGGTGCGCAAAAAGGTTTAAGGAGACTTTGAAGCTTTGTTGCTGATATGGAGGCGCATGGTGTTTTGTGTGAAATAGTTAGACAATCTACAGTAAACCAACACGTTATACAATGGATTTAAAGTAGTGTTCTTCATTTTTTATGATATTGCTGACATTGGTGTACAGTAATGGAAAATCTATCATGAAAACAGGATCTTAGTTACAAGAAAGGTTCAATGACACTGCATGGAAAAATGCATTTAATATTTTTCTACTTCTGACATCAAAAATGAGCTCAGCACCTCAAAATTAGCTTAAATTGTGATTTTCAGCCAAATTAGGTAACATTTGAGGTTTTGACCGACTTTTGTTTGAAGACCCGCCACTGTGCAGCGTAGTTAGTGTTACGCATTTCAGTCTGCAGCAGTGTTCGAGGACGAAGGACACGGGTTGGTGCGTAGAGGTTAATTTGTGATAGGAGATCGGGAACATCATATTCGGCGAGAAGAAGCTTAGATACGAAGGTAGCTTGCGACGCGTGTCTACGATCTTCTAAAGTGTGCAGTCCTAGTAATCGAGAACGGTCTTCGTATGACGGCAAGTTCAGCAGATCATTCCAATGCAATTGACGTAACGCATATCTTATGAATCTGCGCTGGACGGCTTCAATTCTTTGGCTCCAAGTTGCATGGTAGGGGCACCAGACGACGTTTGCGAATTCCAACTGTGAGCGCACCAGCGAACAATACAACGCTTTGAAGCACAAAGGGTCCCGGAATTCGATGGATATTTTGAACATAAAACCTAGTAGACGATTAGCTTTGTCAATGATCGCTGAGAAGTGATGGGTGTACGTTAGCCTTTCATCAAGGATGACGCCCAAATCTTTAACATGATCAACGCGTTGCAGCTGAGTTCCAGCGATGTTGTAGTTGAAATTAAACATATTCCTCGTTCGATCAAAGCTGATAACAAAGCATTTGGCAACACTAAGAACCATCATGTTTCTTTTACACCAACTATAAAAGGTATCAACGAGATACTGTAGCTCACGGCAATCGGCTTCTTTCCTTATAATTAGAAATATTTTCAACTCATCGGCGAAGAACAGTTTCCCTCCACGCATTAAGACGAAAGCCACATCGTTCACGAACAGTGAAAACAGTAGCGGACCAAGTGTGCTACCTTGAAGAACTCCAGAATGGTTGGAAAAAGACTCAGATTCATTGTCACCAATTTGAACAACGACTTTACGGTGAACAAGGTATGATCGAAGCCAACGGCAGAATCGGGCAGTGCATCCAAGTTTATCAAGCTTCGTTAGCAGTATCTCATGGTTAACAGTGTCGAAAGCAGCCTTAAGATCTGTGTAGATCGTGTCCACCTGCAGTTGTTTGGACATTTGTTCCGTACAAAAGGATGTGAAGGAGACCAGGTTCGTCTCCACCGATCGACCGGGAAAGAATCCGTGCTGACAAGTGCTTATGTAATGTTTACTAGCAGAGAACAGCACCTCGTTGACAAGTGATTCGAAAATTTTTGACTCGACTCTCAGCGAAGTGATTCCCCGGTAGTTCTCGATGTTGCCTTTGTCATCTTTCTTGTGTACCGGAAACATGACTGAACACTTCCAATCATCGGGGAACTTTTGCTGCTGAAATGACACATTGAAAAGGTGCGTCAGTGGAATCGCTAAAATATCCGAACATTTTTTCAGAACAGCTGAAGGCATTGCACTTAGTCCTGGAGCATACGACGATTTCGTTTTTTGTATTGCAGAGAGAACCGATTGTTCTGAAATGGTGAATACATCCATATCCACCGCACCAACGGGAACATCACGGGACGCGTTTTCGAGCTCGATGGCAGTTGGCGCATCAGTAGTGAAGACACTCGAGAAATAACTGGCAAATAGAGAACACTTTGTCGCCGTCGTAGTCGCTACTTCGCAATTGTAAACCATCCTAGACGGAAGACCCGTTTCCTTCCTCTTCGTATTAACAAAAGTCCAGAAGCCCATCGGATTTCGTCGTAAGTTTTGTTGGATGCGGTTCACATATCCTTTGTACAGCAGTTTATTATAACAGTACCGCTGTTATAATTATTATCATAATCATTACTGGCTATTATGAAAAAGCGCTTGAGAATTGGACATCGTCGATTTGTGTACGCACGTAGAGCTTTGGCACGAATGCGTTTCAGATTCCGAAGCATTGCGTTCGACCAGGGAGGCTTCCTGGGAGGTTGATAATTTGGAACAGATTATTCAACAAAGTCAATCCACTTGATCAAGTAGTACACTACAGTCAATCAGCAACAGTGAGCGGCGTAGAGCTACTAGATCAGTTTTGCGAAAATTACGACGATTCACAGCTCAAGCTTCTTCATATAGTGGTGAACTAATGGTGGAAATGGATATTTCTAAAGCGGGATGATAGTTATCCAAAGGAACGATCGCACTGGAAGCTTCACTCACTGAACACTCAGGCAAAGCATTCTCATTGACGAAGACAAGGTCAAGAAAACGAGATTGATGGTTGGAAACCGTGCTTACTTGACTTAGTCCGTGAAAAGCCATCCCGTCCAGAAGTAAGCGGCTGGCAGGATTTGTTGTCGAGGATAACGGGTTAGGGTAAGCGTACCCACGTCCAGATGAAACCCACATGAGTCCTGGTTGGTTGAAATCGCCAAGGACTATCATCACATCGTTTGTATCTGCCTGAGAAGAAGCGCGCTCTATGGAGTCTAGGTGGAACTGCGTAATAGAACAATCAAGTCGTTTTTCTGGAGGAATGTAAACAGCTCCAATAAAGTAGTTCTTCGTTTGCGTAGTAATCTTCGTCCAAACTGCTTCAATGCTTGATGAACTATCCACACCAAACTCACAGGAGGTAAGTGCGGAAGAAACAGCGATTAAAACTCCCCCGCCGCGACCATGGATACTGTTACGAGCACCTCGATCCGCACGATAAACCGCGTAAGAATCCCCGAAGAGCTGCATCGATGTAATACGATCATCAAGCCAAGTTTCCGTTAGAACGAAAATATCGTAGTCACCGTCAAGAGCAGCCAAGTACAAGTCCTCGATTTTCGTCCTGAGCCCTCTGACGTTTTGGTAATACAACCGCAAACCATCGACACCATGTGCAAAGCTTCCCGACAAATTGCAAGGACGTGATGTACCCGATGGCAAGCTGGAAACCAGAAGGTTTTCAGGAAGCGGATCGTCATTAAAAGCAAAATACTCGCCTGAGAAGGGAGTTGGGAAGACCCCCTCACGACCTCCGAACGCAGGGCCGGGACGACTAAGCTAGTCGCTGGCTGGTAGCACGACTGCGTCGGAACGCTCGGGGGCTTCTGTAGTGCGGCATAACAGGCGTCCCGGTGATGGCAGCGCAGCGTGAATTCGTTTGTGCAGTCTCGGCGATGACGGCGGAACAATGCTTCTTCGTAACGGTGGCAAGTTGTGCAAGAAAGGAATTTGGAAATCGGCGATATAACGTGTACTACTTCCCATCAGCTACTTAGTCACCATTGGGTTTTCCAAATTCTCAGTATGATTACATCCGCATGGAGTTTGGAGTCGGTTTAGTCCGGGTCCACGATTGGGTTTTATTGACATGTCAATGAATTCTCGAAACAGCAGGCCCTCGGGCCAAGTAAACGGAGTAAGTGCTATCTCTTTCAGTACTGGATCAAGGCCAATCTTAAACGACACGAAGGACAAATTTGTTGTGTCTTTACCCTTTGGCACTAAACGCACGATATCAGTGGTACCTTCAACATTCAAACAACGAAGAAGGATTTTCTGGACGTCACTGTCGGTGATCATAGGGTAACAGACAAATATAACCAGAACTTTGGCGGTGGTGCTTCAGGAGTAATAGACGTAACGGAGAGATCACTGAGGTCTACAATATTTGTTCCATGGTTATTCGTAGCACGTACAGGCTGGCCTTGATTTCCACGGCGACGTTTCACTCCCAGCCTAGGCCAAACTGGCGTATCAGATTGACCACTAGAGCGAATTTGTTCATCATTCGTTCGATCAGCATGGTTTTGGCACACAGTCAAACGGTCGACTTTTTGGCTCAACGATTCAACAAATGAAGAAAGTTGTTGAATTTGAGTTAATAATTTTTCAACATTCGGTGTAGCAATTCCAGGTTCGACTTTAGCCTCAATATAAGAGCACACACTCCTTCCATTGAGCTCATCGCGACACGGTGAGCAGAAAAAGACAATCTTTCCCTACGACAGCAATTCCTTATTGGCGCGATGGTTAAAACCCAAGCACTGCTGGCCGATGTGAAAATATGTACCGCAAAAGCCACAACAGATCGGCTCAAGGTCATTAATCGGCAAATTACAAGCTCCGCATTGCTGCTTCTCCATCACTGCTACCTACACTTCACTGTACGGCACGAAAAAATAGCAGTGCTGGTACCGATGGAGAATGCAAAACAAACTCGGTAGCGGGTATTTTTCTCAACACAAAACAGCGAATACACAGATTAAAAAGTTATTTCGCCACTTCCCGATCAACAACACAAAGTTTGCGAAACGATTGGTAGTAACACAACAATTAAAACACACATAAAACGCGTCGAAAATTAAAAAATAGTCGGAGCGATCAAAACAAAACTGAATGCAATACGGATGCTTCTGCTTAAGTGCTAGAAAAATATTAGATATAAAATGGATAATTTTATTCATATTATTTATCTTATTCATTCAATTTTTTTTGTTTTGATTTATTCATTTTTTTCTTTTATTTTAATAATTTTATTAAATTGTTGATTTTTCCAGGTTCATATATTTTATTCAGTTTCTTCATTTTATTCATTCGGTTCAGTCAGATCTTTTTATTATTGCATGACAGCTTATTAGCTTGAAACAATTTAACTAACTCTCTTAATTTCTCTTTAACATCGTCTAATTTTCATTTGAGTTAATTTTATTTATTTATTTTATTAATTTGATTCATATTAATCATTCTATTTATTTTATGAACAAATTTTTATTTTTTTTTTTTCATAATTATTTTAATTTTTTATTTGCTTTAATATTTTTCTTTAATTTATTCAGTTTCTTCGAAGTGTTATTCGTGCAGGACTCGAAGCTGTGATTATCTCACAGCTAGTTGCTTGCCAACTTCGGTAAACTAATGAATAATACAACAGTGATATGTGTAAGAAATGTCTCATCCCACTGATAGGTGGAATAAAAAATTGTAGTCTGGAGCCCACCGCCAAGCCCACGATCCAAATTGAATTTTTGAAATTCAAACTGAACTTGAGTTAGGAAACTGCCGATAAACGACGCGCACCAAGAAGTCATACAGGTGTAAGAATGCTTGGTAAGCAATTTTTTTATCAATAGCCCGCCTCTTACCCCCACACCAAAAAGCTCACAAACGGAGCCCCCTGGTAGTGGACACATCAGTTATCAGCGTACAACAAAAAGGTCAGGACAACAAAACGAAGTTACGAATCGCGGAAACGCTGAGAACAAAAAAACAATAGGAGACCGACAAAACACAAAAGAAGCTACGGCGAGTACCCAGCGGAAAAGAATCCTTTTAAGGGTCCCATCGTAGCTTTGCAGGAAGCTTATTATAATTTAAATTTATTTATTACTTATTGCTAGAAAAAAATGCATTTATCAATTTTTATAAAAAAAATGTTAACTAATTATAACTAAAAGAATAAGCTCGATTGGTGGTGAACGAAGTTTATATTAAAAATTCTCCTATTTTATTTTTTAAAATTAGTTTCAATTTTGCTTGGAAACGAGTGCGACATGTTATTTGCTTTAAATCAGTAGGAAGCTGGTTGAATAGCTTAGGTCCGATGAAAGAAATGCGTCTTTGACCAAGGTTCGTGGATACTCTGGAGTATAATAAATGATTGGCTTGTCTAGTGCTGTGAGCTCGAATGCCTGTTGTAAATTCTAGATTATTATGAACAATAGTATTATGCAAAGCATTGTGGATGTATATTATTGTTTGGTAGTTAGTCAACCCAAGCAAAGGTAAAATGTTATGGGCATTATTATTGTATAACAAAATAGTAGGGTACATAATTGGTTTTTATAAATAATTTTAAGACATCTGTTTTGAAGCGTTTGTAGCTTTTTCAGATTCGAAACACTGGCACGGCGCCACACAGATACAAGGTAGTTCAGCCATGAGTGGATGTGCGCATAATAAAATTTTAGAAGTACATGCTGGGGAACAAAAGAGCATACTTTACGCATAGCCCCACATAACGATGCAACTTTTCTCTCTATAGATGTTATATGCTCAATCCAGGAGAGTGAGGGGTCTAAGTGAAGTCCTAAATATTTGAAGAAGTTAGTTTCCTGAATTACAGACTGTCCCATTCTTGGGTCTGGATGCACGCCTATAGCTCTTCTAGATGAACGAAACAGCATATATTTAGTTTTTGATAGGTTCAAGGAAAGAAGGTTTTCGTTGAAATACGTCGTTAGTGTTTTTAAATCCGATTCAATGTTGCGTACAATATCCAGGCAGTTGTTGTTCGGGTAGAACAACGCTGTGTCATCAGCGAAAAGACGAGGAGTCCCTTTCAACCCGAGTCTACCTAGGTCATTGATATACAATAAAAATAACAGTGGCCCAATATTACTGCCTTGGGGCACTCCTATTTCTATTGGTCTATAAGAGCTACACGAGTGTCCAATAGATACGAATTGGTTCCTATATGACAGATAGCTACGAATAATATGATTTGCTAATCCCCTGATACCATAGCATTCTAACTTCTTAAGCAGGATTGAGTGATCCAGAGTATCGAATGCTTTTTTTAGGTCCAGAAAAAGGGCACCAACAATTCTTTTGCTATCAATTTGACTAATGATGGAGTCAATTAGTTCGGTCATTGCAATTAAAGTGCTACAGCCCGGTCTGAACCCATACTGGTAGTTGTAAATTATGTTGTGTTTGTTCAAAAACTCGAGTAGTCGAGTGATGAGCAATTTCTCAAGAATTTTATTGAAAACGCACAATGTTGAAATTGGTCTATAGTTGCAAGGTTGGTTTGGATCACCAGCTTTGAAAATTGGAATTACTCGGGCTATTTTTAAACAGTCTGGGTACCTGCCGGTTTGAATTATTAAATTAAAAGCTTTGGTTAGGATATTTGCAAAAGTGGTACAGTTACTCTTAAGAACACTAGTGGGGATCTTATCAGGACCACAACTGTTATTTTTTTCGAGGTCTTTAATCAAAAGGATTACTTCGTTTATGGTTGCAGGACGCAAGAAGATTGTTTTTTGGACGTGTTGTATATTTGTGATAGGATTTGAGTTGGGACTCGTGGGAATATTGTCAGCCAAATTTTTGCCAATACTAGAGAAATATTCGTTGAAAACATTGAGTAAAGCCATGTCAAGTGATCCTCGATTTTTTCGCAAAATCACCGATCTTCTTAAGGTATATTTTATTGTATAGGGATTATGGTGAATAGCTTTTGGTATTAATATTTCGTTACAATTCCTTTTTTTTCTTTAAGATATTAACCCTTAAACTTTATTGCATGATAAAATTGAAAATTTTATATCTCAAAAACTACTGAAGATAATTCAATGAATTTTTGCACACTTATGGCATGATATTTGCACTATCTTATAAAAATATTTTTACTTTATAATTGCGTGAATAACGGTACTTTGCATCTATTTAAAATTTTCAATTGTATTTTTGCCTTTCTCAATAGAAAGGTATTGCAATTGCTCTGAAAACCGACTTTTTAACGGAGGCCCGGAGGGCCGAGTGACATATACCATTCGATTCAGTTCGTCGAGTTCGGCAAATGTCTGTGTGTGTATGTATGTGTGTATGTATGTATGTGTGTGTGTATGTGTGTGTGTATGTGACCAAAATGTCACTCATTTTTCTCAGAGATGGCTGAACCGATTTTGACAAACTTAGTCTCAAATGAAAGGTGCAACGTTCCCATAGGCTGCTATTGAATTTCTAATGGATCCGACTTCCGGTTCCGGAATTACAGGGTGATGAGTACGAACACGCAGAAAATGTCGATTTTAATAAATTCTGCAATGAATGTATAAAGGTGAAAAAATTTCCAAAATATAATCACAACTGCTTCGATTTGTAGTATTAGGTCACTAACATCCATTCAAAGTCTATTTGGCCACATTGGCCACCATCCTCAGTTCCGGAAGCCCCAGCGGAAGTATCTAAATTCAGAATAACAGTCACATCGGTTTCTCGGAGATGGCTAGACCGATTCGACTAAACTTGGCCTCAAATGAAAGGAATTGCGTCCCCGTAAATGGCTATTTAATTTCATCACGATCCGACTTCCGGTTCCGGAGTTACAGGTTGTGGCGTGCGATCACATAGCAAATTGTGATTCAAACCGATACTCCGATGAAAGCAAAAAAGGTAAAAATTTCGCTAAAATGTCTCTCAAACAACTTAAATTTGCTGTTCTAGGTCACCGACGGCCAACCAAACTTTCGTTGACTACATTAACCACCATAGACGGTTCCGGAAGTCCCCGGGAAAAGCGGCCATCTTTCAAAATTTACGAACTCACATCAGTTTCCCTGAAATGGTTAGGCCGATTTTCACAAACTTAGTCCCAAATGATAGCTATAATATCCCCATAGATGTCTATAAAATTTCATACGGATCGCTTATATGGTTCCGGACATATAGACTAAACCGTCCGGTCACATATGAAATTCCCATATAAGCCGGAACTCAAATTTTTTTTTCAAAGGGGGGACCTCATGAAATTTCAGAAATCGAATTCGTATTTTTGATGCCAAACATCTTTAAAATGCATGAAACGTCGAGATTTTATGTTATCTCGAAAAAATTTTTTTTATAAAAATCGACTTTTTGGGACTTTGACGATTTCGCACCTTTTTGCCTTTCTCATATAGAAAGGTTATGCAATCACTCTGAAAAACGTCAACCTAATCCCGGCCCGGAGGGCCGAGTGTCATATCCCATTCGACTCAGTTCGTCGAGATCGGAAAAAGTCTGTATGTGTGTGTATGTATGTGTGTGTGTGTATGTGTGTGTGTATGTGTGTGTGTATGTATGTGCGTATGTGTCAAATAATGTCACTCATTTTTCTCAGAGATGGCTGGACCGATTTGCCCAAACTTAGTCTCAAATGAAAGGTGCAACCTTCCCATCGGCTGCTATTGAACTTTGGATCGATCGGAATTCTGGTTCCGGAATTACGGGTTTCAGAGTGCGGCCACACAGAAATTTCTCATATAAACTGTAGGAAAAATTAAAAATAGAATTTTTATTTTTGATGTTAAATGTGTTCAAGGTGCATGAAACGTCGAGATTTGATGCAAACTCGAAAAAAAATTTGACGACGATTCACTTTTTTGGATTTTGGCACATTTTTGCCTTTCTCATATAGAAAGGTTATGCAATCACTCTGAAAAACGTCAACCTAATCCCGGCCCGGAGGGCCGAGTGTCATATCCCATTCGACTCAGTTCGTCGAGATCGGAAAAAGTCTGTATGTGTGTGTATGTATGTATGTGTGTGTATGTGTGTGTGTGTATGTATGTGCGTATGTGTCAAATAATGTCACTCATTTTTCTCAGAGATGGCTGGACCGATTTGCCCAAACTTAGTCTCAAATGAAAGGTGCAACCTTCCCATCGGCTGCTATTGAATTTTGGATCGATCGGAATTCTGGTTCCGGAATTACGGGTTTCAGAGTGCGGCCACACAGAAATTTCTCATATAAACTATAGGAAAAATTAAAAATAGAATTTTTATTTTTGATGTTAAATGTGTTCAAGGTGCATGAAACGTCGAGATTTGATGCAAACTCGAAAAAAAATTTGACGACGATTCACTTTTTTGGATTTTGGAACATTTTTGCCTTTCTCATATAGAAAGGTTATGCAATCACTCTGAAAAACGTCAACCTAATCCCGGCCCGGAGGGCCGAGTGTCATATCCCATTCGACTCAGTTCGTCGAGATCGGAAAAAGTCTGTATGTGTGTGTGTATGTATGTATGTGTGTGTGTATGTGTGTATGTATGTGTGTGTGTGTGTATGTATGTGCGTATGTGTCAAATAATGTCACTCATTTTTCTCAGAGATGGCTGGACCGATTTGCCCAAACTTAGTCTCAAATGAAAGGTGCAACCTTCCCATCGGCTGCTATTGAACTTTGGATCGATCGGAATTCTGGTTCCGGAATTACGGGTTTCAGAGTGCGGCCACACAGAAATTTCTCATATAAACTATAGGAAAAATTAAAAATAGAATTTTTATGTTTGATGTTAAATGTGTTCAAGGTGCATGAAACGTCGAGATTTGATGCAAACTCGAAAAAAAATTTTACGACGATTCACTTTTTTGGATTTTGGCACATTTTTGCCTTTCTCATATAGAAAGGTTATGCAATCACTCTGAAAAACGTCAACCTAATCCCGGCCCGGAGGGCCGAGTGTCATATCCCATTCGACTCAGTTCGTCGAGATCGGAAAAAGTCTGTAGGCGTGTGTGTATGTATGTATGTGTGTGTGTATGTGTGTGTGTGTATGTATGTGTGTATGTGTCAAATAATGTCACTCATTTTTCTCAGAGATGGCTGGACCGATTTGCCCAAACTTAGTCTCAAATGAAAGGTGCAACCTTCCCATCGGCTGCTATTGAACTTTGGATCGATCGGAATTCTGGTTCCGGAATTACGGGTTTCAGAGTGCGGCCACACAGAAATTTCTCATATAAACTATAGGAAAAATTAAAAATAGAATTTTTATTTTTGATGTTAAATGTGTTCAAGGTGCATGAAACGTCGAGATTTGATGCAAACTCGAAAAAAAATTTGATGACGATTCACTTTTTTGGATTTTGGCACATTTTTGCCTTTCTCATATAGAAAGGTTATGCAATCACTCTGAAAAACGTCAACCTAATCCCGGCCCGGAGGGCCGAGTGTCATATCCCATTCGACTCAGTTCGTCGAGATCGGAAAAAGTCTGTATGTGTGTGTATGTATGTATGTGTGTGTATGTGTGTGTGTGTATGTATGTGCGTATGTGTCAAATAATGTCACTCATTTTTCTCAGAGATGGCTGGACCGATTTGCCCAAACTTAGTCTCAAATGAAAGGTGCAACCTTCCCATCGGATGCTATTGAATTTTGGATCGATCGGAATTCTGGTTCCGGAATTACGGGTTTCAGAGTGCGGCCACACAGAAATTTCTCATGTAAACTATAGGAAAAATTAAAAATAGAATTTTTATTTTTGATGTTAAATGTGTTCAAGGTGCATGAAACGTCGAGATTTGATGCAAACTCGAAAAAAAATTTGACGACGATTCACTTTTTTGGATTTTGGCACATTTTTACCTTTCTCATATAGAAAGGTTATGCAATCACTCTGAAAAACGTCAACCTAATCCCGGCCCGGAGGGCCGAGTGTCATATCCCATTCGACTCAGTTCGTCGAGATCGGAAAAAGTCTGTATGTGTGTGTATGTATGTATGTGTGTGTATGTGTGTGTGTATGTGTGTGTGTATGTATGTGCGTATGTGTCAAATAATGTCACTCATTTTTCTCAGAGATGGCTGGACCGATTTGCCCAAACATAGTCTGTAACCCGTCAGGGTAACAATTTAGCACTGGGTGGAAATATACCCTTTTTTTACGTATACACTCCGTAGAGTGTATTGTTTACGTTAAAATTATGCTCACCGCTGTTCGATACCGTTCACATTTAGTTTGTAAATTTTTATATAGTTTTGCGTTTGTGAATGGTTTTGTGTAATCAGATAGGTGTAGTAATTTTTGTTTTATGTTTGTATACAAGAAACATAGGGCTTAGATAGGCCACCGCTCTCCTCTTGCTGCAATAAGTGTGCTGGATATGCTGCACATATCGATATCAGTTATGCGGCGGTACTGTTTTTCTTGGTGCTGGTTTTGGTGTTTGTTTTGGGTCGAGTAAAAAAGGCGGCCATCGTGAAGAGACAGAAAGTGACGAACCACGGCGATATACAGACGTCTGCCAGATTACGTTTTTTTGTTTTCGGGACAGTTTCCCGCCACGATAGCAAGTGTAGCGAAGTGCGCGAGTGCGACGGTAAAATCACCCGTCGAGATTGCCGGCCTGTGGTTCGGGCACAGTGAAAACTACGGTGTCGGTTCGCCAACAGGGGTAAGCTAACAGAAAAGGAGTTCTTTCGCTACCCCGGCTAATTCACAAGGAACCGAACATCGACCGTTCTCGCTATAGAGGATAAGTCGAACGAGCCAAGCTCTCCTCTATAGCTAATAGCCAAGGAGAACGAAGCAGGGCGGACAAAGGTTCCCCCTGGGAAGTTTACTGCGGTAACTTCCGGGATCGTTTACGGCGAGTAGACGATCCGTCGATTCGTCGCCAACGTCGCTAGGGAGGTTCCAACAAAGGAGCCAAGCTCACCTCCCTAGCTAAACGCCAAGGACCGCTGCCGGAGCAGCCAGCTGGGATACCAGTAGACAGACCAGGCCGTTGTTGTCCCGGCCGTACAGAGAAACCCGCCCGCCAGTCCGCCAGCAGTTACAAACGAAGCAGCGTAGTATGCAGTGAAGGGGATCGGTGGAATAAAAATTGGTAAATTTAATTTGTTTACTTTTTTTTCTTGTGAAACGAAAATCCGAAATTCTGTAGAAGCACCTAGGCCGCCCTGAAAAGAAGGGTTCGCCGGGCAAACAAGAACCCGAGTAGTGGGCAAACCCCTACTTACATTTGGCGCACAGCGCAAAACACACTGAAAAAAATATTTTCCTATTTTGGAAAATATTTTTTTCTTCCGGAGTGTGGGGTGCTTCTACTAAATAGAGGATTTTCGTAGAACAGTGGTGAGGTTTCTTCCGCAATATTGTTCCGCGGTCGTATTATTTGTTTATTTACATTTTTGGTCTTGTTTTTTGATTTTTGCATTTTCTTTTTTTGTCCGAATTTGTGGATTGCGTTGTTTGTGTTTGGTCTGCCGGACGAGTAGTTTGAAGGTTGTTGTTATTATTCGGTTGCGGTGGCCAATCGCCTTGAATTCTCAATCCGGTTTGAGACATTTTTGGAACAGCTTGATTTCCTGAAATTATAAGGGAATCGTTAGTGGGCGAAAAATCGAAAATAATACCGTGTCAGTACTTACATGCTTTGTGTCTTGGCGATTTCTTCCAATATAGCGCAAGTTATGATGGCGTTGGAGAAATTCAACCAAGCGTGTGTGTTCATGCGCGTCGATCATTTGCATTTCGATGAGCTGGATTTTGAGTTGCTATCTCGAAGCATTTTTATCTCTCCTGATTCGGACCTTTCGGGTGTCCAGCGGCAGCGGCGTTTTCGGGGAATTTTGTCGCATGAGCGGTCGTCTCGGAGGGAATTAGTTCGCAATTTCCGGGGTGACGTGGGTGAAGAAAAGGAGATCTGCCTTGGTAAATTACTAACAATCAAGGAAGATCTCCAGTACCGGTGCCCAAACAAGGAGATTTACCGAACACGGTTGCTTCATTTGGGGTCTAGGCTCCAGGTTATCCGAAATTATGCGGCAGGGAAGGTCAACCAGGAAATTTCGGGGTTGCTGGAGGAAGTTCTAGCAGTTTATGCCAGTCATTTCAGCGACGAATAGGCAGCACTTCCTCCCGACAACCAAGAAGGGGAGGATGGAGAAATTTTGGGAGATTTGCTGAGTACAGACGTACCTGCAATTCCACAGGGATCCAATCCTTCCGATAACGAAGGATCTCTTTCCAAACAGCTCGTAGGAGACGACCTGTTGCGTGTCTTGTGCGAGATGAGGGACGAGATTCGACAATTGCGACAGCAATCCGACGATAATAAAGCCCTAGCGTCTCAGGGGTCTGATGCTTTTTCAAAAGCTACTGAAACGCTAATGGGTGGGATTGCTTCACTGACAACAATTTCGTCAGTTTTGAGAAAGACGGTTCAAGAAGTTGTCTCACTTCGTGAATCCGTCAATGAACTTCGGGCACTAGTACATCAGAAGGAAAGTGCTCCCGAGATGGATCTGCAGACCGATCTGGAAGATTTGCGTTTGATGAACGTACCCGATTCATTTGATGAACCAGAGATTCCTCGCCCAACACTGGCGCCCAGTCCCGATCAATTTGTGTTGAAGCGAGGATTCTCTTGTCAACAAAATATATGTCCATCACTTCCTATCGAGAAACCGAAACAGAATACTGAATTCACAGCCCCGTACCAAACTCAGAACCAGCCTTACGTTCCTGAATTGACCGAACAGCTGGCGGGACCATCATATCCGAACTTTTCGATATCCACCCATGCGGGAAACGGATCGATGGTGGCCCCCAGGAATTACTCGCGAAACCCGCAACGCGTCGCTGATTGGAAGATTCGGAAGTATGCTGGAACTGATGAAGGAACTGGACTTAATGAGTTTTTGGACACCGTAGCAAATTACGCTGCGTGTGAACAAATGTGCGAAGAAGAACTTTTCAATTCTGCGATGCATCTGTTCACTGGCAATGCTTTGACCTGGTATCAGGCTATGCGTGCGCAAAACCGGTTGTTTAACTGGAACCATCTTGTTTGCGAGCTCAAGGTAAATTTCGTACATCCTGAACTTGATGCTACGCTCAAAATGAAGGCTCTCCAGCGCCGGCAGATGCGTAACGAATCTTTCCAGGAATACTTCCTGGAAATGGAAAAAATATTTCGGGCTATGACGGTTCCAATGGCACCGAGCGAAAAACTCGACGTGCTCAAGCGGAACCTGAAAGCCGATTATAAACAAATGCTGATTCTCAGGCCAGTGAACACGCTTTCAGAATTGATGAGTCTTGGTAAATCGATCGACGCCTCCAAGACGCCGATTTATCAGAAAGGGAGGTGGACAGAATAACGGCAACGCAAAATCCAAAACGTTTTGGAACAAGAATGCCAAACCGGCAGGTCTTGATTCAAGCAAGCCTCCTGACAACCAGAAAAAGAAACAGCAAGGGAATCAGGACGGCAAGAATCTCGAAGGAAACAATCAAAAACCGATCGAACCACCGCAGAAACCTATAATGTGTCTGGAGTATTTGGTGGAAAAGCATCGTCCTCCCGTGCTCGGCGTCTGCTACAATTGTGGAGACAAAGGACATGAATTTGAGGAATGCCGGAAACCAAATCGGGTCTTCTGCATCGTGTGTGGTTTTAAAGGATTTGATGTTTCTCGTTGCCCTTACTGCCTAAAAAACGGGAACCAACTGAAGTCGCAGTTGGCAGTAAAGCAGCGCTCCAAAGAACAACTAACAATCCATCCCCAGATTTACGACAGTTTTCGACCGGCTTGTGATGAGGACTATGATAATTCGTTGTCTGTCGAAACCATCGTCCTTGACGACCCGTTCGACAACCGTCCATTTGCAATTGTCGCAGTGTACGGCAAATCCTTCAAAGCCTTGCTCGACAGTGGTAGTAACGCCACGATTATGACTAAAAAGCTATACCAAAAGTTTTCAAAAAGTCCCTTGAAAAGTTTGGAACGACCATTCGAACTACATTCTGCAAATGGTCAAACCTTACCAATCATTGGACAAGCGTATCTCCCGTATACTTTTTAAAATTTGACAAAGGTCCTATGCACTCTTGTAGTAGAGCATCTGACCGTCAACTCCATTCTAGGTATGGACTTTTGGCGCGCCTTTGGGATTTCTCCTGAGATACAAAACTGTGCTCTGTTGAACTCAGGTCAGGAATCAGAAGACGATGAAGAAGATGAAGTACCGCGTGAGTCGATACTCACTTCGGAACAGTTAGTGCGCGTAGAAGAAGTAAAGAAGTGTTTCCAGGCAGTAGAGCCCGGAAAGCTAAGCCCAACCTCATTCACAGAGCACAGGATTGTCATCAAAGATGAATTCCAAGGTGCGACACCCGTTTGCCGATATCCTTATCATATGAACCCAAAGAAACTGTCTAAGGTCTGGGAAGAAGTTGACCGATGGCGGTCTATGGGAATTATCGAGGAGTCTGATTCGGATTGGTCGCTTAGTATTGTGGCGGTCACGAAACCAGACGACTCAATCCGCCTTTGTCTAGACGCTAGGCCTCTCAATGAGCGTACTGTACGGGATGCATACCCTCTGCCCCACCCTGGGCGAATATTGGGCGGCTTACCCAAGGCGAAGTACCTGTCTACCATAGACTTGAAGGAGGCCTTTCTCCAGGTACCCCTGACTAAGGATAGTCGCAAATATACCGCTTTCAGTGTTCCCGGCAGGGGTATGTTCCAATTTACTCGTCTACCATTTGGTCTCGTCAACAGCCCCGCTACTCTGGCGCGACTGATGGACCAGGTTCTAGGACGCGGTAAATGGGAACCTTACGTTTTCGTCTACCTAGATGACATCATCGTGGTAAGCGAAACGTTCGAGCATCACATACAGTTGCTCAAAGCAGTGGCCGATTGTCTAGCAAGAGCCAATCTAACCATCAATTTGGAAAAATCCCGTTTTGGAGTCCCCGAACTAAAGTTTCTTGGTTATTTGTTGAATCGGGACGGACTCAAGGTCAATCCTGACAAAATTCAACCGATTCTCGACTACGAGAGACCGATTACCGTGACGAAACTTCGTCGTTTCCTCGGTATGTGCGGTTATTACCGCCGTTTCATTGATCGGTTCAGTGAGGTCACTGCTCCTTTGACCGATCTGCTCAAAGCGAAAACCAAGAGCTTAGTTTGGAACTCCGAGGCAGAACTCGCGTACCTTAAAATTAAGGAACTTCTAGTCACTCCTCCAGTTTTAGTCCCACCAGACTTCTCCAAAGAGTTCATCCTTCAGACAGACGCTAGTGACGTAGCAGTCGCTGCTGTTCTGGTGCAGGAGTATCCCGAGGGCGAGAAAGTAGTTGCTTACTTTTCGCATAAACTGACCACTCCCCAAAGGAACTATCATGCAACTGAGAAGGAAGGTCTGGCGGTGATAATGGCGGTTGAACACTTCCGAGGTTACTTGGAAGGTTATCATTTTCGACTGGTCACTGATTCGTCAGCGATTACATGGATACTGAAGACTAAATGGAAAACCAGTTCACGTTTGAGTCGTTGGAGTTTAGAATTGCAACTCTACGACATGTCTATTGAGCACCGGAAAGGCAAGGACAACGTCGTTCCAGATGCGTTATCCCGGGCCGTAGCAGCCGTTTCCGCTTTGTCCACCTCAGACTGGTACTGTTCCATGAAGTCCAAAGTTATCCAAAATCCTGACGACTATGCCGACTTCAAAGTAGAAAATGATCAACTTTTCAAGTATGTAAACTCGAAAGTTGTTCCGTACGACTCGCGGTTCAGTTGGAAACTCGTCCCAGCACCCGAGTTCCGTCAAGATTTGATTCAACGTACCCACGAAAATTTGCTTCACGTGGGATACGATAAAACGATCCACGAAGTGCAGTTACGATATTACTGGCCTCGTATGGGATCTGAAGTGCGAAAGTTTATTCGAGAATGTGGGACGTGCAAGGAAATCAAAGCTCCTTTCGTCCCAGTCCAGCCCGCAATGGGTCAGTCGCGTACGACTAATGCACCATGGCGAATGGTTTCTGTGGACTATATTGGTCCTCTTCCAAAAAGCAAACGTGGCAATCAACACTTGCTTGTCGTCCTAGATGTCCTCAGCAAGTACGTCATGTTAACCCCAGTTCGCAAAATCGCTAGTACGTCACTCTGTACGATACTACGCGAACAGTGGTTTAATCGCCATGGTAGCCCGGAAATTCTGCTAAGCGACAATGCCTCCACTTTCACCTCGAAGGAGTTCAGTCAATTCATAAAAGAAACCAACGTCAAACATTGGCTGAACTCCCGCTATCATTCGCAGGCTAACCCAGTGGAGCGAACAAATCGCTCGATAAACACCGCAATCCGGGCATATGCTCGAACCGAGCAGCGCAACTGGGATGTCCACATCACCGATGTGGAGCGCATCCTAAATACTACCGTTCATTCCTCCAGTGGGTTTAGTCCTCATTTCATTATACACGGGTGTGAAATGGCATCTGCCGATGACTTCAGCAGGATTTCCGGTGAGGGTGACCTAGAAACAAGACACCAACAGATAGACAAAATCCGGGAGATTGTGGTAAAAAATTTGGCAAAGGCAAGCGAGGGCATCCGACATCAGTACAACTTGCGTCATTGAAAGTTCTCCAAACCTTTTGAAACGGGACAAATGGTGTACCGTCGAAACATGAAGTTGTCGAATGCACTCGAGTCGTACAATGCTAAACTTGGACCACAATACTTACCGGCGAAAATTGTCTCAACAAAGGGTGTATCCTCCTACGAGCTGGAGGATATGGCAGGTAAAAATCTCGGAGTTTGGCCAGCAAATCTCCTTAAACCAGCATAAAAAAAACTTTTCCGTGCCGTTTTGGACTGACGGTATGCTTTTATATGGATTACTCACTTGGGAGTTTTCCAAAAGCAGCCGTCAGTTCCCGACGGCAACAACACGGACTTTGGTCCGAATAAAAAAAAAAACAAACATTTCTCCGTCTTCTCTATTTTTATTGTGGAAGACCAACTCTGCCGCGAGAAGGTTCTTCAACACCTTCTTGCAATTTTTCAGAGCCACACTCACGCAGTGTGGTAAACAAACCGGCCCCGGTGACGACTACGGTAGGGTGGGATACTCTACTAAAAACACTAATCTTATACCGTGCCGTTCTCCCGGGCACCGGACGCATCTAAATACACTTTCTGCCGTGTTCGGCAACATGAACATTTTAAACCCTTTTTCAAAAGGGAACACTCGCACCTGAGGGTGCACTAAATTATGTAATTTCCCCTTGTTTGGGGCACCAGAACTTATAAAAAACACCTTTCCCCTCTTCGCCGAGGACACTTCGATCGCATGAGTGGTTCCACTACTCCGGGACCGACCGTAAACGAAATAAAAACCGCGAATGAAAACAGTGCGAACGCCGATTTCGCGAACTGTTTTGTTTTTATTTACAATTTTGATGATTCATTCATCATATCGAATGGATCATCGATTTGACACTTTCCCCGTTGCTCGCACCAATGCTCTGCAACATTCAGGTGTGGCCCGATTCGAATCAGAGTGGTGTGCGTGTTAGAGAGATGTGGGTTAAAAAAGCGCCACGCATCTTCGATCTCGAATCGACTAATAAAATTTTATTTCGCATAATTTTGGGTTTGTGGTTAAACCTGGGATGGTTCGTTTGATTCCAGCGGGAATCATTTTGATCTGTTTAAATTATGCGAAAGACATTCTTTGGTCCCTCTCAAACGTTTCTTTTGCCATGTACGAAGCGTTTTGAGGCGAAAAGGGACGAATATACAAACATTTTGTCCGGAATGTCTGCGTGTGGGAGAAACGATGACGTGTTATGCGGTATTGTATGAGTGAATGTATGAGTGTGGAATCGAACAGAGTGCATGAATGCATGTGTGAATGATAAGATAAAATTGTTTTGGGGTTAATTCGAAGTGCTTATCGGAATGGGAATGATCGAGCAGGCCGGTGATTGAGGATGAATGAATGGGATTGTATGAATGTATTTGGATTGAATCCCCAACACAAGTGTGTAGTACTGGTATCGTAAGGACACGTAAGACATTTCTGGACAGTCGATGAAAAAGAACAATATAATGCCGACAACCGTTCCCCTGCAAGTTGAAACATTGAAAATTGTCAATGTCACTTGCAGAATTTTAGGAATATCGAGTTGTTACCGATCTTGCTTTCGGATTAGATTTAGGGTTCAACCCATAACCGAGTAATGACGATGGCTGACAACCTCTCGCTTCGCGTATGCTGTCAGTATTATCAGACCCAACACAGACAAACAGTTCACCGGTTAGGACATCCGGTCGATTAGTTCTGAGATGAAAATTTATAAATTGCGGAAGAAATGATTAGGTGTAGTTAGTTTTTCTTTGTTTATTTATTTATTTATTCATTTCGTTCAATATTATTGTATCGGTGTTAGGTGTTAGGTTAGAAAAAAAATTGTTGCCAATTTTTTTTCCACCCGGTGTGGGCGAGATTGTAACCCGTCAGGGTAACAATTTAGCACTGGGTGGAAATATACCCTTTTTTTACGTATACACTCCGTAGAGTGTATTGTTTACGTTAAAGTTATGCTCACCGCTGTTCGATACCGTTCACATTTAGTTTGTAAATTTTTATATAGTTTTGCGTTTGTGAACGGTTTTGTGTAAGCAGATAGGTGTAGTAATTTTTGTTTTATGTTTGTATACAAGAAACATAGGGCTTAGATAGGCCACCGCTCTCCTCTTGCTGCAATAAGTGTGCTGGATATGCTGCACATATCGATATCAGTTATGCGGCGGTACTGTTTTTCTTGGTGCTGGTTTTGGTGTTTGTTTTGGGTCGAGTAAAAAAGGCGGCCATCGTGAAGAGACAGAAAGTGACGAACCACGGCGATATACAGACGTCTGCCAGATTACGTTTTTTTGTTTTCGGGACAGTTTCCCGCCACGATAGCAAGTGTAGCGAAGTGCGCGAGTGCGACGGTAAAATCACCCGTCGAGATTGCCGGCCTGTGGTTCGGGCACAGTGAAAACTACGGTGTCGGTTCGCCAACAGGGGTAAGCTAACAGAAAAGGAGTTCTTTCGCTACCCCGGCTAATTCACAAGGAACCGAACATCGACCGTTCTCGCTATAGAGGATAAGTCGAACGAGCCAAGCTCTCCTCTATAGCTAATAGCCAAGGAGAACGAAGCAGGGCGGACAAAGGTTCCCCCTGGGAAGTTTACTGCGGTAACTTCCGGGATCGTTTACGGCGAGTAGACGATCCGGCGATTCGTCGCCAACGTCGCTAGGGAGGTTCCAACAAAGGAGCCAAGCTCACCTCCCTAGCTAAACGCCAAGGACCGCTGCCGGAGCAGCCAGCTGGGATACCAGTAGACAGACCAGGCCGTTGTTGTCCCGGCCGTACGGAGAAACCCGCCCGCCAGTCCGCCAGCAGTTACAAACGAAGCAGCGTAGTATGCAGTGAAGGGGATCGGTGGAATAAAAATTGGTAAATTTAGTTTGTTTGTTTACTTTTTTTTCTTGTGAAACGAAAATCCGAAATTCTGTAGAAGCACCTAGGCCGCCCTGAAAAGAAGGGTTCGCCGGGCAAACAAGAACCCGAGTAGTGGGCAAACCCCTACTTACAAGTCTCAAATGAAAGGTGCAACCTTCCCATCGGCTGCTATTGAACTTTGGATCGATCGGAATTCTGGTTCCGGAATTACGGGTTTCAGAGTGCGGCCACACAGAAATTTCTCATATAAACTATAGGAAAAATTAAAAATAGAATTTTTATTTTTGATGTTAAATGTGTTCAAGGTGCATGAAACGTCGAGATTTGATGCAAACTCGAAAAAAAATTTGACGACGATTCACTTTTTTGGATTTTGGCACATTTTTGCCTTTCTCATATAGAAAGGTTATGCAATCACTCTGAAAAACGTCAACCTAATCCCGGCCCGGAGGGCCGAGTGTCATATCCCATTCGACTCAGTTCGTCGAGATCGGAAAAAGTCTGTATGTGTGTGTATGTGTGTGTGTGTATGTATGTGCGTATGTGTCAAATAATGTCACTCATTTTTCTCAGAGATGGCTGGACCGATTTGCCCAAACTTAGTCTCAAATGAAAGGTGCAACCTTCCCATCGGCTGCTATTGAATTTTGGATCGATCGGAATTCTGGTTCCGGAATTACGGGTTTCAGAGTGCGGCCACACAGAAATTTCTCATATAAACTGTAGGAAAAATTAAAAATAGAATTTTTATTTTTGATGTTAAATGTGTTCAAGGTGCATGAAACGTCGAGATTTGATGCAAACTCGAAAAAAAAATTGACGACGATTCACTTTTTTGGATTTTGGCACATTTTTGCCTTTCTCATATAGAAAGGTTATGCAATCACTCTGAAAAACGTCAACCTAATCCCGGCCAAAATTTTTTTTTGACTCTCATAAGGTTTCTGGATTTTAACAGGGGCGTAGTTGATTGTTTACGGAGATGGGTTACACCCCCCCCCTCTACTGTTCACTTCCCTCCTTTAAAAAGTGCCTTAAATCACCCCTCAGGCCACCACCCCATCCAGCCCTCATACCCCTCCCTTTCAACCCCATCATCTTTAAACCACCACTATATTACAAAGCATACCAATTTAAGCTGGGAAGTCGTTCGTTCATGGGACTTTCGCCCTCCTCACATACCCATCCCCGCATGACAAAATGAGTTAGTAAGCAGATAACATTGATCTAATGCTGATTAGGCTAATGCAGTATTATATTTTTTTATTTCAAGTGTATCACCGTCAACACGTAGCTCATCAAGTTCGTGGCTGGCATGCCATTGTGTATAAGTGCAAAGTGTACTAAGAATGTAATGGACATTTCCACAATTATGTTGAACATAAAAAGCCTCCGTGCCATTTAGAGAAATGAGAAAGGCACAATTGCACCGCTAGGTGGATTAAAATAGGTTTTTCTTGTGTTCTTCACGCTAAAAAATTTCAAAACGTATGTTAAGTTATGCGGCAATCTTTCACCTTCAATAATCTGTATTTATAATTTTTCATTTTTGTTCCTATCGAGAGTTATGGAGGATTTTGTAACAGTGCGCTGTTTCAACGCACGGCCCACTTTGATGCAGCCCACGAGAACGTTCATATTGGCAACGTCGCACGTCACTACGTCAGAAAGCGCATCGTGTAGGAAGTGCGCATCGCATGACTAAAAGAAACCATATCTCTCGATTAGCGCAAAAGGGCAAACTTTTCAATACGAATTATCGAAGGTAATTTTTTTCCGGATATTTTGAGATGCGTTAAATTTTTTTGACTGAAGTGCAACGAAAATTATAGTTGTTAAATATATTTTTTATTATTATAATTTAACGCTACTAACGATTAACATCTTTAAAAACACTTTTGTTAGTCAAAATACATCTACGTTATATCCAAATTCTTTTTTAGTCTACAACATTACTATATGAAAGTGGAAAATCTTATGCCAACAGCATTTTATTTCACGTTTTTATTTTCACCGAGTGAACAACGATGTGTCTTTTGAAAAAAGTTTACGTAAAATCTGTTGTTCAATCGCATCGATGTTGGGGTATTTTATCACTATTGTTTCTGTTAATTCTGTTGATTGGTGGTTCTCCAAGTTCTGGTACGATATTATTTATTTTTGTCGAATTTCAATTATTCATCAACGATCTTTATTTCAAAATCCTCGTTACAGTTTTCCGCATGTACCTGTTGAGTCATCGAATATTCCAGTTCCATTACTTTGGCAAACACTATAAGAAGAAAAATTAAACGCGTATATTTTCCTATATTATAAACGCGTTATAGAGGAACCCATTACTATAAACATTGGATGTAAAATTGAAAATTTAAGGAAAATTGTGTTTTGTTCATGTCCATATTTATTTTCGTTGTATTTTTTGCGCCCATTACGACATATGCTACACATGTGTTGACCAATATAATTTTTAAATTTATCACTCCACATGGATGCCATAAAAACAAGATACGACGAATATATTTATGATTTTTTTTAACGGAATACATCATTCGTGTGATCGACCCATATTTATAACATAAATCAATCGAATGTTTTTTTGAGCAAATATTGTATATCTTGAGATAATATAGCATTTCGTCCAGTTCTCTCTATAAGGGAAACACCCAAGTGCGATCGAAACAAAAACAAACGTCAAAACGTTTTCTCACTCGTACTGATGCAAATTAAATGAGCGCGTAATTTAACGCACGACCCGATGACGCATGGCTGAAAAGGCGCTATGTGGATTTAAGAAAAGATTCACAATCTACCTCTTATACTACGTTCACACTACGAGTTAAAACGTGTTTTAACGCTATCTTGATGACATTTTTCTTGTTGCTAATTATTATAACGTGTTTTAACTCTGTAGTGTAAACGTAGTATTAGACAGAACCAAGTGAAAATAAAACGTGGTGAAGTATGTCAATTTGTGAAAAATATGCTAACGCAGATTAAAACATGCCCACTTCTCAACTTTGCTCATCGGCTGGCAATAACCGAGCGCACTTGTCCGAGGTATTGAGTGACAGAAAATTAAATAACTCTTGAACAATATAATAACGCTAAAGAGCATGCAAATTACTCAGAAAAAATTCACTTTCAATTATCCATAAAGAAAAGCTTGTCTTTTTGCTTTAATCTCAGAGATGCCATTTTTGAACTTGAGATACGCTCCTTCAAAGCGATGCGCATTAGGACGTTGCGACGTGCGGCATTGCCAATAGGTACGTTCTCGCGGGTTGCATCAAAATGAGCCATGCGTTGAAACAGCGCACAGTTACAAAATCCTCTATAACTCTCGATAGGAACAAAAATGAAAAATTATAAATACAGATTATTGAAGGTAAAAGATTTTCGCATAATTTGACATAAGTTTTGAAAATTTTTAGCGTGAAGAACACAAGAAGAAATACAACTGAAAACTTTAAATAGATGCAAAGTACCGTTATTTACACAATTATAAACCAAAAACATTTTTATAAGATAGTGCAAATATCATTCCATAAGTGTGCAAAAATTCATTGAATTATCTTCAGTAGTTTTTGAGATACAAAATTTTCAATTTTATCATGCAATAAAGTTTAAGGGTTAATATCTTAAAGAAAAAAAGGAATTGTAACGAAATATTTATACCAAAAGCTAATCACCATAATCCCTATACAATAAATTATACCTCATGAAGATCGGTGATTTTGCGAAAAAATCGAGGATCACTTGACATGGCTTGACATGTAATTACATAATTCTTTAGTCTCAGTGACTCTGACATCATTGCAAATTAGGCTGATGGGAACATCCGACTTTGAACGACCAAAAATAGTATTAATATTTTTCCAAAGTTTTGAATGAGTTGTGTTGGATACAAGGTTTTCAAAGTAAGCCTTTTTGCACCGCTTTTTCATTACATTAACTTTTTTAGCTTTGTGTTGCAGAAGAGCTTTGAGCTTTTCATCATTGGGGTTATTTTTTACTCGTTTCAGATAATTACTTTTGATTTTAATCAGTCTCCACAAATCGAAATTGATCCAGGGGCAAAAAACGCCTTTACATTTAAAAGTTTTGGAGACCGTTCTAGTGTTTTCCGCAAGTAAAGAATTGTAGGTTGTGATGATATTTGTAAGACATACATCTACATCATCAATCAACTCGATATTTTCTATGAAATTTTGGAAGTCGTTATTGAGTTTTTCATGATTGATTATTGATTTAGTCAAATTAACGGGTTTTCTTTTTACTGCTAGTTTATATGAAGATATAATTTGAACGTGATCACTAACTATTGTGTAAACCGTGTCGTTTCGTAAGCGAGCAGCATCCTCCAGTCTACAAACAACGTGATCAAGAATATTTGAACTAGCTGGGCGAGTCGGAAATGTGTTCGTGCATATGAAACCATACGATTCCAGGAGAGTTTTATAACGTGAGACGACATTGTTATTCGATAGGTTAACCGGTATATTGAGATCTCCTACAATGTAACAGGGGCGCGAATTTGAAGCGGAAGCAAGAACACTTTCAAGCTTGGCAAGGAATTGACCAATACGTCCAAATTTCTTCATATAAAATAGCTCGGACCACGCGACTCGCCTTCTTTTCCGTAGTGACTGTGTGTTAGGTGATAGCTAATCAAAATTGTTTCGTTAGTCTGAAGTAAAGTAAATAGAATTCAGTATAATTTAATTTTTTAAAAAGTGAACCGTTGATGACAAAATTCTTACTGGCGCAGCCCCGGTAGGATTAGTGAAAAGTGGTGTTAAAAACCTGTTTTAATCCACCTAGAGGTGCAATTGTGCCTTTCTCATTTCTCCAAACTATGATTTATTAGCTGGTTCGTACAATATAACATTATGGAAATGTCTTTCATTCTGATTACACTTGGTAAGTATATATAAGAGCAACTTTTTGCATTCATCGCGGTATCGGTTTGAATCGGAGTTTTCTATGTGATCGCCGTAACTCCGGAGCCGGAAGTCGGATGGAGATGGAATTTAATATCAGTTTCCGGGGACGCAACACCTTTCATTTGAGACTAAGTTGATCAAATCGGTCTAGCCATTTTCGAGAAACCAATATAACCGTTATTCTGAATTTGGATGCTTCCGGATCCGTCGATGGTGGCCAGTGGGGCCAAAGAGACTTTGAATGACTGTTGGGGACCTAGATCTACAAATTCAACAGTTGTGTTTACATTTTGGAAAAAAATCACCTTTTTACATTCATCGCAGAATTCGTTAGAATCGGGATTTGCTGCGTGATCGTACGTATCATCCTGTAATTCAGGAACCCGAACTCGGATCCACACAAAATTCAACAGCAACTGATGGACCATGATTCATTTAAAATCAAGTTTGTCAAAATCGGTTCAAAAAATTCCGAGAAACCGATGTGGACAAATCAACAAATTTTGATTTTTAACCATACTTTTCAACTCGTAATCCGGAACAAGATGTCGGTTGAAAATGAAATTCAATAGCAACCTATGGGAATATTATACCTTTCATTTGAATCTTAGTTTGTAAAAATCGGTTCAGCCATCTCCGAGAAACCGATGTAGACATTTTGTTTACAAATCCGCACATACACACACATACATACATACATACATACATACATACATACATACATACATACATACATACCTGGGGCAGCAGGGACAGGAAGGACAGGAGTCTAGGGGCCTAACGAACCCCCCCCCCCCCCACAGCCCTACTGCGAGTTGGGGAGTTTTGCTAGGATATGGTGGGGCTAAGATTGGTCTCTTCTGAACCTCTAAAAAAAGCCATAACTCCGAAAGCAGCTCTGACGAAGCGAGTCTGTGCCGCTTCTGCTAAGATCCTAAGATTCCAATAATCTAAGATCTGGGCAATAAAAGCACTCTAGCCCAACCGGAGTGCCAACCGGCACATCAGGATCGACGCCAGTAACATCTTGATTATGGTATACTGGCCATGGCGAACGGCAACGGACAGGACACGGATGACGAAAACGATGGCGACTTAGGGCTGACAGGCGTGCTGTTCTACTCCCTTAGTAAGGAAGGATGACACCGACTTGAAATGGCGAGTGGGCTAACAGCATGGCTGCCTCCGTTCCAACAAAACCCTGGCAGGTCTCCGGGTACGTTCGAAACTCGCCATCATTTGGTTGGTGGTACTAGGTTCGGTTGAAGCATTCCCGATTTACGCCGATCCGGCTCTGAACACTACTCCCCATGAGAGATGGTGTCAACCCTTGCATGACCTCACTGCTGCTTTTCGGCAGCATAGATAATCATGGGATCGCGAGAGGCGACTATGTGCAGCGAGTGGAGATAGCGGCCCGGAGTTGGGACACAATAAAATAAAATGGAGAAACAACAAGCAACCGATATAAATGGAGCAGGCACGGCAAATCCGTTTGCCAGAGGTGGGTTGGTGAGGTCACCACCACCAATAGTAGCTGAAGTCACCCAGCAAGAGCAGGAGGAGGGGAAGCCGAAGCAACAGCAACAGCAGCAACAAAAACAGCCGGAGCAGAGCGGAAGGAGCTACACCCCACAAACGCCAAAGGTAGTGGTAGCGAGGCACTTGGTGGAGGAGCTCCACAAGTTCGTGGACATGAGAAACAATGTCCACAAAGACATTAAGGAGATGGTCATCAAAATCCGGAAGGCGCTACTGTCTGCCGTGAAAGAGTACGATACGGCAACGCAGAGGGCAGATTCAGCTGAGCGAGCATCCGCGTCGGCTAATGCCACTATCCTCCTAGCCCCTCCGAAACAGGGTAAGGAGAGGCAGATTGGAGTGGAGAACACGCCAGTTCCCATAACTCCAAAGAGGACAAGATCCTCACCAGGAGAAGAAAGACCAGGCGGGTCAAAGAGGCAGACGCTCGAGGATGCTGTTGCTGCCGAAGAAAAGGACGCCACCTTACAGGGTGAAAGCTGGAGCACCGTTGTAGGTCGGAAGGAGAAACGCGGGAAACAGCAAAAAAAGAAGGAGGAGCGAAAAGGGGAGCAGAAGAGGAAATCAGAACCCTCGGCTCGTCAGAAGGCGCCTAAGGGAGAAGCCGTGCTCGTCAAAGCAAATGACGAGACTACGTACGCAGCACTGCTCAAAAAGGTCAGAGAGGACCCGGAGCTGAAAGATTTGGGGGAAAACGTGTTAAGAGTCAGGCGTACCCAAAAAAATGAGATGCTCCTCGAGCTTAAGAAGAATACTACGACTAGTAGCTCTGCCTTGCAGGAGACTATAACTAAATCAATGGGTGGAAAGGCAGAAGTTAAAGCCTTAAGCCCGGAGATGGTAATCGTGTGCAAAGACCTCGACGAAATAACGACAGAAGACGAGCTGAGAGGTGCTATGAAGCAGCAGTGCAAACTGGGCGAGGTGCACATGACGATCCGGTTAAGGAAGGGATACGGAGGAACGCAGATAGCGATGATACGTTTACCGGTAACCGCTGCAGACAAGGCACTGGAGGTAGGTAAGGTTACAGTTGGATGGTCGAGATACCTACTGAGAGCCGCCCCACGAGTAAACAAACAAGCAGGGAAATGCTTCAAATGTTTAGGCTTTGGACATTTAGCAGGGGCTTGCAAAGGCCCGGACAGATCCGGGATGTGCTGGAAATGCGGAGAGACGGGCCATCTTGCGAGAGACTGCACGCAGAGGCCGATGTGCTTGCTTTGCACCCCAGCGGAAGGAAACGACCATCAGACGGGTGGCTTTAAATGCCCAGCGTACAAGAAGGCGACAGCAGGCCAACGGTGATGGAGATGACCCAGATAAACCTGAATCACTGTGATACCGCACAGCAACTGTTGTGGCAGTCTACGACAGAAACTATGTGCGATGTCGCTTTGATCGCAGAGCCTTATCAAGTCCCCCCTAATAACGGTAACTGGGTGGCGGATAGATCAGGAACCGCAGCGATACAAGTAATGGGAAGATTCCCTATCCAAGAAGTGGTAGAACGTTCCTATGAGGGTTTCGTGATAGCCAAAATCAACGGCATCTTCGTATGTAGCTGTTACGCTCCCCCAAGGTGGACAGTAGAGCAGTTCAGCCTAATGCTGGAGCAGTTAACCGAGCAGTTGATCGATCGGAAGCCGGTAGTCATTGGTGGTGACTTCAACGCCTGGGCTGTGGAATGGGGCAGTAGAGTAACCAACACAAGAGGGTGTATCCTGCAGGAAGCTCTAGCGAAGTTAGACGTACGATTGTGCAATCATGGCTCTGTTAGTACATTTCGGAGAGACGGGAGGGAGTCCATCATAGACGTCACATTCTGTAGTCCCTCATTGACGGCGAACATGGATTGGAGAGTATGCGAAACGTATACGCATAGTGACCACCAGGAGATTCGCTACCGTATCGGCCAACGGAACCCCGCGGCAGTACAGAGAAGGGTGACCGGCGAACGAAAGTGGAAGACGAAAGCCTCCAACAAAGACCTCTTTGTTGAGGCACTTCGGCCGAACGGCGGGACCGAGAACGTGGATGCGGCTGACCTAACAAGAAGGATTGTGGCGGCTTGTGACGCCACAATGCCGCGAAAACTGGAACCACGCAACAAACGGCATCCAGCTTACTGGTGGAACGAGACGCTTAGTACTTTACGCGCTGCTTGTCTCAGAGCCAGAAGGCGGGCCCAAAGAGCAAGGTCGGAACCAGATAGAGAAGAGCATAAGGCATCGTTTCGGGAAGCTAGGGCCGCTCTAAAACGGGAGATCAGACTTAGCAAGTCAGAGTGCCACAAGGAGCTATGCCGAGAAGTAGACGCCAATCCCTGGGGTGACGCATACCGAGTCGTGATGGCGAAAATGAAGGGTCCGACGACGCCAGCCGAAATGTGTCCGAGCAAGCTGAAGATAATCGTCGAGGGTCTTTTCCCGAAGCACGATCCAACTATATGGCCACCGTCACCGCACGGCGAGGAAGAAGGAACAAACATGGATCGGCAAGTGACTAACGACGAGCTAGTAGAAGCATCGAAGCGCCTAAAACCAAAGAAAGCCCCTGGTCCGGATGGAATACCAAACGTGGTACTGAAAGCTGCGATCCTGGCATATCCGGACATGTTCAGGATAGTGATGCAGAAGTGCCTAAATGAAGGCAACTTCCCCGAAATGTGGAAGGTCCAGAAGCTGGTGTTGCTGCCGAAGCCAGGGAAGCCACCTGGCGACCCGACCTCGTACAGACCCATATGCCTGCTGGATACACTCGGAAAACTCCTGGAAAGGATCATTCTTAACAAGTTGACGAAATTCACGGAAGGTGAGCGCGGACTGTCCAAGATGCAGTTTGGTTTCCGCAAAGGAGCATCGACAGTGGATGCAATTCGGATAGTGCTCGAGAGTGCCGAGAAGTCATCTAAACAGAAGCGAAGAGGAGATCGATACTGCGCTGCGATAGATGTGAAGAACGCGTTCAACAGTGCCAGCTGGGAAGCCATCGCTGCAGCGCTGCATAGAATGAGGGTTCCCGACTATCTGTGCCAGATCCTGAAGAGCTACTTTCAGAGCAGAGTGTTACTGTACGAGACGAGCGAAGGACAGAAGTCATTGCGTGTCACAGCGGGCGTTCCTCAGGGCTCCATTCTCGGTCCAACCCTTTGGAACGGGATGTACGATGGGGTGTTAACGCTGCAGCTGCCTAGGAAAGTGAAAATCGTAGGTTTCGTGGACGACGTGTCACTAACGGTGATGGGTGAGACACTTGAAGAAGTGGAGGTGTCGGTGACGGAGACAATAGACGCGATCGAGAGCTGGATGAACGGGGTCAAGCTGCAAATAGCTCACCACAAGACGGAGATGTTGTTGGTCAGTAACTGCAGATCGGTCCAACGAATGCAGATCGACGTCGGAGGGCACGTGATTGCATCGAAACTTGCATTGAAGCAATTGGGAGTTATAATCGACGACCGGTTGAGCTTCAACAACCACGTTGATTACGCCTGTGAAAAGTCGGCGAAGGCAACGAATGCAATAGCGAGAATCATGCCAAACGTCGGCGGTCCGAGAAGCAGCACGAGACGTCTGCTATCTACTGTTTCGTCATCGATACTCCGATATGGGGTTCCTGCCTGGAGTGCTGCGCTGAAAACCAAGCGGAACCGTGAAAAGCTAAACAGGACATTCCGACTGATGGCCGTACGAGTCGCGAGTACCTACAGAACAATATCGTCGGAGGCAGTATGCGTTATCGCCGGGATGATCCCCATCTGCATTACCCTGGCGGAGGACGTGGAATGCTATCGTCAACCCTTTGCCCGGGTTGTGCGACCTTGCAGGAGACACCGGAACACGTGGTCTTCGAATGCCCTAGATTCGAAGAAGTTCGTAGGGGTATACCTGGTATGACAGCGGACAATATCGTCGAAGAGATGTGCCGTGACGAACATACCTGGGACGCTGTCAACAGAGTGGTCTCGAGCATACTCTCCGAGTTGCAGAGGAAGTGGCGTAGAGACCAACAAGAAACCGCAAATCGGGTTTCGAGAGAAATTCCGCCGCCGGGGAACTCTCCAACTGTGTAGACTAGATCCACCGCCGGGGACCAGTTGAGTAGTGCGTGATGTAGCACCGAGTTGGGTCGTCGGGGCGCCTGGGAACCGGACGTCAAGCTTCACCGGAATCGCTGAACCGACCTCGACATCCTTCCGGGTTGCTCGTGAGTAGGCTATATCCACCGCCGGGGATTGGACCGAGTAGACCGCGTCGCAGAGCTAGCAGTGGGTCGTTGAGGTGCCGGTGAACCGGAAGTTACGCTCCAACCGGAATCGCCGGATAGACCTCAGCACCTATTGTATGGCCCGTTGAGTAGGCTAGATCCACCGCCGGGGACTAGATCGAGTAGATCGGGCGAAACGGAACGAGAGGAAGCCAAAGAGCTCATGAAATTGTGGTGCTAAAACAAAAGAAGAATCGGTACCGGGGGAGCCTCCTTCGCCGGGGAACTCTCCGTCGGCGTAAGCTAGATCCACCGCCGGGGACTAGACTGAGTAGACCGCGACGAAATACCACCAGTCGCAGGTCGTCGGGGCATCAGCGAACCGGACGCTCTGCTCCACCGGAATCGCCGAACTGACCTCGACATCTGGTTGGTTGGCTCGGTTTCGGGAGAACTTCTCTCGCCGGGGAATTCTCCGTCGGAGTAGGCTAGGTCCATCGTCGGGGACTAGACCGAGTAGTTCGCGAACAAGTCTGGTGCTCAAAGAGTAAACGGCGTTGAATGGTGCGAGAAGGGAGTTGCGGTGCTAACCGGCACAAGCGAGCCGCAGGGCTCGGTGAATTAGATAGTCAGAAGTTTGCCGCTCAGACTGTACTCGTAGGGGAGGAGTACTAAGCCTCGACTCACAGCCAGCTTTCCGACTGCCATGCAGAGCTTGCCAGTCTGTGTGGATGGTAGAGAATTGGTGGTGTGTAGAGGAGTGGGGCTGTCACTCTACGGAAGAAACGAACTAGTAAGTGGTTGAATTAGAGTGTGTGCTATGCACATAAAAACCCCTCCCCGAAGTAATGCCGTAAGGTAGTGCCGAGGAGGAATCAGGTTCTGGGCAAGAGCAGTGGTTTTTAGCGGGTCGGGTGATGGCAGCCCAAACCCGTTCCCTGACAATGGGGTTTTTGTACATTTTTCCTCACTCACGGTTTTTCTGAAAATTTTTTTACTGCTCTCAAAAAAAAAACCTGTTTTAATCCACCTAGCGGTGCAATTGTGCCTTTCTCATTTCTCTAAACTATGGCACGGAGGCTTTTTATGTTCAACATAATCGTGGAAATGTCCATTACATTCTTAGTACACTTTGCACTTATACACAATGGCATGCCAGCCACGAACTTGATGAGCTACGTGTCGACGGTGAAACACTTGAAACAAAAAAATATCATACTCCATTAGCCTAATCAGCATTAGATCAATGTTATCTGCTTGCTAACTCATTTTGTCATGCGGGGATGGGTATGTGAGGAGGGCGAAAGTCCCATGAATGAACGACTCCCCAGCTTAAATTGGTATGCTTTGTAATATAGTGGTGGTTTAAAGATGATGGGGTTGAAAGGGAGGGGTATGAGGTGGTGGTCTGAGCGGTGATTTAAGGAGATTTTTAAAGGAGGGGAGTGAACAGTAGAGGGGGGGGTGTAACCCCTCTCCGTAAACCATCAACTACGCCCCTGTTAAAATCCAGAAACCTTATGCGAGTTGAAAAAAAAATTTGGCCGGGATTAGGTTGACGTTTTTCAGAGTGATTGCATAACCTTTCTATATGAGAAAGGCAAAAATGTGCAAAATCCAAAAACGTGAATCTTCGTCAAATTTTTTTCGTGTTTGCATCAAATCTCGACGTTTTATGCACCTTGAATACATTTAGCATCAAAAATAAAAATTCTATTTTTAATTTTTCCTATAGTTTTTATGCGAAATTTCTGTGTGGCCGCACTCTGAAACCCGTAATTCCGGAACCAGAATTC